>NC_090654.1:197444554-197793505 GCF_040937935.1 Hyperolius riggenbachi | reverse complement strand
TCGCTGGACGCGGCGGGATTGTCTGTGTGCAGCAGGCTCGGTATCTTTTAGAGCACTAGCCAGTAAGCTATTGCGGAGAGGGACGCTAAATGACAGAGGCGTGCGCCTTGTCACCAGCTTAGTGCATCTCATCTCTGCATACCCCTGTACCTGGAATCAGGTAGCTTGTAAAACAAGGGGCTGGCTGTGTTTTTTCATTTTTGGTGAAGTTTTCTGACCCAATGAGTGGTTATACACCACTGATCTGTTTTTAAATTTTTTAAAAATAAACTGGTACGCTTTTACGCGATGTGGAATCCGCTTTTTGCTTACACAGACTGGGAATAGCCAAGAGAGGACTGCCAGAGAGGCTGCGGGGTGGCCAATACCCCGAATGCGAGCATTGGCCTTGGAGGCCTAGAAGTCTGGTGAGTCTCTCCCCGAAGGGGGGGCTTTTTCATTATATGACATATTTGCTGTGTCTAAGAAGGAACAGGCAGAGAAGAGCGCTTAACCACTTTTACTGAAGAACTTTTTTCTAACATTGCATCATTCTCTAATATGTGCAGATTACACAACACTCAGCATTCAAAATGAGTCTTTCAGAGCAGTCTGTGAACTAATGACCTCTCCTCTGGCAGAGAAAAAGTAAATAGTTCAATAACACTTGAGATAATAAAAGTCAGATAACAGCCCTTTCCATGACTTTGAAAGTAGCAGAGCTTAATTGCTTTTTTGCATAGAAAAAACAACTGGAGTTTCTTAACTCTTCCTGTACTGGAAAAAATTAGACTGATGTATCTGATCTTAATGTTTTATTACCTAAGGCCCATACACACGTTGGATTTCCGCGAACGACGGGTCGTTTGAACGTCCCGTCGTTCGCCCGCTAAATCGGGCGTGTGTACAGACTATCGTTCGTTTGATAAGAGTGAGTTTGAGCGATCCACCGGGCAGAAGCAGAAATAAAGTGTGACATAACCAAAGGTTTTTAGGTACCTGGAGTCGGATGATTTTTGTACCAACTCCACAGCCCTGGTAGGTATTAGACTAAGGAGTCGGGGGTTGAGGAGTCTGAGCAATTTGGGGTAACTGGATTCGGAGGTTTCATAAACTGAGTCGACGGATAATTTTTGTACAAACTCCACAGCACTGTAAAAACCGTTCTGCCACCTCCTTATTGCCCATAGAGTTATTCTATCTGCCATAGTCCCAAAGTAACTGCATCCATGTAAAACACACAATTCCTCCATGGTTCACAGCATAACTAGTACTGAAACCAACAATACTGCATAAGTAGGTCGTATACAGTTCAATTAGAGAGCGGTGAATAAAATACAAAAATCATTCTACTGCTTTCAACCATTGCAAATGTCACGCAGATAAGATTCCTGCTCTGAGATCCGAGAAAAAAATATTACAATTATACCACATCTCAAGCATAGGTATCTATAATTGGCTGTGTTGGGAATATGGGATGCAGAATGAAGTATCTGGAAAGTGACAAACATTTATTTGCAAATGAGCTAGTTAAGTAACCAGTCTGATTCTCCACCAACGTCTAGCAATTCCATGAGTCATTTTAATTTCACATTATTCCATTCTGAAATATCAAAATATTTATATACAACTGTTAAATCTGAAACCAGACTGCTGCTGCCAAACTATGCTAATATTACATCTTTTGGGGGAACTCATTAGGATAAATTAGTAATGTCTACTACATGAGCTAGAGTATCCTTCACTTTGTCCTTCTATCCCCCATTAAAGGGAACCTGAAGTTAGAGGGATATGGGAGGCTGCCATATTTATTTCCTTTAAAACAACACCAGTTGCCTGGCAACCCTGCTGATCTTTCTGGCATCAGTAGTGTCCGAAGGCATTCTGAAACAAGCATGCAGCTAATCTAGTCTGACTTCAGTCAGAAACATTTTACCTGCATGCTTGCTCAGGGTCCATGGCTAAGAGCAGTGGTCCTCAAACTGCGGCCCCCTGAGGCTTTTTCACTGGCCCCCAAACACAAAATGTATAGCTTATGGATGTGGCCCACTGCACTTTTAAATAGCGACCCGCTTCTAGAATAGCAGTGCTGGCACCACCTATCCACATACTGTAGAAGCCAACGAGCAGTCATTAACTGGCTTACAATCCAATTCTGCATCAGGTGACACTGCCGTTCAACTGGATGGCAGGTTGTCACCTGGGTATGCTTCACTGTCTACTGCACAAAGACTTTCTTTGGGCGCCGCATGACTGAATGGCTGCTGCTGGGAGGTCTCCTCCAGACATTGTTGGGGAAAATCAGTTCCTAGATTCAATGTAATGTTTTTCAACATCATTTTATGTATGTTCCGGCCCCCCGGGAGTCTGAAGTAGGTTTATCCGGCCCTTGACCAAAAAAGTTTAGGGACCCCTGGCTAAGAGTATGAGAGACAGAAGGATCAGCAGGAAAGCCAGGCAATATGCATTGTTTAAAAGAAAATAAAGGTCATCCTCCCCATCCCTCTCATCTCAAGTTCCCTTTAACTTCCCAATGACGTGTCACGCCAACGGGCGTGACCGCGGTGGCAGCCCCAGGACAGCCTAACGAGATCGTGGCTAGCAGGCCGTTTTCTGCTGAAACGGGAAAAAATTCCCCTTTGTTTACCTTTGTACAGTGCTGCGCTTTTCTGCAGCGCTGTACAGCAGGCAAGACGCTCGGCTGAGGGAGAGGGGGGAAGGAGGGAGGAAGGTAGATGGAGGAAGGAAGGGAGAGGGAGGAAGGGAGAGGGAGGAGGAAGGGAGAGGGAGGGGGGGATGGAGAGGGAGGGGGAGATGGAGGGGGAGGGAGGGGGGGAAAGGGAGGTAGAGAGGGAGGGAGAGGGAGAGGGGGAGAGGGAGGGGGAGAGAGGGGGGAGAGAGGGAGGGAGGGAGGGAGAGAGGGAGGGAGAGAGGGAGGGAGAGGGGAAGAGAGGGAGGGAGAGGGGAAGGGAGGGAGGGAGAGGGGAAGGGAGGGAGGGAGAGGGGGAGAGGTTATACAACTCAAGCTCTGGGGGAGGGGCATGTTGCCAGGTGCTTAAATTTTATCTAGCGAAATTAGGTTTTCAATAGCCTTCTCAGTCACTTTTTTTTAAGATCACAATTGAAGTAGTTATATGCGTGTAGCCAAATGACTGGAGCAAAGGGTACATTCCAATTTTAATTCTACTACAACATCAGATTTTGTAAACAATAGAACAGCAACTTGTACCACCATCCAAATATAACTCTGAACATACCTGCCCTTTACTTGTAACAATAACACTACACCTCATCGAACGGCAGAAGTTCAGGGTCAAAGCACAGATTCATTCCCCACACAGTTACCCCGATAAAGGTTATTTTTCATTTTACTTACCATCACTTCCTCGTACTCTTGCTCCTCTTGGTTATCATCTTCATTTTCATCATCCTCTTCATCTGGTTCAGGAAGGTCTTCGTCATCATCCAGCTCAGCCAGAAGAGTGCTAGCCCGACAACTGTCCAGGAAATCTGCAGGCAACGAGCAACATATAAATACACAGGATCCCGGAATACTACTCAACCTCTATTACAACCACAGAGTCACTGTGTTATTGTCTTTGGTTGTAAAATGTTAAAAGGAACCCAAGATGAGGGACATATGGAAGCTGCCATATTTATTCCTTTTTAACATTACCAGTTGCCTGGCAGTCCTGCTGATCTTTCTGATTAGCAGTGTCTGAATCACACACCTGAAACAAGCATGCAGCCAATCTTGTCAGATTTGTCACAAACCTCTTCATGCTTATTCAGTGTCTATGGCTAAAGTAGGAATGGGACGACGAATCCGGCGAATCCACGGCGAATCCACGAATCCCTCGAATATTACTACGCGTCATCAGTAAGAGCCGGTCCGGTGGCCACTAGGGGGAACTAGGAAGTGAAGGGAGAAGTCTGCCGCTCCGGGCTCCACGCTGATGCTGGAGGTGAGAGGCTGCTTCTCCTTATTTATGCAGCGGGACAAGCGGAGGAGGCTGCGGGGGGAGGGAGGAGGATATGTGCCACCCATAAGAAGCCCCCATAGCCTGCTATCTATACTGAAGCCCCCATACCGAGCCCCCCATAGCCTGCTATCTATACTGAAGACCCCCATAGCCTGCTACCTATACTAAAGCCCCCATAGCCTGCTACCTATACTAAAGCCCCCATAGCCTGCTACCTATACTAAAGCCCCCATAGCCTGCTACCTATACTAAAGCCCCCATAGCCTGCTAACTATACTGAAGCCCCCCATAGCCTGCTACCTATACTATAGCCCCCCATAGCCTGCTAACTATGCTGAAGCCCCCATAGCCTGCTACCTATACTGAAGCCCCACATACTGAAGCCCACCCATAGCCTGCTACCTATACTGAAGCCCCCCATAGCCTGCTACCTATACTGAAGCCCCCTATAGCCCGTTACCTATACTGAAGCACCCCCATAGCCTGCTAACTATACTGAAGCCCCCCATAGCCTGCTACCTATACTGAAGCCCCCCATAGCCTGTTACCTATACTGAAGCACCCCCATAGCCTGCTACCTATACTGAAGCACCCCCATAGCCTGTTACCTATACTGAAGCACCCCCATAGCCTGCTACCTATACTGAAGCCCCCCATAGCCTGCTACCTATACTAAAGCCCCCATAGCCTGCTACCTATACTAAAGCCCCCATAGCCTGCTAACTATACTGAAGCCCCCCATATTGAAGCCCCCCATAGCCTGCTACCTATACTAAAGCCCCCCCCATAGCCTGCTAACTATGCTGAAGCCCCCCATAGCCTGCTACCTATACTGAAGCCCCACATACTGAAGCCCACCCATAGCCTGCTACCTATACTGAAGCCCCCCATAGCTTGCTACCTATACTGAAGCCCCCCATACCCTGCTGCCTATACTGAAGCCCCCTATACTCTGCTACCTATACTGAAGGCCCCTATACCCTGCTGCCTATACTGAAGGCCCCTATACCCTGCTGCCTATACTGAAGACCCCTATACCCTGCTGCCTATACTGAAGGCCACTATACCCGGCTGCCTATAATGAAGGCCACTATACCCTGCAACCTATAGTGAAGGCCCCTATACCTTGCTAGCTATACTGAAGACCCCTTTACCTAGCTACCTATACTGCGGGCAACTATACCATGGATCACACAATTCTTATGTGCAGGATTCGTTAGATTCAGGATTCGAAAGGTTCGAGATATTCGAGAACCTTTTTAGATTTGGATCCGAAAGAAATTGTGGATTCGTCCCATCGTATTAGAGGCAGAAGATCGTCCGGACAGCCAGGCAGTGTTCATTGTTTAAAAGGAAGTAAATATGTCAGCCTCCACAGGTCTCTAACTTCAGGTTTCCTTTAAAGTGCTTCTTCCGAAAATAATTAAATCCATCAAAGAATGTATTTACGAATATACCGGTAATATAAACTACACTAAACCGGTTCTTCCCATTCCAGCAACCAGTGAGGTATAGCCCATTCACTCCCACTGTTCCTGCCTATCTGATCTGCAAGTTTAAACTATTGCCTTATAACTCTAAAAACTCACACAGCATCATTTTTGCTTATCAATCTGACTGAGGGGAGAAGTTCCAGAAATGCAAATTAGGGAAGAGGAGGGCCTCTCAACTCTGCTCTGTCCACTGCTCATGTTTTCTGATGGACACTGTTGTAGGGCATTCAGACAGAGATAACCACTCTATTACATGCACTGTAATTGCTTTGTTTTGTCATGAATAAAGCTGTGAACCTACAGTGGGAAGAAATAGAGCAAGCTTTCTCCTCTCATTACTCTGCCCAAGATATTAGTCAAGAGACAGTACAAAAGGGTGCAAGTGACCAGCAGGACAGGAAGTCCAGACATGCTTGCTCAAAATTACAACTTTCACAACTACAAAAACAGGATACAAGATGATCTGCAGATCCTGAGAATAACTGCCAACCTGCACATATGTTGCACATGCTGCACTTCCACACATTTTGTCCATATGACTGGGAAGGACATTAATATGACTTTCAGACGGAACATAAGCTAGAAAGAACGTAACCTGCTATGGTGAAGCATTGATACCCAAGTCTAAATGACTGCAACAAGCTGTCTGATAACCCTTAATTTCTTACCATATAAAGAATACTCCGCCTCTTGTCCGGTGTCACTCTCGCTGGAGGTGGAAGTCAGGCTTGTGGTCAGAGTATTACTGAGGGAATGACCTACAGAGAGGCCAGTGGTGGCTGTGGCTACATTGCTGCTTGTGACACTAGAGGTGGACATTGTAACAGTTGAGGTTGTTCCCGTTGTAGTCAGATTGGGGAAACTTTGGGCTCCCATAAGTGGAGAGGCTGAGAATAAAAAAAAAAGTTATGGAAAATGCGTTTAGTAACTGATAATTACTAATTCTACCTGATAACTACCAATTCTAGCACGACTCAGTAGTAAACTACAGCTTACTTATAAAACAAGGCCAACGTACTTTAAAAAGTTAATGTGCTTCTATTAATAGCTAGAACAATGAAAAGAACCCAGTAACGTAATCCCCCATTTTAGTACTTACTTGCAGAGCTGACGGCATTTCTTCCAAGGGTGTTGGTATTGTTGTCGCTGCTGCTTCGGCTCAGATTCATATTGTTGGTGGCATTCGTCCTGGCGATGTTTGCAACCCTCCGTACAAACGATTCAAGGCTGGATGTCTCCCGTGATGACAGGTTGGGAACACTAGCGCTGGAACTCATGGGAGCCCCTGCAGCCAACAGAGAACTGACTGAGAGCCTGTTGCTGGCAGACGATCCCAGTGGTCTGGGAACAGCAGCCTCCTTGTTGCTGAGCTCTGACACAGAACTGACGTCGGGCGAGCTGACGCTCACCATGCCCATTGATATGGCAGGTGCGTCCCCTGGTTTCCTCTCTCCTCCCTCACCCACAGTTTCACCTCCTGAGGGGCATGTGGATGAACCAGAGGCAGCTGGGTTAGAAGACAGCACAAGGATGGGATCATGATGCAGGTCAGAGCCTTGCTCCTCTGCCCTCCTCTCTGCCTTGGCACAGGTCAGACTCACATCACTGCTACTTGCCACACTGCAGACGGAGCTGCTGCTCCCCTTGCGACTGCAGGAGCCAGTCACGCCGCCAGCAACCATACAAGAAGAGGAAGGCGGAGGGGCTTTGTCGGGGCAGTTGTTTTTCACCAGGCTGCTCCAGGAAGGTGGTGTGCCTGCAACAGTGGATGAAACAGGTTTGGATGACACCGCAGATTCTGGGTCATAACCTGGGGCCAGCTTGAGGTCAAACTTTCCTTCCGCGCCCATGCGGTAAGAGTTAGAGCCACCGGCATCCCATATGACATCAATCCAGCCTGGAAAGGGACAGTAGCGTGTAAGATGGAAAAGCGGACAGCAAAGAGCATTTGATTGGGATCACGCAAGAGTTTAAGCCACAGCAAGCACATTCACCTCATCCGAAAACATCACAGCTGCAGCTTTATAGGAATTACAAAGACTACCAGTGCAGGCTCAGATCAGCATGGCCACCTGTGGTTACCTGGAGAAGGCCTGGGTAGTCTACCCACGCTCCAGTCTCACAGAAACGCTACCACATTAGTAGGGAAGAGTTAAGCAAGACAAAAGACAAAAGCATAAACCTTAAATTTGACATACTGCAAGCAGAAAAGCAAAGGTAAGCAACAGGGCAAGAGTGAAAAAAGTGCCACAAGATGGGATGTTAGTTCTGCCCACCACTAGCAGTGTGAAGGAGTACTAAGAAAGACATCAAAAAATGAACACAAGGTTAGTCGCTGTGCCAGCGCTATGGGCAAACTTCAATTGTTAAATGACCAGTAAACCTAAATTATGTCTTGGATTATGCAAACATATACCATCTATCATCTGATGTACACATCATTGAAAATCCATCTTAATACACAATACCTTAACTCCTTGGAAGGACCGTTAGGGTTTGAAAGGAAGAAGATCCAAAACCTCTCTCCTGGGACACTGATAACAGACACTAAATATGCTGTAAAAACTGAGGTGACATGGGAGATTGGGACAGCCCCAGAAAGACAGGTGCTTACAGAACTATGCTTAAAGTGAACATGAAGTGAGAGGAATATGTAGGCTGTCATCTTAACTACCTTATAAACAATTCCAGTTGCCTGGCAGTCATGCTAAGCTTTTGGCTTTAGTTGTTTCTGAGTAACATACCAGCAACAAGCGTGCAGCCAGTAGAGATTGCCCAGAGTCAAAGCATCTATCTGCGTACTCATTCTGAGCCAAAATTACTAGAGGTAGAGCATAAGCACAGACGTCAGGCAACTGGCAAGGTTTATTACAGAAAGAAGATGGAAGCCTCTGTATTACTCTCTCTTCAGGTTCCCTTTAAACCTGCATTCTTTAGACAGATCAGCAGGATGGTTCTCTGAGAAAGCAACTTAAAGTGTACCTGAAGTGGAAAAAAATGGATACTTACCTCAGTAGTGGGAAGTCTGGATAGTCCAAAGGCGTCATAGATCCTCTTACAGCCCAGTGTTCCTGCGCTGGGTCTCCCTAAACCTATTTGACAAGAGCTTGTCGATTAGGTTTCTTGTGGCTGGGCTACCGCCATGTATGAGTGAATTCAGGTGAGCAAGGTCCGTACATGTCCAGTAGAACAAAGCACTCATGCATGATGGGGAAAAAAGCTGTTCATGATTGGCTGCATTCTCCTGGGCATGTGCAGACCTTTAATCGCACATACCCAGTTCAGATGCACTTGTATGCAGCCGGGAACGCGGCCACAAGAAGAAGAGAGTCCTGTTTAGGAACAACAAGCTTGAAGAGGATCTGGGAAGCCTCTGGACCATAGGGTTTGCTGTAAGCCTACCATTTTCACCCACAGGGATCGGGACTCGATTCCTTAGGTTACAGTTTTGGTCCAAGTGCTACACAGACCTGTTGCTAGCCTGCTTGGCAAGTGACAGGTTCTGTTGCTATGGAGGTGAGCAGAGGAACTACAGTATGACAGAACAGGAAAAGTAAGGAAAAAAGCAGCCTAAGCCTGTGCTCTAACGAGATGATTCAGCAGGTCAGATCTGGGGAAGACACAGCAACTGCCTTACACATGCTAGACTCTCTACCTTGGTCAAAAACAATCTAGCACTGTCACACCTAATGCATACTGACTATCTCTGGTAGGCTCAGAAACTAAAGCTGGGGAAAAAAATTACACAATGGTCAACTGTGCAACATAGGATATCACTACTACTAGGATCTCACTACTATTTGGGTTTGGAGGGCACAGGGGGGAAAAAACGAGGACACGGTGAAAAAATAAGGAAACGGGGACAAAAGTGGGCACAGGGAGAAACAAGGAAACAGATAAAAAAAGAGGACATGGGAAACTATGACACGGAAACCAAATGACGACACGTGTGGGGGATAGAGCACGACTCGTGGGGGATAGAGCACGACTCGTGGGGGATAGAGCACGACTCGTGGGGGATAGAGCACGACTCGTGGGGGATAGAGCACGACTCGTGGGGGATAGAGCACGACACGTGGGGGATAGAGGAGGACAAGATGGACACAATAATTGGGAGGAGAACATCCACAAGATTCCCCTGCACTATGGATGCACCAGGTTTAGTATAATTTTTCTCCCTGGTTTTTGTCCTCTAAACCTAGGTGCGTCTTATCGTCAAGAACATATTAATAGGCCGAAAAATATGGTAGTCTGACAGCTCATTGCAATTGTTTGACATAACTGTGGCAAGACACAGTGGTAAGAAGTAGTTTAGAACCCTGTTACTTCTGCATAACAAGTGTAACACATAGAAAAGGGCCAGATTTAGTAAAACGCCCGAGTTGGAGAACACAGGAGAGAATTAATGCTCCAGCAAACCTAGTAAGGATTTATTAAAAATGACTGAATCAGCATTTGAAGTAAACCTAAGTGTACACGGGTAGTGGTCGCCATTTGATCCCCGTGACAAAGCGCAAATATACTGGGGAACGAAACTAAATATACTTATGTTAGAAATGGAAGATATAAAAATAACCATGTCAGCCATTGCAACTTTTCACATGTATGTTGCAATACTCAGGGCTGTGGAGTCAGTCCAAAAATCCACCGACTCCGACTCCTCAGTTTAGGATTCCACCGACTCCGACTCCTCTAATTTGCATATTACAATTTTGTTGATTAAAAGTATGTAACATGAAATTCGTCTCTTAACTGCCAACGCTTAGGAATTTTACAAGACAACTGAAGTGAGAAGGATATGTAGACTACTATATTTATTCCTTTTAGACTAAAACTAGTCCTTGGTAAGAGTACTTGTAAAAGGTACAAACCGGAACAAAGAACATCTATCAGGCCCTAGGCAATGTAAGTGTGGGTACATGTAAGAATGATGTGCAGGTACTCTGCAGGGGAAGAAGGAGATTGTAAACAGACAACACCTCTGTGTTCAATGTGCACAACATTCTCAGTGGATTCCCTGCAGCTCTGTGGGGAGTGCATATGTAGAGTATAGTACTACTGTGTAACAAAGTAAACCTGAGACAGATTAAATTAAAGTTTTATACATACCTGGGGCTTCCTCCAGCCGCCTTCAGGATAATCAGTCCCTCGTTGTCCTCCTCCACCACCTGGATCTTCTGCTATGAGTCCAGGTACTTGAGCCAGTCAGGCGTAGTGCGCATGCACACACTCCGCCGCCAGGAGCATACTACACCTGTGCAGCACTATTGCGCAGGTGCAGAATGTTCCTGGCTGTGGGAGCGGCATGCGGCTGGACAGCGCTGACTGGCTGAATTACCAGGACTCATAGCAGAAGATCCGGGTGGTGGAGGACAGCGAGGGACTGATTAGCCTGAAGGGGGCTGGAGGAAGACCCAGGTATGTATAAAAACTTTACTTTTCATCCGTCTCAGTTACCCTTTAATTTGTAGTCACCAAACCAAATTTTAATAACATATCAAATTATTTGATTTCATCAGCAAAGGGAGTGCATACATTTGCATAAATCAGCATCAATGCAGAATTATTTCCACCTCATTGACCATCTCTATTAGTGACACGGCTACACATCAGGCTTTATACTTACAGCATAGATGTTATTTAGTATATATAAGAGATTCCTGTGTACACATCATATATACAGTCACAATCAGATATGTATATCTGACCTTAAAAATACGGGGACTGCTTTATTGAAGCAGCACAAGTAACTAATTTTGATTGGTTTATTTCATTTTTGTGGACTAAGCACAGCTATTACTGTATTTATACTGTATATATACATTACTTTTAATGACTATTATCTGAGAAATAGAACATTTTATCATATCTTCTATTTTAATTACAGTTACAAATTCATTAGGAGTCGGAGCATTTTTTCCCGACTCCGACTCCAGGCACCCAAAATTGCCCGACTCCACGACTCCGACTCCACAGCCCTGGCAATACTAACAATGTATCGCCTTACAAGTCCCTGTGACCTCCTTTGGCCATCCAGAGGCTTCCCACTACAGAGATATGTAACTTTTTAAAAATCACTTCAGGTGTACTTTAAGCCAACAAACTCGCTATGGGATTTTTTTTTTAATAAAAGTTTTTTAAAGAAAAAAAGTAAGCACATGACTAAAAGTTCTTACTGTTGGGGCAAGCACAATACTATTTAACTTGTTAAATTAGCAACCCTCGTTCTGGACTAATGCGACCCATGGGAGTAGTGCATACATCGCCAAAACAGACAATTCTAAATAAATCCAGGCCAGGATTGCAGGATCAATTATGTTCTGTGATGAGCTCCAGCCCAGAAACCGTGCTAAGACTATGTAACTAATGGCTCTAGTGCAGCCAGGGATAAGTGATGCACTGCTCCGCTGCGTGTGCAACAACCACCTGTACAGTACATCATCTGTTGCTTTGTAGCTGAACCTCACCGTAACTGCATTGTTCAGACCGCTGTCCAAACTAGTTCTTTATCATGTCTTCTGTATGTACATTTATACATATAACTAGCAGCAGACTGAGCAAGGAGAAAGGTCAACTCTAAAGTGTAAAAGAACGTGCATTTTAGGTTTACTTGCCCTTTAACGTTCCTGAATGAGTTTAGCAAATCCTCACAATAAAAGTTTCCACTAAACCTCTTACCATTGTGCAGCTCTCCAGTAACTGTGCCCTCTCCCTGTGCACTACCATCCTGGTCTCTCCACTTCCAGTCAATGCCCCGAATGACTCTTGCACCTGGTACCATATATTTCAGAACTTGAGAGCGCACTAGCCGCCTCTGGCGTCTTAGGTTTGCTTCAGCTTCTTTGGCAGCTTTACCTTAATAAGGGAAAGATCAAATAGTTTCACAAGCTCTTACAGGTTACCAGTAATTTTGGTTGGCCAATAATTGGCCAATTTTACACTTGCATGTAGCTTAGCTACACAATCTGTTCATTGTACTCAACATCTGTTAGCCTTCATACCACATGGAAATGGTAAAATTGGCCAATCAAAATTGTTAGTGCAACTCCATAGTTGCACTAACAAGAATGGTAAAATTTTAGCAAGGCAATTTCACAGTGTGCACCATGGACAACAGTGATTGGTCACAGACACAGTTTAACAGTCCTCAGGGCAGTCTCTCCGGAGTGCTACACAACATAAATGTATGGCAGATAACTCCTGTTTCCATACAGGAAGGCAAGCAGCCAGCTTTGCTCATTCCAGGAAAGAATGATGGGGCAAGGTTTTAAGAAATAGTGAGCAAACTGTTAAACTCCACTCAGTCGTCACTTAATCTACAGAATATGCCCCAGAGAGTCAAACAGTAAGGTCCATATTCCTGATGAAGTACAAAGCCACATAAAAAAAAAAGAACCAGGAAACCACCTGGCTAAGTGGCAAGTTACTTTACTTCCTTTCACATCATCAGCATGCATGACATTTCAGTCATCAAGTGCCATTTAATGAAGTTATTGATGACCAAAACAGTGTACATACTGTTGCTATGATATAATGTAAAGTAAAAGCAACTTTCAACTTAACCAGGTGGAGTCCCGGTTATTTATTTTTCAAACATACAAAATATATATTTTTTAGCTCAATTAGCAACCTTGCCGTGATTGCTCAAAAGCTGCAAAAGACATTCCATTAGATTTCATTGGCCAGATCACCTTTCCCTAGAAGATCGATAGCTAGACAGTGGTAAATTGTTAATGGCTGAAATATGTTCAGATCCATTAGCATTACTGGCTTAATAAAATCAATCCAGGACTCAGTGGCTAGTTTTGCAAGTCGTAGATTTCTTTAAATTGCTTTTACCATAAGACTGGGAAACAGACACCGATTTACTAAGATTCTCTGAAAACCCTGGAAAGCTTAAGCGATCCAGCAAACTTGGACTTTTTCAAACTCCTGGCTGGCTCCATTAATGTCAACAGCCAGCACCCAACAATAAGACAACAGGTAAATTCAAAACCAACACCTTATTCTTGCACCAATGTGAACCCTCCAGGAAAGTTTATCATCAACAAACAGAAGAGCTTGATGTATGAGTGTTCAGAATTGACCCAACTCATGCAAGGTCACAGCTGGCAACAACTTACCTAGCTGGTCTTCACATACTCCTGTCACAGTGCCGTACAGCTCAAAGCCGGATAGTGAGAGGTAATGAGTCTGACCACTTGCATTCTTTCCGGTCTGCTTGATACGGACATGTCGCCATCCCTGCTTCTCCTCCCTGGGAGGATCCAAGGGCCAAGTGGCAGTGGACCTTCAAGACAGAAGCCAACACAAATTCTGACTAATGTTCTGTCACGCTCTGTTTAATGTGCAGTATGTGAATATCTGGTCACAAAGTGGTATAATATGTAGAATGCTATCATTAAAACAATAACATAACTAACAACTAGTAGTTACCCAGGCTCATTCAGGCTGCAGTCATCAACATGCGTATACAGTGTAGTCCAATTCTGACCATCCTTAGACACCTGGAAAACCCAGTTGCGAAGTGCAGAGCGTCCATAGCCACGAGCATGGCGCAAGGTGTAAGCTGAGGGTACAATCCATAAGCCGAGATCGATGGCAAACCACGCACTTTTATCATCATTTGTGTGGCAATTAAGAGCAGAGCTATCCCGACTTAGAATATCCTCTAGTCGTCCATATGGCAGATTTCGGCCTTCAGAAGATGTAACAACTACCAAACCATAAGCAGCAGGGTTCACCCATTCATACGCAGTTCTAGAAGCATGCAAAACATGGTCAATAAACACAGATAAAGTACCAGAAATATAAAAGTAAAACTTGCATCTAGTACCAAAACTATGTGCATGGATACAAAACAATTCTGGTCTCTAGCCAAGTTTTTTTTTTTTTTTTTTTTTTTTTTAAAGCCAATGGTTACCACTTTAAAAATCAAAAAGTCAGATACTCACCTAAGGAGAGGGAAGGCTCGGTCCTTATGAGCCTTCCCTCTCCTCTCCCGGTGCCCTCGGTGCTGCGCTGGCTCCCCCGTTCGCGTCCGCCGCCGCAGGGACTCCGAAGGTCTTACGCAATGCAATACTACGCAATGATGGACATATAGGTTAGGTATTACATTGTGAGCCCCTCAGAGACAGTTAGTGACAAGACAATATACTCTGTACAGTGCTGCGGAAGATGTCGGCACTGTATAAATACTATATAATAATAGTAACAATCTATGTATCCAGACTCCAAAATATACTCAGACGCTTGTGGGGGAGTTAGGGGTTAAGTCCCTGGAACATGCATAAATTCCATGAACTGTGATTCAGTGACAATTTTCAACACACGGCGAAATAAAATTTCTTCTTCTTATAGGATCAAAGTAGAAGTCCTACTTACTTTGCATTGGTCCCAATCCAATACATGATTCCATTATCATCAAAGTCATGCTGGTGTCTGAACACACAACTTTGCCCTTCACGCAGCTTTCGCACAAACACAAAGGATGAGCGGTCAAAGTCGTACCACTGCTTAGCCACCTGTGTTATAACCAGATAGGATTAATCAATCATGTACTGCAATCACACAGAGGAAATATTTTCACATCTTTCTCATTAGTTCTTCTTGCATTAGAATGAAGCATTTCCACTAATGACTAATAGCACAGTGACTAGACCAGGAAAAACGAAGATCCTTTTGAAAAACACAAACTATTTTAAAAATAACATCAATGTTCCATATTACAAAAAGCTAAATGATCATCTAAGAACATTAGACTGTAGACAGATCCTGCGGCAGAGCAGTCACAAGCAATTTACACTCACCATCTTTAGCAAATACTGTTCTAATGACTCCACGGTAGCCAAAGGCTCCATTTTGAGCATTCGACCGGTGCGGTCAATAAGGGAGGTCTCTCCAGGTGCACGCTCCAGTCTGAACCGAAGCCTCCGGGTAAGGATCTAATCAAAGTAAAGAGCAAATTAATAACCAATGTTGGCTGGATAGTGTAATGGTTAAGGGCTCTGCCTCTGACAAGAGACCTGGGTTCGAATCTCGGCTCTGCCTGTTCAGTAAGCCAGCACCTATTCAGTAGGAGACCTTGGGCAAGTCTCCCTAACACTGCTACTGCCTATAGAGCGTGTCCTAGTGGCTGCAGCTCTGGCGCTTTGAGTCCGCCAGGAGAAAAGCGCAATACAAATGTTTTGGGTTTGTCTGTGTTTTAAATGCTACCATGTTGCTACTAGTCATCACTTACACCACACAAAAAATAAGGTGTCAGAGTTTCACTCTGGGGAGAGTACAAAATGAGTTTAAAGAAGTTTCCACACACGCAAATACGCACACAGACACTTTGGGCAAGATGTGAAGGCAGAAATTGTAGTAATCGCTCAGCAATTTGTAAAGAGATTTCAACAGTGATGCCTGGCAGTTTTTGTAGCGATTTTATTTTGGTGCTAGCAACTGCAAAAGCGATTTGCAGTTTTGAAGTTGTGCAAGGGATTTTGGGAAAGCTGATGGCTTCTGGGTAGTACAAGAGCTGCAAAATCGCTCTGAAATCTCTATGTTCAACATCTGAAAAGTGATCCAGCAGCGATATACTTGACATTGAATCACAATCGCTAGCAGTGCAGGCAGAGCCATTGGCCAAATCGCAATCGCTCTGGTGGGCTCACCTCCTTTGGCAAATCGATTTTTTGAGTCATTGGCGATCCCTACACAGCATGAATCACTGCTGAATGTACTGTAGTGGGTTCTAGGCCTAGGGGTTCATTCACACAAAGAGCAATGCAGAGTGGTGTTAATAAAAAAAAAAAAGCCTGTGCAATGTCACTCAGCACCATATAAAAAAAATGGCTTTAGCCTGCAAGTAAATGAATACTTATATACTTATGCATTTATTATGAATCATCATAAGGGGGTGTGGAAGGTGAATCGTGATTTCATGTTAAAATGTAATGTTCATTATTGTGCATGGCATGGGAGAGTTTTGCTTTTGGGTCTGCTTTACCTATATGGCCTATTTTCAGATTTGGGAATGGTGTGGAAACCTGTCCTATACTAATGTTTACTATGCAGTGGGAGGCATGCAAATCAGTCAGGACCCAATGGGACTTACTTAAGCCTATGCATTTGACTAAGAATTCAGTATTATAAAGCTGTTAATTATTCAGCTTTACCTGTATAGTTAATTTTTTTATAGAATTCCAATTTTTTTTTGCAATCCAAGCAAGTTAGCAAAAGAGATAGAGAAGAAAGATCTGCAGTAGTCAGCTCATGCCTTACCTGAAGATTATAGCTGGATCCTGGTGTGTCATAGAGGTGTAGCGGCAGTCGCTCTATAGATTCCAGTACCGCTATCAATTTTCTAACTAGAGCTATTGCTGGGCGGCTGAGGAGGAAAATAAAAACAAATGAAGCAGATTTAATGTGAAGTCCTCCCATTCTAATGAATAGTTACAATGTGGGAAAATGTAGAAAAAATAAGTACATTTCTATCCTGCATTGATGTCTGCCATGATCATGGAAGTGTATGGTTTCCAGGTATATTCACTATCACATCGTAACTCTAAATAGGTTTTTGTAAAAGAATAAAAAAAATAAACTACTACTTTAGCATAAGCTATGGAATGTTACACGTACCTTTCATCATCTTCATTTTCACTGAATGCAGTCTTAAATACATTCAGTCTCTCTACCAACTGTCCACAGTCCTGCTTAAGATCAAAATCTTCATTCTAAAAGGTAGAAAATTCAAATTTAAATAGTTATTGAACAATTTATCCATTCTTCAGAGTGGAAAGTAGCAAGTTATCAGGTATGGCTCTGTGTGGAAGTGAAAAGCCAATTAGGATTTGTAGGCGAGAGAGACACACACAGCACTGAGGAGAAAGAAAGCAGGTGAAAAGAGGGAAAACAAAAAAAGGGAGAACCCGAGAAATTATAATCTTCTAGGCAATCTAGGGCAGGAAATTATAGCAGTGCAGGGCATAGAATAAAAAAAAAAAAAAGAGTGGAACATGTGAAGAGTGTTTCACTTTATGAATATGCTGATCCAGATCTTGCATTTACAATACCAAAAAAGTTAACTATGAACGTATGCACTTACATTGTTAAGCACAGTAAGCAGAGCCTGGATCAGACCACTGCTGCACATTTCATAGGGAGATATGGTATTTTCATCCTTCAGCAACACAATTAGATTCTCCAGTGCAGTCTTCATTAAATCCCTCCAAGTGTTCTCTCCTTCAATGCACTACAAGATAAACAAAACACAATTTAAGTAAAGAAGACAGACAACCTGGCATATTAGCACAGTATACAATGTTAATGGACCAAAGGAAGCCCAAATCGTACCCAAAACAAGAAAGAAAGAAAATAGAAAATAATGCTCAAACTCCGAGATCAGAATTACTGACCTGTCTGTTGGTATGGAGCTCCCATGAAGATTCCAGTTGTGTAGCAATATTTCTCAATGTAACAACCACACCACGTGGCATGCTCTCAACTGCTTTGAAGTGATCATCATACAAATCCCTAGCCATTGTTCGCACCTACCAAGACAAGATTAAGGAGAAAGCAATTATGTGTACAGTTTTTCATCATCAACTGGATAGTCACTAGCATTACTGTCTACATACACTTGTTTTTGGACTATGTTTAAATGTTAACTGGATTCTCATTAATTTGTACAGAGATGTTTTTAAATGTATGGGCAATCTTCAAAATTACTTGTACATCCATCCACTCCAGTTTTAGGGACAATAGTGGTATAGTAAACAATATAGATGGTACTGTGCTGGATAAATGCCCTGGATTAGCGTGGTTTGGGGTTTTCTGGGATGAGTTAATTGCTTGACTATCAACTTTATTGCATGCTGCTGCCTTGATATTCCACCCACTGTTTATAATAATGATAGAGGTTATGTTGATACATGCTTGTATTGCTCCTGTGAATTATTGGAGAATTTTACATTCTTTGTCTTGAAGCTATATGAGAGAGAGAGAGAGAGAGAGAGAGAGAGAGAGAGAGAGAGAGAGAGAGAGAGAGAGAGAGAGAGAGAGAGAGAGAGATTAAATTGCCACCACATGTGCCTGTGCCATGTGACATTGCCATATGTAATGACGTTACGGTGGTGTCACATGGTACAGGTACTCATGGTGGCAGTCCAAGAACACACCGAACACAGGAGAATGTGAGGAGTTGCACCGACATGAAAAATGAGCCTGCAACAATTACCACGGGCCCGGAGAGAGGGGAGGAGGGGGGATGGAAGGTGGAGGTACTAGGATGGAAATATGTCTGCAGTATGTAATATTTCCACAACTTGTAAATAATATGCCTTTTAAAGCAGGATTGTCACCATAAAAATCAAATTTCAACAGCAACTGGTCTGAGTGTATTAGGGCTGTAGTGAAGGAAACAAGAAAAGGGCGGGAGGAGAAGCCAGGAGCCCAATCTGGTGTAGTATGTTGAGTTATGGTGATAGTTCGAACGAAATTATATGCTTTTATACTCACAAAATTGGGTTGCGAACTAAGCAACCACTTTGTGCGCATACGGGGAAGTACAGTCCCCGCTCGGTCTTATTCGAATCTGGTCGCAGCTCCTTCAAAAGATCCACTTGCCAAAGTGGTAACCCCTAACTTGGGGTAAGATGTCAAATAGAATGAAGTAGGAGGTGCCCGTAGTATGTTTGTGTTGTATTTTTTGGTTATAGATAGGTGAAAATGGCTAATAAAAAAATAAAAAATTATAATAATAAGTAAGATAACGGACGGTCCTACCTTAAATAAGTAGCCACTCCGCTATATAGTATATAGAAAGTAAAAAGCTTTATTGGGCACTTTTGATTGACAACGCGTTTCGCGGAACAACCGCTTCCTCAGGTCGAGTACCGCGCCTTGCAACAGAAGGACGGATTTCCTAAACGCCTGTTGCAAGGCACGGTACTCGACCTGAGGGAGCGGTTGTTCCGCGAAACGCGTTGTCAATCAAAAGTGCCCAATAAAGCTTTTTACTTTCTATACTATATAGCGGAATGACTACTTTTTTAAGGTAGGACCGTCCGTGGTCTGAGTGTATTAACCTCCCTGGCATGATTATTTCCAGATTTAAAGTGAACCAGAGACGAAGCACCCTTGTGTATTTTACCATAGAAATCAGTGGGAACATTAGAGAAAACATTTACCCTGCTCTCTGTTCCATCCTCACTGCTAAAAGTGTATGTTATCTAGCTGAGATAAGAATCCCGGACTGAGCATTGAGTCTGGCTTTGCTATAATGACTCAGCTATAATGATTCCTGAGCAAAGCCAGCAGGGGGCAGGCTTGGACTTGAAGACACCAAAGAGAACACAGTCTCAGCTATAATTATTCTGTAGCAAAGCCAGACCGACTTAGTCGGGATTCTTATCTTAGAGGTGATAACAGGCAAATTAAACAGAGAACAATGTAACAAAGAGCAGATTAGGTGTTTACTGTCATGTTCCCACTGATTTATAAGGTAAAATACATGAGGTTGCTTCATCTCTGGTTCTCTTTAAAGAGACTCTAACAAAATTTTAAGCCTTATTTCTTCTATCCTATATGTTCCTATAGTTGTTCTAATGTGCTCTGTATTACTGCAGCCTTTCCTATTTGCACAGTGGCTGTGTTATCTCTGTTACATAATCTAATCTTCTCTCTTCTGTGGGCTCTGTCGGCTGAGGCTGGAATGTGTGGAATGTGCTGCACTGCTTGTCATTGGCAGAAGCTATACACACCCTCTCCAGGCCCCATGCACACTGTATGACTCACACACTAAGCTACTCTCAGCGTATCAAATTGCTATGCCTTTTGTTTGTAAACACTGCATAAAAATGGCAATTACAAGCCAGGATTGCAGCAGGGAGAGGCAGAAACAGCACAGAAGGGCCCAGGAGAACATAATGAATAGAATGGTATGCTTTTTATTCTAAGAATTTTACAATACAGATTCTCTTTAAGGTCTAAAAGCCATAGAATTTTTTCACAAGCTTTTAGACCCTAAAAACAAGATGAAAAACATACCTCAGAGAGGTCTGCAGCAGCTCCTGCATGAACTAAAGGTGCGTACACACGCATTACGGCAATGATCCGCTGAGCAGATCGTTCCGAAACAGCCTTATCAGTACGACAGACTGTACACACGCACTACTGTTGCTGGAACGCCCGCCCAGCGGGAGGGTCTGACGGACCAGTCGTTCATTGCCGTAGCGCGTGTACGCACCTTTACTCAGGCATGGGATTACCACCCTGTTCTGCAGCTTTCCTGACTCTGGATTACCACTAAGGAGGTTAAGTGATAGAGATGCTAATCCTGCATTCAAAACTTTTTTTCTGCTGTTATAGTTTGGAGTTATCACAAACAGTTGCATGCTAGGGGTTCTTTTTATCTAGAATATATTCCTCCTCTTCTATTTATTTCCTTGCCTAGCTGCCTATCTGAAACATGATCCCCTGCTCACTTGTGTTTACAAGCAGGGCTGAGGTGACTCAGCGATTGGAGGAGAAAAGAAAAAAGTAAAGGGCAGAAATGACATCAGGATTTAGTCTCAAACTGTGGGCAAAAGACATGGTTCCCACCAGGAAAAGAATTCACTTCATTTACTATATAAAATTCACTGAAATTAAAACGTGGACAGTACAATACAGGTTATGTAAGTAGATCAAGTATTTATCTACTTATATATGCGATTATTTTCCCTGGCATAGTATGGCTAATCCTACTGCTTTAAACCACTAGCAAGCAAGAAAATACTCAAAATAAATGTGATAGCCCTTTTTTCACCTAGTTATTTTGGTGCTTATTCAATGTCAAAGTACTGAAAAATAATTTTAAAACACAAGATGAAAAATTACCTCCTAGGAGAAAACTTGGGAGAATAAATGAATTGCACATGGCCCTATGTCTTCTTCCAACCAGCTGGCGCTCCCTCAAGATACATGCTGCATCATGGGAGGCTTGATTTTACAGCACTATTGAAGTACGATGTTATTTTAACTTTCAAACGCTGCTCATCTAAAATAAGGACACCTGCCCTAACTTTTTAATGTTTGGATCTGTGGTCAGGCTTTAAAGGACTTTCATTTCATAACATCATAAAACCCCATTCTGAAATAAAAGTAAGAAGTTCTAGTATGCTGTACCTTCTGCTTCGTTTTCTCCAACTTGGATTTAAGCTTTCTTCCTCTCTTCCCTGTCCATCCAGTAACAAACTCTGAACCTGAAAGAAAAAAAAAATACATATAAATGAAAAGAGCAGGTGTGGTGTTTACAGATATAACTAAATGTTACACTGGTATGCAAGATGGTACTAGCTGACAGACTGGGGGTAAACATTTTTACAAAGGGGACATTACTTTTGGCTAAACGTAGAGTTCCCAATCCCTATTCTCAAAGACCACCAACAGTACATGTTTTGCAGAAAACCACAAACATGCACAGGTGGGGTAATTAGTGACTCAGCAGAGTTGATTAACTACCTCTGTGGTTTTCTGCAAAACATGCCCCGTTGGTAAGCCTTGAGGACAGGGTTGGGGAACACTGGGCTAAATGACAACCATATACTCAAAAGGGTACTGAGCAACAGGTTTTTAATTGTATGTTGTCACAGGCTATTAAAGAACACAATTTTTTTTTTGTACCTGAAGTGAAAAAAAAAAAGTGCCCCTAGGGTGGGCCTACATTGGGATGGGGAAGCCTCTGGATCCTAAAGAGGCTTCCCCCTTCTTCATTAGAAATAATCCAGCGGTGGAATGCCCGAAGATCCCGATCGGGCCGCTCTACTGTACAGGCGGTTGGCTCGGCTATTTCCACCAGAGCGGAGAGCCACTAGTTTAAGGCAGGAAATGTAAAGAATATTGTAGCTTTGCGTTCAGGGCTGCAAGCTCTGAATTGGATTGGCAGAGGGAGACAGGGGAAGCCTCATTAGGATTCAGAGGCTTTCACCTCCCAAGTGTACACCCCGCCCCCCTGGCTCTTTTTGTCCCCTACAGTTGACTTTAGTGCAGAGAGAATTAATAAAAAAAAAATCAAAATTTGATTTGAAACTGCCGTTTCAGGTAAAACACTTACCAAGTGATGTCTCTGCAGTAAAAGAGTGCTTAGTTCCACGGTTAGACTCAAACACGAATCCTGGAAGATCCTCCTTCAGTATGGTTGCTTGCTGGCCATCAGAGTTGTGGATGGCAATCTCTCCATCTTTCAGACAAGTGAGGGACCAGTTGCCCACTGTCAGTTTGCCTGGACCGGGTGTTGACAGTATAGGCTGGCTGGAAGTGGAAGGTTTAACCTGGCTTCGTGCTCTCTGCAACTTCTCCAAAAATTCACTTCTGCTTTCTGTACGCATTACAAAAAAGGAAACTTGTTGATTACCAATGTATGCACCAGTGCTCAGATTATGTATACAAAACTTCCACACAAAATCAACTAACCTGAGCTATCAGAGCCTCCTTCAGGACTGCCGCTTGAGTACATGGTTGCTAATTTGCCATCCAAGATGAAGCGGAACCAGCCATTACTACCATTAGAGAGCTCTAGTGCTGCAGCGTCACTCCAAATATACAGACAATCTCGCCCCCTGATGACAGACCAATCCCTCCAATGATAGGGTCTTCCTTGCTGAAGATCTTTGGCATCTTCTTGTGGCTCATCATCCTGGAAAGGACATGCATAAAACAACAGTTAGCAAAATAACAAATCAAAAGGGCACCAAACATACAGAATGTCACTGAAGTCCATCCTGTGTTTCAAACCACGCGTACCTTCTCTGGCTTAGGATCTTCTTCATTCTCATCATCAGAGGTAGGTCCAGCTAAGGTTGATACTTTGCTTATGACACCAAGCCTTGCTAACTGGTCTAAGAAAAGATCATCCCCTTTATCAACAAGATCTCTAATGATTTGCAGAGCCAGAAGGTGACCATCATCGTCATCCTGTTCAAAAAGAGAACAAGAAATTTAAGGAGATCAAGGCGGCTGAATTACCAATACTTCATAAGATAAAACTGTGCTCAGAACTAAGGGTGCGCATAAATATCTTTATCTGCCACCAGATCGACCATCAGATAGACTACTCTCTGATCAAACACATACACTTATTTGCAGGGCTGTAGAGTCGGAGCAATTTTGGGCTCCTGGAGTCGGAGCCCGTAGTTTCATGAACTGTGGAGTCATATGATTTTTGTACCAAATCCACTGCCATGGTAAGAATTAGACTAAGGGAGTCGAAAGCCATTTTGGGTACCTGGAGTCAGCGTTAGATTCGGAGTTGGATGATTTTTGTACCGACTCCACAGCCCTGCTTGATTGGGAGGGTTGATTGATTGGCCATAGGGGTCTGTTGGTCGTCGGGAAATTAAACACCGTTACTGATGTGCACCAAATCAAGCCCTTTCTATTGAGATTTTCCTGCATGCCTGATCAATTGTTTTGGATAGAATCCGTCAATCCAGTGGCCATGTTGTGGGATCGATCGCTGTGAGATTAGATTATGATCAAATCGTCCAGTTATCCATGACAAAAATCGAGTAATGTATGGGCATCCTTACAGGCATATGAATTAAAGGACTGAATATGATGCATTAGGTTCTTCAGCAAACAATATACTCACCTCCTGGTCCAGAACAGTAGCAGTAATTTCTACAAGAACAGTGGGTAGATTGTGCCCAGCATCAGAATCACATACTTCTTTCAGCAGAGCTTCAGAGCAGAAATGGATCATTTTCCGAATAAGTGCAAGGCTGGCTTTCCTGTTATATCAGAAGTAATAAAGGTCAAAATCCAACCATGCATCTTTAAGTACAGGGTATATCAACATTATTACAGTATGCACCCACCTATGAAAGACATTGTATGCCAAGTGCCCCCTCTTGTGGCCAACATCAAGAACCTCATAAAATCCCCAAGCATAATACAGTAAAATCCCTTTGCAATAACCTTCAAGGGACCTGGCTAAGCACAATAGTTTACTTTATCAGAAGAGGTCATACATTGTATCTTCATACAGGTACATTGTCTGGACCTGGGGACTGAGTTTACTAAAACAAGATTTTACTACATAATTTATTGAGTTAATGTTTTCTCTATATACAGCAGAAGTACCCTCTGGAATACACATACCACATGTAGAGAACCAAAGAGCTAGTATACTGAGGAGCTTAAAGCATGCGCAGTATGGATGCGTCTCCGAGTGCTTCAGAAGATGC
Organism: Hyperolius riggenbachi; assembly: GCF_040937935.1. Taxonomy (NCBI): domain Eukaryota; kingdom Metazoa; phylum Chordata; class Amphibia; order Anura; family Hyperoliidae; genus Hyperolius; species Hyperolius riggenbachi. The sequence continues at coordinate 197,768,839 of NC_090654.1, read as the reverse complement.
CAATTTTGAACAGGGGACTGAGGAGGAATGAGGGGATGGAGAGAGGTCCGGGAAGGCTCGATGGGATCCAGAGCCTTACCTCTTCTTAGGCAAGTATCTAAGTCTTTTTTTCAGGTTGCTTTGAAAGGATACCTTAGTGCTGACACAAATGTAAAAACAGAAGGGGGGAGCAGGCATGTGTACCATGCTCTCCTTATGCCCACCACTAACCTCTGTCCCCCTCCATCACTTTGTAATAGGCCTCCAATGCTTATTTAAGGACAGGAGGGTCAGTGGCAAGTGTGCAGGCACTACCTACTTTTTAATGGAGGCCTATTAACAAGTATCAGAAAGGGATGGAGGACAACGGGCAGAGCAGTGGGCATGAGGAGAGCAAACTGCCCATGCATGCCCCCCAACCCCCTTAACACCCCCCCCCCCCCCTTTTTTTTTACATTTGTGGCAGCACTAAGGTAAAATTTGTAAAATTTGTAAAAAACAAAAAAAACAAAAAAAAACAAAACCACTCTCTGAAGGGTACTCTTCACCCCCTGGGATCCAGCGATGGCAGCCACCGAACACCAGCAAGGTAAACATTTACCTACCGTGATCCTGCGCAGGCCCAGTAGCCGCTTTCCGCTTGGCTCAGGTGAAAATAGCTAAGCCTGATCGGGTCTGCTGTACTGTGCAGGAAGGCACGAGTCCGGTCTACTGTGCAGGCGAACTCGAGCCTGCACAGTACAGCAGACCCGATCAGGCTTTGCTATTTCCACCTGAGCCCGATTGGAAAGCCGCTACTACACCTGTGCAGAATTGCAGTAGGTAAGTATTGCAGGCGCTAATGTGCCTGCACCACAGCCAACATCCTTATTGGCAGTTTTTTCAGGGGAGAAAGCATTGGATCCCTGAGGCTTAAGAGGAACAAACGAAAACAGCCCATGGGGGTACTTACCTTGGGAGGGGGAAGCCTCTGGATCCTGAGGCTTCCCCCTCCCAAGGTAAGTACCCCCATAAATACTATACTACACGAAAAATACCAACCTAAATATTTATTTTTTTCTAGTTAGAAAATCTAAATTTCAGAAGGTAAATGAGATGCCTCTTCACTGGATAACATAAGATAAAACAACACTTCTGAAGCGCCTGCCAATCAGTATATGAAGAGCAGTTCAAGGCAAGTGGGACACTTTCATTTTAAATAAGTGCTCCTGACAAGATCTCTGTTATACAGATATGGGCAATGCTACACACAGATATGTAGCAGCAACATAGCTTCTGTAAATTTCTAGAACTGCAACCTATGTTATCCAGTTGGGTTACAGCTATGGCACATCAGCAGCAAACTGGAGCTCCAGAAATATGCACTGTAGCCCTTACAAAATCTGCTTTGTAGCATCAGATCATATATAAATCAAACAAAAGACAAGCCTCTGGATCCTCAGGGTGCTGCTGATCAGAAATTTAGCAGAAATGTAAATAAAATTAATTATCAGCAACCTTGCTAGAAATTTAGAAGAGTTAGGTCAGGCGTGCACTGGGTGGTTTGAAAATCACTCTATTTCAGAATCGCGGAAGCAGCATGATTTTTCAGTATCGCACCCAAAATGCTGCATGCAGCACTTCTGTAATCACAACACTACTGAGGAGCCATATCCACAGGGTTTCATTGGTGCAGCACTTTGCCCATCACCAGCATTCAGCAAGTGCTGCTAGTGGGCTTTTCCCCTAAAAGCTCTGTGCAATTAATATAGCCCTAACACTAAACCACAAACTACTCTTACGCACACACAGTATACAAGCAACCCAATAAAGGGACTTCCATAATGCCATCATTAGTTCCCCTAGCCTTATGCCCAGTACACACGATGAGATTATAAGGAAGATGTCCTGCCAGATCGATTTTTTTTCACTATGTCCGATCTGATTTTCATCGATTTTCTGTTCACTTCTACGGAAACAAATGGTTGGAAAATCGATCGAAATCAGATTGGACATGTTGAAAATAATCAATCAGGAGGAGATCTAGATGAAAAATCTCATTGTGTGCACTAGCCATTAGAGCCATCACTCCACTGTAAAAAATATATAGTATACAATAGCATTAGCAAATGCAGATATATGAATAATAGGGTAAAAAAACAACAAAAAACAAAGAACTGCACCTGATTGATGGAAGCATTGTCTGTTGGAAAGTCTGCGCAAATACAGGCAGCAACCTCTTCAAGTAAATTGGAGCCATTTCTGGGTCACCTTTAGGCTCATTGCATTCTTCCTCCTCCCTATTAGAGTCTTTTTTCTTCTTCTCATCGCCCTTATTCACAGGGCACATCCAATCACCTGAAACAAAAAGGCATTAAGGTTTAACTGTCGGGCATAATATCAAAAATCAATTCTTTATTTTTATCCGATAAACAAGTAATAAAGGATGCTAACCAGGCAATCCAAAAGTTAAAATCACTATTACTTTTCTTGTCGAAAAATCATCATTCCCCAGTTTACCTGACTCTTATTTGGTACATTGCCGCACAAAGGAAGTTGCAGAGTATGCTGGGTTGTCTTTTTGTGGCTTCTTTACTTTCCCCAAAGACTTAGCTAGTGCAGCCTGAGTGGCTGAAGCCTCTTTCCCTCCTGTTTTCCCCCTTCCAAGCCCCTGTTCCTCTCTGATTGGCCAATATTTCTCATGCTGAGAGAATGTACTTTCTACTGCAGAGCTGGGTGGAAGTGCATGAAGACTGGGAGAAGGGCGGGCAATGCATACACAATCAGGCAGAGGAGAGTAAGGGAGGAAATTACATCAGAATTGGCTTCAAGATAGACAGTTAAAATGGAGAATCCTAAGAAGGATTTTCTCCTTTTTTACTCTAGAAAAATCACTAATATCAAAACGTGGACAGTGCAATACATATTTTATGTAAGTAGAGCAAGTATTTATCTACTTACATATGTGGGGGGTTTTCTGAGATAGTATGGCTGACAGCTCCTCTTTAAGGAACATACCCAACCATCCAAGAGGTTAACACTGAAGAGGTCAGTGCATGGGGAAAAATGTCTCTGATAAATAAATCATACTGTCAACAGAAAAAGCGTAATTGAAACACTGCACCATACCTGGTGATTGTAAGATGGCGACCACCTCACTGTGTCCACGCTCCCTTGCCTTGTCCAATGGAGTCTTCCCATCTTCATCACGCAAGTCTGGGTTGGCTCCATGGCGCAGAAGCGTCTGAACACAAACCATTAAAAGTTAAGAGAACTGGCTACTGAAAGATTGTTAGATAGCAACCGCGATAACAAAATCTGCATGTAGAAGACACAAGATGACAAAACATCCTCTGCATCAGATAACGGCAGGTGAGAATATGTAATCTTCTAAGGGCTCGTGCACACTATTAGCACTGAAAAAGTTATTTTACACCTGAGATGGGGGTGTGGTGGTGGTGTGTTTGTGTGTGTGTCTGGGGGGGGGGGGGGGGGTTATAAAAAATGTATACATACCTGGGGGGGGGGGGGGTTCCCTCCAGCCCCCTCGGGCCTGATCGCTCCCTTGCCGCAATCCTTCACTGCCTGCAGCCTCTGCAAATTGCCCTGAAGAGTCCTCCAGTTTGCGGCATACTGTGCAGGCGCAGAACACTCCTGGCCATGGTAGCTAGACAGGGGAGAGCGCACAACCTGACTGGATAACGTACAGGGGCCAGCTGCGAAGGCTGCAGACAGTGGAGGACGGTGGTGAGGGAGCAATCAGGCCAGAGGGGGTTGGAGGAAGCCCCAGGTATGTATACATTCATCTACTATTAAAGATATTTATGGGACTGTATTCTGTACCCAGAGCACAAGTTTTAAAGGGCCAAGGCACTATACCTTAACCTCTACGTTACTGGGTGTCCAATTCATCACTAGCCACCGCAGTGCCTGATGCGGTTTTTCTTCATCGTTTACCCTTTTAAGTAAACCTGAGACGGGGGATATAAAAAGAGGTCTACATTCCTGGAGCTTCCTTCAGCCCTCTCCACCCTGATCGCTCCCTTGCCGCCGTCTTTCATTGCCTGCAGCCTCTGCAAATTGCCCCGGGAAAGGTCCTCCGGTCCGGGTCATACTGCACAGGCGCAGTCGGGCTGTGCGCACTCCGTCACGTTCCTTTAGCCGGAAGTGTATTGCACAGGCGCAGAATGCTCCCAAACACAGGTGCGAGACAAAGAAGCACTCCCAGCTCACCTGCACAGACTGGACAACTTACCGGGGCCAGTTGCAGAGACTGCAGGCAGTGGAGGACAGCGGCATGGGAGCAATCAGGCCAGAGGGGGGCTGGAGGAAGCCCCAGGTATGTAGACATTTTTTATATCCCCCATGCAGTTGGCTGATGGTGTAATGGTTAAGGGCTCTGCCTCTGACACAGGAGACCAGGGTTCGAATCTCGGCTCTGGCTGTTCAGTAAGCCAGCACTAATTCAGTAGGAGACCTTAGGCAAGTCTCCCTTACACTGCTACTGCCAATAGAGCGCGCCCTAGTGGCTGCTGCTCTGCTCTGGCGCTTTGAGTCCGCAAGGAGAAAAGCGCAATATAAATGTTATTTGTCTTGTCATTTTAGGTACATTTTAAAGCAGACTGGCGCTTTAACAAAAGTTGCTTGGTGCTGACAGGTGCTTTTAGAATACATTGACCGGCGTTTTCTAGTGACCACTGGCACCAAAAGGCAAAAAAGAACCTCAGCCCCAGACTTGTATGATCTGATCCCACTGAAAAGGATGTAGTTTATATTATACTAGCTGTTTGTTGGACTTCTAAGGCATCACTAAAAAAAGGGAACAAACATGGCAGCCTACATAGCCCTCTCACTTCAGTTGTCCTTTGCAGCCATTTTAGGTTTTGTGTCATTTTCAGCATTTCACTTAAAAGTAGATTGAACGGCAGAGAAATCAGATACACCCTTCCTCTGCTTGCTGACAATCTCTACAGATCACACTAACAATCAGTGTGGTGTCAGATCACAATGTCAAGAGAGAGGTCACATGCATTATGTAGGCGTAATCTGTCCACTGAAACCTCCGGCTGCACTGGAAGGCTTTCCTAAAGCCGTGTCACGGAGCTGACCCAATTCCCTATGATGGGCTCAGCCTGCTGGAGAAGCTGTGTGGTTCACTTTGATAAGCTTTCTACCTTTGCTACTTGAGGCCGTCCAAAGCAAGCAGCATAGTGTAGTGACGATGACCTCTGACCCCGATTCACATCCGCCCCTCGCTCACACAGGAATTCCACCTATTGAAGAAATAAGAGGGTTACAGTGTTATAACCAATCTCATATTCTACGCCTAACAATCTTACAGAATAAGTGCTCACCATCTCCTGAGTGCCAAAAGCGGACGCCCAGTTCAGAAGTGTTTGGCCAACATCATCCATGAAATTCACCTCAAATGCTAACATTAAGAAATAAAAAAATTTAATGTTTACATTTTGTTTAATATTTATTCAGATTAATGGCACAGTTTCTCTAATAGTCAAAAACTCATATGCACTTGTATAATTTTAAAGCCATAGTTCATTAATCTGTGATGCACAATGTGTTGTGCACTGCAGGTTTGTACTCTTTGTAATAAATAAACTGAATGTACGCAATTGCATCCTGCAGTTTGTCTACCTATTTAAAGCAAACCTAGAGAGAGAGAGAGAAAAAAAGTAGGAAAAAAAGAAGGACTTAGATACTTAACCTAAGAAGAGGGAAGCCCTGGATCCTATCGAGCCGCTACCCAAAAATTCCAAGGCTGTCTCATGCACTTATATAATTTATTGTTAGCCTTAGCTGCATAGGGATTGATGACAACACATTAAAATATACACATTTAAAAACAACTACCTGGCCAGGAGTGCTAGCAATTTATACAGGGACCAGATCTGTATATCTGTGCAGCGCAATCGCCCAGCCTCAGCCTATGCAAAAAGCGCTGCACTTATGATCTATACGGTCCACACCCACCACCGCAACACCACATACGCTGTGTACGATTGAACCAACGATTGGGTCCCAGCACAATGCTCAGATCCTCCTACAGCTTGCCCACACCTCTTCCACCACGGATATGGAGTCCCAAGCAGCGAGAAAGAGCAGCAGAAAGCTGCCACTTCAAACGGCCATGTAAATAATCTGACCCAGTGCACTGCAGGTCTAGGAGCAAGTGAGCCGGAGCTCACCATCTCACCACGCAAGTATTGACATTGGGACAGGTGACCTGTCTGAAGCATTTTCTGATGTCAGTGATAAGCCGGCACACCCGCCCTGCAGAAGGCATGTTACATAGGTCATTACTGTTATTGCCAACTCATCTCAGTGGTCTATCCGTGTGGGCAAGCTGTAGGAGGATCTGAGCATTGTGCTGGGACCCAATCGTTGGTTCAATCGTACACAGCGTATGTGGTGTTGCGGTGGTGGGTGTGGACCGTATAGATCATAAGTGCAGCGCTTTTTGCATAGGCTGAGGCTGGGCGATTGCGCTACACAGATATACAGATCTGGTCCCTGTATAAATTGCTAGCACTCCTGGCCAGGTAGTTGTTTTTAAATGTGTATATTTTAATGTGTTGTCATCAATCCCTATGCAGCTAAGGCTAACAAATTATATAAGTGCATGAGACAGCCTTGGAATTTTTGGGTAGCGGTATATGTAGTATCCTTGCTGGCTCCTTTTTAAGTGGCACTATTAATTATAAGGGTGGCTCTCCGGATATTGTAAATATTGGATCCTATCGAGCATAGCTCCCAACTGCCCCTCTTTGGGGACCCTGTCCTCATGTCTTCCTTATTTGTCTCTCTTTCAGGGCTGATGTAAATATATGTATTTTTCTACTGAAAAAATGTGTTTGACTCTAAACTTTACTCCCATCCTTTAAATTGACATTTTACTTTCAAATGTTAATATGAAGGAAAATAAACCAGGATAGATAGGACTAGTGTGGTCTGAATTATAAAATAAATTTTTCTTATGAAAGGTTTATGGTATGTGTGACTATGAGTGTGTTGGGGTGTGGCAGGGGCGTGACTTAAGTATCCCTTTTTCTTATCTCAAAAAATTGGGAGGTATGTATAGAGCCTTCCAGTCCTCTCTCAGTGTCCTCATTCCACCACTGTCCCCCATTCAATATTCCTGCCTTCAGCACTCCTTGGCAAGCAGTGAAATTAGGGGATGGAGAAAGGACAGGAAAGGCTCTATGGGACCCAGACCCTTCCCTCTTAACCCTCCTGGCGGTTTGCTAAAAAAATCGCCAGGGGGCAGCAAATTTTTTTTTTTTGTTTTTTTTGTTTTTTCATGTAGCGAGACAAAGTCTCGCTACATGATAGCCGCTGCTCAGCGGCATCCCCCCAGCCCCTCCGATCAGGAGATCCCGTTCAAAGAACGGGATCTCCTGGAGGGCTTCCCCGTCGCCATGGCGACGGGGCGAAATGACGTCACCGACGTCATCGACGTCGTGACGTCAAAGGGGATTCCGATCCACCCCATAGAGCTGCCTGGCACTGATTGGCCAGGCAGCGCACGGGGTCTGGGGGGCGGCTGCGGCGCGACGGATAGCGGCGGCGATCGGGCACTGCACGCAGCTAGCAAAGTGCTAGCTGCGTGCAGCAAAGAAAAAAAATTATGCAAATCGGCCCAGTGGGGCCTGAGTGGTGCCTTCCGGCGGCATAGCCCGAGCTCAGCTCGGGCTTACCGCCAGGAAGGTTAAGTATCCAAGTCTTTACTTTACGTAGTCTCGGTTTCATTTTAAGAGACAGTACAGTTTTCATGTAGAGAAAAGTGTCCAAGACTCCTCCCCCCACTCCCATCTTCAACACAGGACATAGTCAGAAAAGAGTGGGGAGGAGGCAGAAGTCAATCTCTCCAAGTAAGTACAACCTTGCAGGGCTGTGGAGTCTGTACAAAAATCTTCCGACTCCAACTCCTCAGTTTATGAAACCACCGACTCCAGGTACCCAAAATGGCTCCGACTCCTTAGTCTAATGCTGGCCATACATGGTACAATTCTTTCATACAATCTTACCATTTCTATATAATATAAGGAAACTGCCTAAATTATCCTTTCAGTATATTCACTTAATTTACCCTTACACTACATAGAAATGGTAAGATTGTATGAAAAAAATTGTACCATGTATGGCCACCATAATACTTACCAGGGCTGTGGATTTTATACAAGATCATCAGACTCCCGACTCCTCAGTTTATGAAATCACCAACTCCGACTGCCCAAAATTGCTCCGACTCCTCGACTCTCACTCCACAGCCCTGCAACCTTGCTGACCTTTTCCATTTCCTCCTTCTACTGAGATTAACTTCAGCAAGCACTGCAGCGACAGCAGACTCTCGCACATATAACAACCTGCTCTGAAAAGAATATGGTGCAGCAGGAGAGTGAGATCATCATTAGCTCAAAATATTCTGCTGCTAGATCTGTGCATTCCAGAGACTACATGACTTTACCCTACAGAAATTCTCCAGAATGGCTAGTCTGAGTATAAAAATCACAATGGCTCCATCACCCAAAAAAAAAAAAAAAAAAAAAAAAAAAATCTAGGCGAGTGACCTCCTGCTTTAACAAACCTCTCTACAGATGACTAACCAGCCATTTACATTTGGCCTACCCACAAATGGCTACAGGTACTTAAAATAATGCAGAGGTTAAAATGATATGGAGGCTGCCATATCCATTTCCTTTTTAACAATACCAGTTGCCTGACAGTCCTGTTGATCTTCTGGCTTCAGTAGTGTCAGTCAAAACCCTGAAAAAAGCATGTGGCTAATACAGTCATAATTGAGTCTGAGCTCCTGATCTGCATATGCTCGTTCAGTGTCTAGAAGTGTCTAAAGTATTTTAGAAATGCAGCCTGTGGTCCGCAGCATGCAACCCAGGCCACGTTAAGTTTGCCCATGCCTGAACTGGCCAGTTAGGATAGCATGGATAACATTTTACTCCCTGAGATAAAGTACCACAAGGAGGGCTCCTGTTCACTTACACATTCCCTCTTCACATAAACGTACATTCCCCAATGGCTTTCAGCTACATACACACATCCAACTGTTGCCCAGAAAGATCGCTCTGGAAACATTCCATGAATTACTTTTGTACAAACACATTGCTTGGCAGCCTTTATAATTCAATAATATTCCTCCCAAGGCTCCATGTTCATCTTTTAACTCCAGGAAACTTGAAAACTTACCTCCTGTGTCAATGGCATCTATTAGTGCATCTGTATCTTTACTACGTATGCAGTCAATTAGCTGGCGGTGGGATCTCTCTCCTGAACTATCCAGTCTTCTAAGTCCCGGGATACGGCCAGTAGAACCGGCATTAGATTTAGGCAATGCTTTGCGCCCTTCAAACAACAGCACCAAAAGCAAGTCTACAAGACGCATTGTGTCCAGCACACACCTCTCGTCCCCTTGCAGGGCACTCTCCATAGAATCCAGTAGCTCTGCACGCAATAAATCCTGAAAGGAAAAAGAATAGCAAACATTAAAGGGAAGGTTCAAGCAAAATAAAAAAATGAGTTTCACTTACCTGGGGCTTCTACCAGCCCCATGCAGCCATCCTGTGCCCTCGTAGTCACTCACTGCTGCTCCAGTCCCCTGCTGGCAGCTTGCCGACCTCGGAGGTCGGCGGGCCGCATTGCGTACATTTTTACGCATTCCCACTAGTGCAGGAACATTAACACATACATTTTTACGCGTTACTGGTTTAATGCGTACATTTTTACGCATTGAACCAGCAATGCGTAAAAATGTATGTGTTAATGTTCCTGCACTAGCGGGAATGCGTAAAAATGTACGCAATGCGGCCTGCCGACCTCCGAGGTCGGCAAGCTGCCAGCAGGGGACTGGAGCAGCAGTGAGTGACTACGAGGGCACAGGATGGCTGCATGGGGCTGGTAGAAGCCCCAGGTAAGTGAAACTCATTTTTTTATTTTGCTTGGACCTTCCCTTAAAAAAAAAAAAAGGATTCAAACTAGGAGTATCCATAGAACTGATACTTTGGTCAGCTGAAACAGCAGAGAAAAGTCATTTCAGCTTTTCATCTACTGCAGGAAGTATCTTTCACTATTACCCTATCAAAAGCCATAAAGAGGCTGTGACAGATTCTTTTTAGATGGGTGTTGGGGAAGCATCATGTATCTATGGCAACCAACCCAAAACACAAACACTGGCCAGCAGTGTGTAGATGCAACAATGAATGGAGCTTCTCAATTTATAGCTGCATGAGCACAATACTGGACATAGTATATCAGGAGACATAGGGCCTCAAATTTAAAGGGAATGTTAAGTGAAAAGTTTTGCGGCCAGTTACTTTCCTGGGGCTTCATACAAGCCCCTGAAATCTTCCTGGTCCGTTGCCGTCAATCTACGCTGCTCAGTTCCCCCGGAGTACCCCTCCTTAACCTGGGCCACTCGGGAAGTCACCAGCCTCCTCAATCCTGCTCCTGTTGGGAGAGTTCTGCTTAGTATCAATATTTACCGCAGAATGATCCCAGCTACGGTATTGCGATGAAGCAGGCACATGCAGCATGGGGGTCGGGAAGAGAAGCAGTGCAGAAAACCGCAGTGGGTCCAGGAAGGCTTCGGGGGCTGGAAGAAGCCCTAGGAACTGGCCTCTACAATTTTGGCTTAAAATTTACTTAAAGTTAAAAAATAAGCGAAGAGTTAAAGTTTTCTAATTAAAACCTACATGTGTTACTACTGGAGATCCTCTGCACAGCGTTGAAAGGAGGCTGACTATCGTGGAGACCTGATTGCTGATCTTGGAGTCTCCTGAGGTTGAAGGGCCACCACTAGTGCCACGTCCTGGCTTACAAGCTGAAGAAGGACCAGAAACTGTTCCACCTGCTGCTGCCATACGTGACAAGAGTTCTTCAGTAAGTCCATGCTGTGCTAGTGGAGCTGGGTCCACACCTCGCCGTGTAAACCGATCAGCCAGTGATGCAAAACAACGTAGAGCACCATCGGAAACCTACAAGGAGAAGACATTCATAATAAAGAAAGTGTTCAGTAATTTTTACCAATTTTTGTACCAAAAAAATTCATAATCTTATCTATAGAATAAAACCTTCTCACTCACCTGGTGGTCTTCATGTTTCAACAGGCTTGAGAGGGATTCTACACAAGTTTCTAAAGATGCATCCTGGGGCTCCATCTTCCCACACAACCGGGAAACTACTGCCATTGCAGAATGTAAAGTGTCCTTGTGAACCAGATGACCGCTATCCCGGATAAAAGTAAGGACACAATTCAAACCACCAGATTCAAACACTGCTCCTGATTCTCGAGTGCAGATCAACTCCAGTACCTGATGAGAAAGAGCAGTAGGAGGCTGAAATTGAATGCACAGCAAAAATTGCCTACCTTTTTCCATGCCTACAAGAGACAACTGTTCAAGTGTACCTAGCAGAAACTCATAGATTGGAGGATCAATGGTTGCTGCCAGTCACTAGATTAGTACAGGTGTGAAAATTAATAACAATGTCCCCTGTCTTGTGCAGCTAGTTACTGTTGTAATATGAGAGTTTATGGACAATCTGTACTCCAAAAACAGTTCTGCAATTTGAGCTTACTCTTATAGCTATGATTAAGGAGCCATGAGCTCCGATACGCGTGAGCCTTTTTAACCTTTTGTACCCACTGATGCAATAATAAACGGAGAATCTTTTTTCACCCAGCCATTGGTGCAGCGGAACTTTCTTTCCTTTCTACTGGTTGCTGAGCCTACAGGTTCCTGACTCCCTTTGGTCCATTGTGTGTGGATGTTGCGGGTCCTTTCCTGTTTTGCTAAACTGAGAAGTATTTGGATTTTTCCTTTAAAAATACCAGTTTCCTGACTCTCCTGCTGATCCTATGTCTCTAATGCTTTTAGCCACAGCCCCTCAACAAGCATGCAGATCAGGTGCTCTGACTGAAGTCAGACTGGATTAGCTAGCTGCATGCTTGTTTCAGGTGTGTGATTCAGCCACTACTGCAGCAGAGAGATCATCAGGAGTGCCAAGCAACTGGTATTGTTTAAAAGGAAACATTCATATCCCTCGCAGTTAAGGTTCCCTTTAAAATGGAGGATGGAGAATTCCATTGATCACAGAGGACAAATAGTACACAGGAGAGTAGAAATACATTGAGTAGTAGACTACACAGGAGGTAAGTATGACCTGTGTATGGTTATTTTAAATTTTATTTTCAGCTCAGGTTCTCTTTGGGGTTTCCTTTGTTTTCAAAAGCATTTCCCAGATGGCAGTTTTTAAGTCTTAACTGCCAAATAGTAAGATTCCAGCCAGCCTCCCTACTCACTATTTTGGAAGTTAGATTTTGCAACTGCTGTCCAGGAAATGTTTTTTTTTTTTTTAAAACAAAGAAAACCCTGAGAATCCCCCATGAGGAGATAGACTAGTCCACAACCTGTCAGTTCTGTCAGATTTTAACTGTTTCCTTTTTTCGCTGTAGTGGCCCTTTAATACAGCAACAAAATTTGTTGACTTGTGCAAGATTTAAGTTTAAGGCCTCTTTCACAGTGCGTCGTTAAAATCGCACGTTAGAAAAATGTTTTAACGTGGACTAACGCACAGCAATCTTAAGTATGTGCGGCATTAGCAGTACACACGTTGCGTTGTGTGCAACGTGTAGCAATATTTAGTGAGTGCAGCATGCTGTGCGTTTAGCAATAAATCTGCTGCATTGTGTGTGCTGCACATGCTCAGTAATTTTTTTTTTATTTTTTTTTTAATGTAACGCATGCGCCGTTTTCGTTCCATCACTGTGCGACGAAAATGGCTCAAACGTAGGGCTAAAGAATGCACTATAACGTCCAAGTTATAGCCTTTCAATGCGTTGCATTAGGGGCACGTTATGCGACCTTAATGTCGCATCAAACGCACCGTCCCACTGTGAAAGAGGCCTAAGTGAGCTTTAGGAGCCTGTAGTTTCCCTTTAGAGCTCCGGTTAAAAAAATATATACATCTCTACTTTAAACAGAATGGGGAAGACCCCTTTCAGTTTGTTACTGCTATATCTATCCACAGTAAGTGCCCACTAATGATAACATTTTGATTGTACAATCTTATCACTTCTATGTAACATACGGGACTGCCTGTATCGATTTAAACTTGTATCAATTTAAACTATACTCGTACAGATTTTTATTCTTCTACATAGATTTAGTAAGGTTGCACAATCAAGATTGTATCAATAGTGGACACCTATTTCCACTCAATGTTTTTTATGAAGTTCAAGAGAGCAACAGGAGTAAAGATTCTAACCTTTGCAATCAATCCACCCCCACCCCATAAAAATAAATACACTGTAAATGGAAAAGCTGCATTTTCACGGTCATTGTCCTCCTGTACTTTATATAACTGACCTTGTACTTAAATTATAATAATAGCTCCGCCACTTATAGATTGGCAAGTTATTTATAATTCAGTTACTATGGGGGTGATTAGCATAGCCACACTTCACTTGTCAACTGAAGAAAGTTGTAAGGCCAAGAAAGGAATGCACCTTTGCCTGTGGGGTTCCAAATTGCAGTGGCAGCTAGTCACCAACACCACACCCTCAATGACATCCTCTGTTATGTCGCAGTGGATCATCTGGGAAAAGCACTAGTGAGGCTGTGCCAAGATTATTCCTTATTAGTAGCAGACACTGAACCAGTATTACAACACTTCAGAAACAGCATGTTCATGTACTATTACACAACTGTTCACCTCGCTAGACATGTGATTGTACACCTGTTGGCAGTTCTCTGACACCTAGGCATTTATCAGGCTTTCAATAATCTGAGGTGTATCCAGCAAGCAGCTATGAACACTCTTGATTACCAAGGTAAACATATAGTGTACAGAAAGTGCTAAACAGTCATTAATGAACACATTGATCACAGTGATCTGCACTGAAAGTACACACTGAGCTACTAGTTTCAATACAGCAGATTAGTTTAGCTTACTGTACAGGCCCGGGCAATGCAGTTTCCTGCCAAAGCTGCATGAATAGGTTATAATTTAACACCTTAAAGAGGAACTCCAGTGAAAATAATGTAATAAAAAAGTGCTTCATTTTTACAATAATTGTGTATAAATTATTTAGTCAGTGTTTGCCAATTGTAAAATCTTTTAAATCCCTGATTTACATTCTGACATTACATGGTGACATTTTTACTGTTGGCAGGTGATGTAGCTGCTGCATGCTTTTTTGGCAGTTGGAAACGGCTGTAAACAGCTATTTCCAACAATGCAGCAAAGTTCACAGACAGGAAACTGCCAAGAGTACGTACTCAGAGTTTCTTGTGGGAGGGGTTTCACCACAATATCAGTCATACAGCGCCCCCTGATGGTCTGTTTGTGAAAAGGAATAGATTTATCATGTAAAAGGGGGTATTCAGCTACTGATTGGGATAAAGTTCAATTCTTGGTCGCAGTTTCTCTTTAACCAGCTGAGCGGTCTGGACGAGCTCAGCTCGTCCAACACCGCCAGCGGCTGCCGCTCAGGCCCTGCTGGGCCGATTTCAATGAAATAAAAAGCAGCACACGCAGCCGGCACTTTGCCAGCCGCGTGTGCTGCCTGATCGCCGCCGCTCTGCGGCGATTCGCCGCGAGCAGCGGCGAAAGAGGGTCCCCCCAGCCGCCTGAGCCCAGCGTAGCCGGAACAAAAAGTTCCGGCCAGCGCTAAGGGCTGGATCGGAGGCGGCTGACGTCAGGACGTCGGCTGACGTCGATGACGTCACTCCGCTCGTCGCTATGGCGACGATATAAGCAAAACAAGGAAGGCCGCTTATTGCGGCCTTCCTTGTTTATTCTGGGCGCCGGAGGCGATCGGAAGATCGCCTCCGGAGCGCCCTCTAGTGGGCTTTCATGCAGCCAACTTTCAGTTGGCTGCATGAAATAGTTTTTTTTTTATTTAAAAAAAACCCTCCCGCAGCCACCCTGGCGATTTAATCAGAACGCCAGGGTGGTTAAAAGTATACCACTATAAAAACACAAAGGAAAGCAAAGGATACCTGACCCGAGACAGAAGATAAGCACAGAGGTATGTTCATGCTGGATTCACATACCTACATACCTCTATGCATTGTCCAATACTCTCCCACTCCCGTTCCCCATATTGTTTTCATTGTAAAAAAAATAAAAATAATACAATGAATTTTGGCTGAAGTCAAATTTTCAGACTGGAAGTAGCAGGCTTGCTGTGAGGTTTCCTCTTCACTATCCCATAAGAGGACGATTGGGTGCACGGTTTTAATGGAGAGCGACCCCATGGTACGTGTACTGAAGGAGCCAGCAGCGGCTGCGGACAGGTTATATTTAGTGCACTGGACGTTACAATGCCAATTCCGGATTGATCTCAGCATGAAACTGATCAGGAATCGGCCTGGTGTGTAAAGGCAGCTGACAGATCTCTCTCTAATCAGATTTTCTCTTGGTCAAATCTTTCCCAAATATTTAGAGGTACGGCTACATTTAGTGTTAGACCCCGAACAAGCACACAGATCAGGTGCTCTGACTGAAGTCTGACTAGATCAGAGGTCCCCAAACTTTTTCGGTCAAGGGACGGGTCAACAAGCTTCAGACTACCGGGGGGCCGGAACATACATAACGATGTTGAAAAACATTTCATTGATTCTAGGTATTGATTTCCTCCAATCATGCCAGGAGGAGAACTCAGCAGCGGCAGCCAGTCATGTGATGCCCGAAGAACGTCTTTGTGCTCCAGACAGTGAAGCATACCCAGGTGACAACCTGCCGTCCACTTGGACAGCAGTCTCACTTGATGCAGAATTGGAAGCCAGTGAATGACTGCTTACTGGCTTCTACAGTATGCGGACGGGTGATGCCAGCACTGCTATTCTATATGTGGGCCGTCGATATTTACAGGTACAGTGGGCCGCATCTACAAGTTATACATTTTGTGTTTAGGGGGCCAGTGAAAAAGCCTCGACAGGCAGCATTCGGCCCACGGGCCTTAGTTTGAGGACCACAGGACTAGATTAACTGCATGCTTGTTTTTGTTTCAGGTGTGTACACTGCTGCAGCCAAAGGAGATCAGTAGGACTGCCAGGTAACTGGTATTGTTTAAAAAGAAATAAATATGGCCGCCTCCATATCCCTCTAATCTCAGGTTCCCTTTAAAGCCCTTAATGATGCTGGCAATCGTAGACCCAGGTAGCAAGTTAAAGTGAACCTCCAACTAAAAAGGCTTGGTGTTTAACGGTTTCACAGCATCAGAACTTTGTTTTTCTTACCCAAGCCTCATTTTAAGCTGCACAGAAGCTAAGCTCTGACCCATCTAAGAAATCTGCCCGGGCATTTTTCCCCCGATGCTGTGCAAAAGCATGATGAGATTTCTGATGTTGTTGTTCACGTTGCCTAGCAGCGCAGCTGGGAGGGGCGATCAGGACACAGAACAGTTGGAACTTTGTCTCATACTCCCTGTCACCGCCTTTCAACCAAAAAGATGGCTGCCCCCATGAAATCACTAACATGTGCCTGTTCTTGTAGAACAGGATGGGTAAGAGATTATATTACCTATTTTAATTACCATAACTAATGTAACTTTAAAGGGAAGGTTCAAGCAAAATAAAAAAAAATGAGTTTCACTTACCTGGGGCTTCTACCAGCCCCATTCAGCCATCCTGTGCCCTCGTAGTCACTCACTGCTGCTCCAGTCCCCCGCTGGCAGCTTGCCGACCTCGGAGGTCGGCGGGACGCATTGCGTACAGTTTTACGCATTCCCGCTAGTGCAGGAACAGTAACACATACATTTTTACGCATTACTGGTTCAATGCGTAAAAATGTACGCATTGAACCAGTAACACGTAAAAATGTATGTGTTAATGTTCCTGCACTAGCGAGAATGCGTAAAAATGTACGCAATGCGTCCCGCCGACCTCCGAGGTCAGCAAGCTGCCAGCGGGGGACTGGAGCAGCAGTGAGTGACTACGAGGGCACAGGATGGCTGCATGGGGCTGGTAGAAGCCCCAGGTAAGTGAAACTGTTTTTATTTCGCTTGGACATTCCCTTTAATGACAGTATGTTTGTTTAGGCTGAAGTTCCCCTCTAACGGGAGCATAACTACAGGTCTTCCCTTTCTATCCAAACTAACGGTACATAGGTTACAGACCTTCACACACTGTTCAGCCAAATCTCGACTGGTCCTGTTATTCAGCTCCACCACCACAAGCCGATTGCAGAGTGCTTTGATGGCTCCTTCCACTCCCACAATGCGTCTGGTACATTCAGCGGATACATCCAGGTAATATGTAATAGCTCGGGCGGTGACCTCCAGCACATTGTCAGGAGCACTTTCATCCAGGAAGATCTTACACAGAGCTGGAAGGAAAGTACGAGGTGGACACCTGTACAAGAAAGAACATAGGGAAGATGTGAGGGAGCATGGCTCAAAGTGTTGATTATGGATGGTTAATGACGGTCCAATTCCTAACTGCATAAATCACCATAAAATTGGCATGACATTTTTCGCAACTCATCGACTATCCCTATTGTTTTTCTTCGGAAGGATCAAAATATTACTGCAATCTAGGCAAATGTTTGCCTGTCACTCAACCCATCACAACCTCTAACTTCCACCAAATTACTATATAATCTTTCGTCACAATGAAATGGGGGTTAAATAAGTTTTGCAAAAGGCTGCAACATAACCAAAGTAGGGAGATCGGATTTGAATGTAATGCATATGCCACACACAACCAATTACATTACATTGCATACAACAGTCTTACGCACCATCAGAACTGCCTGAAATGGTTGAAAGCTATTGCTTCGTAAAATCTTAAGCCCCATACATGCACTAGCTTAGTGACATTAGATATGATCATACAGGATCATCGCATGTAAAAATGAGTGTCAATACAGCTGTTTAAAAACACTTTAAATATCTATCATAACAGATTACAGACAGACAACCATTATTAATATTCTATAGTGCTTCCTGCTCAAGCCCTATCCGAGCAGTATGCCTGCACAGCAATAGGTCCTAAAGCTGTCGCCCAAAATACCAATTCTACTTGGAATCGGCAATTTTTCCTTAATAGCCGTCAACAGTTAGCTCCTTAAAAAAAATCATATCAATTTGTCCAATCCTGCATTAATTCTAGCAATAAGCAAAGCTAAACTGCAAAAAATTGATTACCATGAATCTAGCTGACTTTAGCTGCTATGGTTATCAAAAAGCTTTAATAGATACATTTATAGATGAAGTAAAAATTCTGTGCAACAGGTATTAGCTGCTTAAGTGCCACTGGAACTAAAAACTGCCTCACAGAAAACCCTTTCAGAGGAAACAGCTCAATGACTGCTCTATTCCACACACGCTTGGTAGTAATTCAGACTTTATTCCTGTAAAGATTACCCTCATTTTCCCATCTGCGGCAAAATCCCCGACTGAACAATCGAGAACCTCCATAACTACATTTAGCTCTGTTCCGCATCGATTTTAGCTAAACGTTAACACAATGCTCAATTAAGATATGAAAACAAATGTGAATACACACAGGTATGAGTTTCTGACTTGTCTATAGTACAGCCAGGAGCACACTGTGTGATAGGAATAGATATTGCAGGCTGTAAGCAGAATAAATAGTTTAGATTTGTTTTTCCTACGCAATGTACTTGTACTCAGGGCTGTGCAGTCAGTAAAAAAAAAAAAAAAAAAAATCATCCAACTCAGATTCCGACTCCTCAGTTCATGAAACAACAGACTCCAGGTACCCAAAATTGCTCAGACTCCAAAGCCCTGCTTTTACTTATTCTATATCAGGGGGACCCAAACATTTTGGGTCGAGGGCCGGGTCAACATACTTCAGACTGCTGGGGGGCCGGAGTATACATAAAATGATGTAGAAGTCTTTGTGGGCCAGGCAGTGAAGCATACGCAGGTGACAACCTGCGGTCCAATTGGACAGCAGTGTCACCTGATGTGGAATTTGATTGGAAACCAGCGAATTACTGCTTTCTGGCATCCATGTGGATGGGTACTGCCAGCACTGCTATTCTATATGCGTACCAACAATATTTAAAGAGGTAGCTGACCACATCTATAAGTAATACATTTTGTGTGTGGGGGGCCGATAAAAAAGCCTCTTAGGGCCACATTTGGCCCGCGGGGCTTAGTTTAAGGACCACTGTTCTATATCATAAGCTGACCTGTACAAGACAGCCCCACTATTTTGACCCTCTTAAAGGATATCTGAGGTGAAATAAAAGAAAAAAAGTTAAGCTTTTATTTACCTATGGCTTCTTTCAGCCCCTAGTCATCTATCTGATCAAGCGCTGCAGTTACGCTGACCTCCAGGCTGCCGCTGTCCCATTCATATGATCCCTGACCCATGGCTGGGTTGTGGTCTTCTGCGCATATCTCATGATCGCACTCCTGAGGGTAGCCATGGGAGTGCGATCACAGGAGGCGCGCAGAACGCCTGCGCATACACAGAAGCTCATGACTCAACTGACAAGAGACTCGGGAAAAAGAGGCACAAAGGATGACAAGGGACTCAGGGAAGGAAGGAGAGGATACGAGGGATGACAAGAGACTCGGGGAAGAAAGGAGAGGACGCCAGTGATGACAAGAGACTCAGGGAAGGAAGGAAAGGATACGAGGGATGACAGACTCAGGGAAGAAAGAATACCAGCGATGACAAGAGACTCAAGGAAGGAGAAGATACCAGTGATGACAAGAGACTCAGAAGGAAGGAGAGGATATGAGGGATGACAAGAGACTCGAGGAAGGAGAGGCACCAGGGATGACAAGAGCCTCGGGGAAGAAATGAGAGGCACCAACCATGACAAGATGAATCAGTTTAAGGCCTAGTTTCCTTTATGATAATAATCATATGCAAATTCATATCTGGTGGAAGTGGAGTCTAAGTGAACTTATACTAATGTTAGACTAAATATGTAAGAGAGAAAATCTCAAACAATAGCATACTGGCCCTCATTTATTTACCCTGGAGCAAATCTGTGTTAGGGCTAATTCACACAAAACAGGTTTATGCGCATTACTACAAGTTGTTTCACATCAGGAACACATTTCACCATTCCCACAACTGCGTTTGCACACACAGAGTTCTTTGCGCACTGCTGTACGCGTTTGTGCTAACACGCATGCAGTTAAAGTCAAACGTCTGTGTGACACAGACACAAAAATCAACAACACAGGAAACACATTTGTGGTGTGAAGGAGCCCCTCTAATGTTATTAACAAACTACACATATTTCCCTCTTAGTAATATACACTAAAATGACCTGCTGAAAATGAGCGGCTATTGGACACACCGCCACTTTCCTTTAGACAGACATCCAATGTTCCTTCTGAGGAGCCCAGACACCAAACACTGCTTACATCTCACTGTCTGAAAGTGAATGGAAAATATTCTGCAAATGTATCTGTCTGCCTTCAGAGCTCCTGCTTTTATAGACAGGCCAGGCATGCAGAGTATGTGAGCAGTGAGTTCACAGCAAATGCAGTTCCTTCCATCCAACACAAAATGAAAACCAGCATCCAGAATAAGACATTTTCTATATACGGTACAGAGGACAGATTTATTTTCCTGGTTAAGGCAAGATCAAGAAGTTACAAACAACGTGGGAAAATCCATGTTTGCTGACTGCAGTGTTGAACGGCTTCACAGTTGTGCCTTTGTGCTTACCCCATCTAACTACTGATAGTCTCTAGCATAAACAGCGACTTCTGCTTTAAAGAGACACTGAAGCGAAAAAAAAATTATGATATTATGATTTGTATGTGTAGCACAGCTAAGAAATAAAACATTAATATCAGATACATCAGTGTAATTGTTTCCAGTACAGGAAAAGTTAAGAAACTCCAGTTGTTATCTCTATGCAAAAAAAGCCATTAATCTCTACGACTTTCAAAGTCTATGAAAGGGCTGTCTTCTGACTTTTATTATCTCAACTGTAAGTGAACAGTTTTCTTTTTATCTGCCAGAGGAGAGGTCATTAGTTCACAGACTGCTCTGAAAGAATCATTTTGAATGCAGAGTGTTGTGTAATCTGCACATATTAGAGAATGATGTAATGTTAGAAAACACCTTATATACCTGAAAATAAAAATATGAGAATATTTTCTTTGCTGCTAATCTTCTAATAATTATTCATAGTACACAACCAATTCATTATATCATATTTGTTTTTTCGCTTCAGTGTCTCTTTAACCAGTTCGCATTCAGTCGTTTTTCGCTTCATGCATCCGAACAATGTTCACCTCCCATTCATTAGCCTATAACTTTATTACTACTTATCACAATGAACTGATCTATATCTTGTTTTTTCCGCCACCAATTAGGCTTTCTTTGGGGGGTACATTTTACTAAGAGCCACTTTACTGTAAATGCATTTTAAAAGGAAGAATAAGAAGAAAACGGAAACAAATCATTATTTCTCACTTTTCGGCAATTATAGTTTTAAAATAATACATGCCTCCATAATTAAAACCCACGTATTGTATATGCCCATTTGTCCCGTTTATTACACCATTTAAATTATGTCCCTATCACAATGTATGGCGACAATATTTTATTTGGAAATAAAAGTGCATTTTTTCCATTTTGCATTCATCACTATTTACAAGCTTATAATAAAAAAAAAAAAAAGAAATATTTCATCTTTACATAGATATTTAAAAAGTTTAGACCCTTAGGTAAATATTTGTGTTTTTTTTTTTTTTTTTTAATTGTAATGTTTTTTTTTTTTTTTAATTAAACATTTTATGTGGGTATTTTTGGGAGGGTGGGATTGAAATTGTATTTTTTTTGTAAATATATGTGTATTTTTATTTTTATTTAACATTTAGATGTAGTTTACTTTTTGGCCACAAGATGGCAGCCATGAGTTGTTTACAGTGACGTCACTCTAAGCGTACCACGTACGCTTAGAGCGACATAGGAGGCAGAAAAAGCGTAGCTTCCGAGAGAAGCTGTCGCTTTTTCTGCGGGGGTGAGGAATCAGTGATCGGGCACCGTTGCCCGATTCACTGATTCACTGGCTAACAAACCGCCGGCCGATCGCGCGCGTCCACGCGCGCGATCGGCCGCGTGGACGCGCAGGAGCGCACATGGCTTCCTGGACGTGAGTTTCACGTCCAGGAATGTGAAATAGTTAAATGTACCTGAAATGGATTGGAAACCCCAGATGAGCAACATAAGTCAAAGGTGTGTACGCACCTAAACTCTTGCACAGGGGGAAAATAAAACAGATAAATCCACCCTGTGTGTGTTTAGAGATAACAGCTGGTCTAATTCTCTGTCAACTCTGTCTGATCTTTGCCAATATGAAAACACAGGAGGTTAACTCTGTGCTCCCATGAAATCAGTAGACACTGCAGATTTATTGCAGGAGTTTTGTAAGCTGTAACAAAAATATTTTTCTTTAAAGATTATGCTGTTGCTTATCTTTTAGGGCAGAGAGAAAGTCATTGGTTTAGGTCCGCTTTAACCTGAAGTTGAAACCTGCCTCTATCTGCCCCCCATACACGCATATATTTTCCTGTTCAATTCTAGGTAGATTCAATCTTTTTCATGTTGATCGACTGGAACCATCAATCGAGGAAAGAAGTAGTGGTAGATCGATGGGCCATAGCATTGCTGTGCATCCAACAGTGGAACATTGAACTTCAATCGATATTCAGAGCACTAGGCACCATGTCAATAGAGCAATCTGTTCCCTAAACTGACAACTTGGCTGGGGGCAGAGAGTTGTCCACCTTCCGCTACATTACAGAGGAGGCTTTTGATTGTACAGTCTTACATCATCTATGTAATATGACTGCCCAAAGTATCCATTGAGAGATTTTCTCTCAATTTACCTTTCTACTACATGAATTTGGTAAAATTGTACAATCACGATGTATTGATGGGCACCTTAAAGGAATCCAAGCACGTATCAAAACATATAAAGCAACCTTCTCTCCCAGCATTATGGGAGTTTCGTAGATTGAGTGTGCCATGGGGGGGGGGGGGGTGTCAGGCATCACTTACCTTCAAGGAGGCTTTATGTGGGCATAAAACTTCTTCAGGGAGACCCGCAACTGCACGTATCATGCATTCCCAGCTGCCACAATGCATGCTGGGAGATGTACACCTTCAATGTGAATACAGCTCCCAGCCAGGAGATGTAATTCCATTAAAGGACTACACCTCGACAGTCTACAGCAGCCTTTCTCAACCTTTCTATCCTGGAGGAACCCTGCAAATAGCTTTTGGATCTCAAGGAACCCCTGCAAACAATTTTTGGATCTCGAGGAACCCCTGCATTTATTTTGGAGGAGACATGGTCTTTAAAAGTATGTGTGGCTGTTTATTTCACTACCCCTATTACACTGCCACTCACTATACGGCCTCCTAAGCCCCTAGTTTAGTGCTTCTTGTTACAGTACCACCTATTATAGTGAGCTCCATTACACATCCCTTCGATGGGGGAAAATGCCAAGGAACCCCTGCAGAGTACTCAAGGAACCCTGGTTGAGAAAGCCTGGTCTACAGGGACAAGAGACACTGCTGGCAGGTTCAATCTGTAGCACTTATGGGTCTCCCTGGATTCCAACATAAAGACAGGGACTAGGGAGCAGCCCCCCACCAAAAAATCCATAATTCCTGACAGACCCCCCACCTTATTTATGAATCACCCCTAGGGGAAGGCTTGTTTTATAGATTTTGATAAATTGGTGCTTTGATTCCTTTAAGACATGCAGCTTAGCGCCATTCAGTGATGCACACATTGCAATAGCCATGCTGTCTCATTTTACATTTATCATTTGAATGGGCTGAACCGACTGATCAATCCAGCCTATGAAAACCTCTCAAATATTAGGACAGGCGTTTCCAAACTTCATATACACAAAAGAAGCTATGTACAGGCATACCTAGTTGCATCATTACAGCCTTGTCTGGCAGTTCTTACAAGCAGTACAGGGTTTGCAACGAATAAGCAGAAATTACCAAACATATGTGAAAGCCTTCCTGCTCAGGTTACATAGTCTAGGATGTGATAAAGCCTACAGGTGGCTTCTCTAGCACTTCCTACAGCAGATGTTTAGCACAGATAATTGTACTAGCCTTTATACAGGATGTGGGTTTCTTGTGGCAAAATATACACATTAAATATTAAACATGAAAAACCTGATGAAAAACGGAGAATGTCAAATTAATTAAAGTTCCAGCCTGAAGACCTAAAATCCCAAAACCCAGATCATTCTGATGCCCATATAACAACCCTCTTTTCATAAGGTTTGGCCTTGCCACTGGCCCATTAAGGTGATAGCTGCCTCATCAATCAACCAGAGGGAGAAGGAAAGGGGAAGGGCGGTAAAATGGTAGAGATGTTATTTCAAGCTCCACAGTATCATTATGATTAAGGCTTCTCTAGGTAGAGAATTAGTAACCTGTAAACTGCATGCAATCAGTGAAGTCTACTATCCAATCCAGCATGCTTTGTCCAGGGTAGTGATTTACTGCGTACATGCAAAAAGGGCGCCTGGAAATTCGGGCGCAGGGTGAAGGGGAAAAACCGCTCACCCTACTAATGCAAATTTCCTGACAGCGTAGATTACTATTCCCTTTCCAGGCCACCATGGACCCAGGGGTGAGATGCAATTCGGCTGCCAGCTATTGCTGGTGGTGTAATTGCACTTTTTTTTGCAATTTGGGGTACATCTTTTGCTGGTGCACAAATTACTGAGTGCCGCTATAGCCGTAATTCACATTAAAGTCTATGGCGGTGCCCAAATGTCATTGTAGTTTACTAGATAATAAAGTTGGGGTTAATATGAAAACTCCACAGCTTGCACCTAACCGTGAATGCTCAGCACAGCTTATGTCAAACGCTGAAAAATGGTACGGGGTGGAACATGGTGAGATAGGTGGGTGGCCAAAGAATGTGAGCGGGAAGTGTTTCACAGGAGTGAAGGCGTATAATATGGTGGGTAATACACATAGAATGCAATAAAAGAGGATAAAGTGGGGAAAATAAGGCCTCACACCTTGCAATTTTCACCTCAGGTCCTACTATTCATCGAGAGGAGTGACCAGATCAGATGAAAAACAAAAGCCTGGTACACAGCCTACCGACCACCAGCAATCGATTCCAAGCTCAAGATCTATCGCGATCGTAAGCAGATTGGACAGGCTGGAAAATTATCGAACTAAGTACTGGCCATGTACATGTTCGATCGCCTCCACTTTCTGGTAGTATTTTTTTTTCCTCTTTAATTTTTTTAATCGATATCCAATCGGAAAAATATTATCAAAATTTAAAATGCAAAACCTGCCATGACATCGTATTGTGTATATGAGCCCAAAGAGAGAAAGTGGCAGCACAGGTGAACAGGCTCGAGAACTCATAGTGGCATGGTAACCCGCCTGCAGAGGGATAGGCAGTACAGATAAGCAAGGTTGGGGCAGACTGAAAAGGTATAATAAATGGAAACAGCATGCTGATGTGGGCAGGAAGGCAAGGGCAGGAGAAGGGATGGAAAAATTATAATGTAGATAGATGGAGGTCAAAAGTGTTCGGACACAGGGATAACAACGATAAGGGGAGAATGGTTAGGCAAGGGTCAGCAAAGGCTGGAAGAAGAAAGACAGGCAGTTGAAAGAAGAGGTGAAGGTGATAAGATGTGATGTGGTAAAGGTCCCTCAATGTCCTTCTGGTAGGCACCGCTGTCACTGTAACTTCCTGCGCTCTTCTGGCCGAGCCTACTTAATCAATAACACTCTCCTAACTGTGCACGCACAGAATGATCCTGGCCACAGGAACGATATTGAGCAGTCGCGCAGCCATGAGCGCATGCGCAAAAAAAGTCAAAGACTGTGACTTTGACTTTACTGATCGTCACAGCGGAAAAAAAACCCGGAGCAGACCAGGCGGACAGCGAGGGATCTGATAGACTGCGGAGGGCTGGAAGAAACCCCAGGTAAGTAAACGTCAACTTTCTTTCTTCACTAAACATGTGGGATCCACAGGTCTGTAAGTAGTTACCTCAGTAGAGGGAAGCCTCTGGATGCTCCAAAGGCTTCCCCACGTTCTTCTGCCAACCACCAGTCCAGAGCCTGGTCCCTTAGAGGTTTGCTGCCATGATTCCGTACACAAACAAGAGCGGCTGCACGGTTTAGGATGGATCGCTCCTGTGCAATAGCAAGGAGCTGCTGAGGACTCGGTAGAAAAAGTTGAGCCCATTCCGCACCGTGCTAGTGCGCAGGTGTGAGCCATAGGCCAGAACATAAATAAAGGAGCTGAAGTAAAAAAGTTTTAAAGTGCCGACTCTACAGCCCTGCCTATTACAAGCAGTCTCTAAACCAGGGGTCTCAAACTCAATTTACCTGGGAGGCCGCAGGAGGCAAGGTCAGGATGAGGCTGGACCGCATAAGGAATTTCACAATCGCGGCGCATCGCCGCCTCTGCCCGCCCCTCTCACTCTTCTTTCACAGAGAGGGGCGGGGAGAGGCGGCGATCCGTGCGACAATTGACGTCAGGAGGGGCAGAGCTGAAGCTGAAAGCTCTGCCCCTTCCAGGAAAGGCCGTCAGATTGCCCCTCGGGCGATTTGGGGGCTCTGCAGCCCTCGTTTAGCGGCTGAGATGCGGCGGATTACTTGGTAACACTGAAGCGAACTATAAGGAAGCTTTTGCCGACGAGGGCCACAAAATATTGTATCGATGGCCGCAAATGGCCCGCGAGTTTGAGATCCCTGCTCTAAACCCTCCACCACTGCAGGCTAAAATCCACTTCCTTCTTGTTTACTTCTAAATCAGACCTGCTGTGCTGAGTAACAGATCTCAGACAGGAAACTAAAGCTGGCCATACACTAGGCCGATTCCCGCCAGATCGACAGCAGATTCGATCACTGGGATCGAATCTGCTGTCACATCGTTCCCGCAACACGCATAATTTCGATCCATTTCGTCCGATCCCGTCGATCGTTCCGTGCGGGAAATTACCGTCGATCGCCCGCGGGTAGGGAGCGCGTCCGTAGCGGCGTTCGAGTACCCGACGACCGACGCAATAGAGCCTGCATACATTACCTGCTCCGCCGGCATGACTGCCCCCGGTCACCGCTGCTCCGTCTCCGCGCTGGTCTGGTCTCCGGGTCCGGCATGCTTCACTTCTTCTAGCCCGGCAGGAAGGTTAAACAGTAGAGGGCGCTCTACTGTTTAAACTTCCTGCCGGGCAGGAAGAAGTAAAGCATGACGGACCTGGAGACCAGAGCGGAGACAGAGCAGCGGTGACCGGGGGCAGTCGCGCCGGCGGAGCAGGTAATGTATGCGGCAGCGGGAGGGGGATGAGCGGCGGCAGCAGCACCACCACCACAACAGATTGTGAACGGTGGTTCACAATCTGTTTGCAGTAAAGGTAGCCATATGATCCCTCTCTGATCAGATTCGATCAGAGAGGGATCTATCTGTTGGTCGAATCTGATGGCAAATCGACCAGTGTATGGCTACCTTAATGCTTAGAAAGCCAGCAGTGGGAAGTTCAGACACTGCACACCTATATGCTATATACAGACTGTTGATAATGGCAAAAAATATCCACAGAGTTCTACGACCTCTGCAGGGGAGCAAAGATTTCCTCTCCCTTGCTGCCCCTGGGACCATCTGCATGGCATTAATCTATACACTCTGGTGGTCTCAAGCATAGCAAATGATGGGTAGCAAAAAAAAAAAAAAAAAAAAAAAAAAAGACAGGGATTCTGTTAAGCTTAACAAAAAAAAAACAAAAAAAAGTCCATTTGTCGCCATCTCTATCAGCACTGGAAAAATGTACTCACTTCCTGTGAAGACAAGAATGGACTATGGGTTGGGCCAGTCAGATGTACATAGTAAAACTGGCTCAGGGTGACCAGCTCATTGTTCTAGCAGAGAAAGAGCTCTTCAGATTATTCATGTGAGATTCATAACAAAATCCAAAACTCATTCAAAAGGAAACAGATTTTATTGTAAAATAAAAATAAAAAAGGTAGTTTGTAATTTAATACTCAAAACTACACTGAGCCATAATTCTCTAAAATTCCCCACAAACTAGGTTTTTGCTTGCTATCAAGGTAGTATTACTCCGTATGAGTTATGATAAAGAAAATTAAGTGCTATGCCAATTGGCTCCACATAAGAGAAGTGATTAAGAATTAGAAAATCATACCTTCATAGTCTTATATTCTTATTTGCCTGATATACATTAAAATTAACTTCCACAGTTTCTTGATACTATAGAAGGAGGTACAGACATGGGTGGGTAAAAATGTAAAAAATAAAAACAAAAACAGAAAACATGTTCCCTGACAAAAACATGCAGGTAGTGAAAAACATACACGGTTGATAGGAAACTGGGTGAAGGCCCTGTCACCATCTTAGCGGTATGGACGAGCTCAGCTCGTCCATCACCGCCGATGGCTGCCGCTCAGGCCCTGCTGGGCCGATTTTGTTCAAATAAAGAGCAGCACACGCAGCCGGCACTTTGCCAGCCGCGTGTGCTGCCCGATCGCCGCCGCTCTGCGGCGATTCGCCGCGAGCAGCGGCGAAAGAGGGTCCCCCCAGCCGCCTGAGCCCAGCGTAGCCGGAACAAAAAGTTCCGGCCAGCGCTAAGGGCTGGATCGGAGGCGGCTGACGTCAGGACGTCGGCTGACGTCCATGACGTCACTCCGCTCGTCGCTATGGCGACGATCTAAACAAAACAAGGAAGGCCGCTCATTGCGGCCTTCCTTGTTTATTCTGGGCGCCGGAGGCGATCGGAAGAACGCCTCCGGAGCGCCCTCTAGTGGGCTTTCATGCAGCCAACTTTCAGTTGGCTGCATGAAATAGTTTTTTTTAAATTTAAAAAAAACCCTCCCGCAGCCGCCCTGGCGATCTTAATAGAACGCCAGGGTGGTTAAAGGCTTAGAATCTAAAAAAATAATTTAGGATGTTACAGGAGTATACAAATATAAAATTAAAGCTTTAAATAGAGGTCTAAAGTACTGCTTTACAGCGAACCTGTAGTCAATGTGTACACAATGTCACTAGGGAAAAAAGCTGCATTGTATAATAAGGCATTCCTATCCTCCAGAAATGTAGCGACACAACAAATACCCCCATATATCCCCTACACTTGTCCTGCATATGGTGTGTTGCAAAGAGGGTGTGGCCACCTTCATTCACCTGACTAAAGGTAGCCATACACTGCTTGATTTGCCATCAGATTCGACCAACAGATAGATCCCTTTCTGATCGAATCTGATCAGAGAGGGATCATATGGCTGCCTTTACTGCAAACAGATTGTGAATCAATTTCAGCATGAAACCGATCACAATCTGTGGAGCTGCCGCCTGCCCGCCAGCTATACATTACTTGATCTGGCCGGCGCGACTCCCCCGGTCTCCGCTGTCTTCTTCTCCGCGCTGGTGTACGGTCCGGCTGGCTTGCTTCACAGAACTTCCTGCCCAGGGGAAATGTAATCAGTAGAGGGCGCTCTACTGTTTAAACTTACTGCCGGGACAGGAAGTTCAGTGAAGCTGCAGACCTGAAGCCCGGAGCGGAGAAGAAGACAGCGGAGACCGGGGGAGTCGCGCCGGCCGGAACAGGTAATGTATCTCCGCTGTATTGCGTCGGTCGTCGGGCAATCAAATTCCGCTATCGACGCACTCCCGATCTTCCGCACGGACGGATCGAAGGGAAGGATTGATTTCGGATGGAAATCGATCGTTCTGTCAGCGTTTGCGCAACGATTTCACAGCAGATTCGAACACATCGATCGAATCTGCCGTATATCGGCGGTAAAATCGTTAGGTGTATGGACCCCTTAAGAGGCTTTCAATTCTAGGAAGCAGGGCATGGCTTTGTGTGGTGTGGCCACTTCCATTTACACCCACACTCAGTATAACCCTGTTTGTTCCAGTGCAGAGGATGGTTAAGGATGGGAGGCCATGGGAAAAGCAAGAGTACAGAATACTGCTGGGTCCTGGACCCATTTGTTAAAAAAAAGAGCACTGCTCAGAAGATGGTAACCGTCTACTATGCACACTTACCTTTAGCAAATACCATAAGTGCTGACAGATTTTTTGCATGTATAGTATGTGGATAAAAGAAAAGCTGTAACGTCTAGAAGTCCTGCATGTCCATCCAAGGATAGGTGTTATCCTTGTAAAAATCATTATTTCAAATTAAAAAGCGGTACAGAAAAAAAAAAAAAAATAGAAGGAGCAATATGGGGAATGTCGCAGTTTTATAAGCTACAAAACGTAACCTTTTTTTTTTTTAAACTTAAACAAAAGTGTAGCAGTATTTATACAAATGTTAGAAGGATAACAGCACAGATGAAAAAAAATAGATTTGAGATACTCACGTTTCAAAGCAGCGATCTACATTATCAGACATGAGCAGCAGCATGCAGAGCTGTTCCAGGGCAATGAGCTGCATGTCCCTTTCATCCCCCTGCCCCATCTGCAGCCATTCCAGCAACGTATCTGGATCTACATCAGCCATGGTGGCTCTGATGGCGTGGCAGCTTCCACGCTGGCAGTCTCTTCTGCTTGACTCTTCTGATCCAGAGGCCTGATCTGTCTGCTGGGGCCCTCACCTGCAAAGGGAATGGAACAGCAATGGGTTATTAATGGAGCAGCTAAAGCAGGTTAATCCCAGCCTGGCCAGAGGAAAACAGGCGCCTGTGAAGTGTGAGCTTCTGGTATAAGCTGATTATGTGTGTTCTAAACTCTATGCACCAGTCTGATAAGAAACCAGGAAAGGATGACAATCACAGTAATGGCCAACTCACCTTTATTAGAAAGCCATGGAAACCAGTTATGCAACTCAGAGTAAAAACTACATACAGGTATAAAAAAAAAAAAGCAGCAGTTGCTTGTCTGTACAAAAACAACATAATAATCGCTAAGTATTATATCACAGAGGTTAAACAAGCTAGGAAAGAAAGTGTGCCCGAGACCAAAGAAGTCTCCGGTTTTATACTTATCTGGAGTTCCTCCAGTCCCCTTGAGGCCGAGCAGTCCCTTTCCATCTCCCCATGACACTCCCGCAGCCCCCTCCACCCCCGGATGGCCCAGTACTCTGGGCGATTCACGCTTGTGTGGCCTGGCAGCACACACTGCCCCATCACGCTCCCGTGGCACAGGAATTACCACAGCAGGGTACAGGAGCGACCCGGGGAGACAGTGAGGGACCGAGCGGCCTCAAGAGGGCTGGAGGAAGCATCAGGTAAGTATAAAACCTCCTATGACTTTGGTCTCAGGTTTCCTTTAATGCCTGGTACACACCATGCAATTTCCCGTCAGGTCCAATAAGATTTCCTGATCAATTCTGTACAGAAGTGATTGGAAAATCTATCAGAAAAACAATATGTAATCAGTTTGGACCTGGTGGAAATTATTGATACCACCCGTTGATTTGATGGGAAATTGCATGGTGTGTAGCAGGCATTAGGCTCGTACACACACCAAACAAAATGCCCGACAAAACTGCAGACATGACTTGTTGAAATGACGTCTAAACCGACCTTCTAAACTACCAACTTAGTGACATACTGGGCTCGGAAGCGAAACGTCAGTATGTATGACCCACATTTGGAACAACAATGTAATGCAGATAGTATTGCACACACGTGACATTGTACACAAGTGGCCAACTGCACGATATCAGCCCAACAGTCGCATTAGCTGATAGACCGCATGGATTGTTGAAAGTGCCTGATATCAGTTGCTAGTTTTTTTTAGTTTGTCTACAATATGTACACCGATTGTCATCAAACACACCAAAATCAGGTGACACAAAATCAGATGACAATCAGGTGTTTTAGTTTAGCATGTGTACCTTTAGAGGAGCCAAATCTTAAAAAAATACAAACAAATAATTTCTTGCCCCAAGCTGATATTCGGAGCTGCACTGATCCAACACAGCAACTAAAAGACTTTATACCTGGTGCAAGCACCACTTACAATGTGCATAACGTTTTATAGTTGCTGTGTTGCCTCAGTGGAATTTACATCATTAAAGCAACCATTGTTACTGACTTAAGGCTCGTACACACATCGGATTTTCGCAAAAGACCCGTCGTTTGGACGTCCAAAGGACGGATCGTTTGCAAAAACCCGACGTGTGTATGTACCTTTAAAGAGAAACTCTGACCAAGAATTGAACTTTATCCCAATCAGTAGCGGATACCCCTTTTATATGAGAAATCTATTCCTTTTCACAAACAGACCATCAGGGGGCGCTGTATGGCTGATATTGTGGTGAAACCCCTCCCACAAAGAAATTCTAAGTACGTACTCTTAGCAGTTTCCTGTCTGTGAATCCTGTTGCATTGTGGGAAATAGCCATTTACAGCTGTTTCCAACTGCCAAAAAAGCAAGCTGCAGCTACATCACTTGCCAGCAGTAAAAAATGTCACCATGTGATAAATGTCAGAATATAAATCAGGGATTTAAAATATTTTACAATGGGCAAACACTGACTAAATCATTTATACATAATTATTGTAAAAATGAAGCACTTTCTTTTTTATATTACATTATTTTCACTGGAGTTCCTCTTTAAAGCACAGCACATATTTGTGTCATTCAGGGAGTATAAAGGTGGCCATACATCAGGCGACTTGGCGGCCGATCGACCACCCAATCACTATAATCGAATTGGATAAAAATCTGTGCGGCCAAGTGCACACCCAGCCAACAATGTGACCAATTTCGGGATGAAAATTGGTTGCATTCTCGATTGCGCATGCTGCAAGATGTTGGGCCGACTTGCTCTATGGGCTGTGCAGCAGGAACAGCGTGCAATTTCCCAACCATCAACGAAACCCCCGACGCTATGCCCCCCTAATGTAAATGTGCCCCGTGTAAAAGTATACATTACCTGTCCACAGCCTCAGCATGTCCCTCCGCTGCTTCGGGCGCATTCACCTCTCCATACAAACACGCCCCACGTAGTTTTCTAGTAAGGTCGCGCGTGTGACGTCACACATGGGCACCCTTATTAGGAAACCACGTGGGTCGTGTGTGTATGCAGAGATGGAATCCCGGAAGCCAGCGGGGGACAAGCGGAGGCCACGGACAGGTAATGTATACTTTACACAGGGCACCGGGGGGACATTTACATTGGGGGGACACAGTATCGGGGTGGCGGATGTGGTGCACAAGGCCGATTCCGGAACGATTTCAGCGAATTGTACGGGAATCGGCCTAGGCTGTATGGGCAGCTGACAGAAGTCCCTCACCGAATCTGATGAGAGAGATTTGTCTCTTGGTCGAATCTGCACATATATCGCTAGATGTATGACTACCTTTACTGGGTTTGTTTTTTGATAAGCAAATACGCTGAAAAGCACCCAAATGAGAACCATCCCTAAAAGCTCTTGATAATGTAATGCTATGTGTGCATTTTCACTTGATTGATGTGATTTTATAAAAATCACCCACAGCATTGGATTAGCCAAAGCTTTTCAAATCACTGCAAAGCTCTTGCAGTGTGAACCAGCCCCTACTTTCAAGTGGGCTGCCCGCCCACACCCCTACACTTTTTCTGGTTGGTCAGGTATGATTTTCAAATAAAAATAATAAAGCTGGAATGATATAGCTATCTCCTTTAGACTCGAGCATCAAAGCACTATACACACGCTAGTTGGTTCTCAGCCAACTACAACACTTTGGTAAGAATCATCTCAACCAAGTCCATTGTTCTCCCTTCTTACTGCTCCGTTGTGCACAATGCATTGTACCTCTGTTTGTAACACCCCACCACGACCAACAGAAATCGTGAACTGTCACCTAAGGGATCAAGTCCTGATCCCTGCAGGGGTGTGTGTGTGTGTGTGTGTGTGGTGTGTGGTGTGTGGTGTGTGGTGTGTGTTTCCCACCGGGACCCACCGATTTCTGAATTGACATGAATGGGAGCGCTCCTCTCAATGAGATTACCGTCTATTTCTCAAGCACTGCGATAGATCAAATTTTCTGAGAAGCTGCATGTAGCTTCTAGCGTCGGCTGCTTTCGCTGGTCCATATTCCCCTAGGAGCTCAAACCATGGTGGCCATGGCAGGAAACTATGACAAACCCTTTTCTGTTCGTTAACAGAAAAATGTTTCACATTGGCAAAAAGAGCTGCTGGCAGTTGCCCATGTGAACCAGTCCTAAGTCTAGGTTCACTCTACAGTGTTCAGTGCCTTGGACAGTGCAAAAGCAAAAAAAAAAAAAAAAAACACCTGTTGAGATAAGACTGTTGCATCAGACAGGTCATTAAAAAAATAGCTTTGTATTCTGCTGTCCCCAGTTATAGTGCATGCAGCAAGTTTGCGTTTTGTCACTGCAACCAAGGCAGTGGAGATGGAGTCAAAGAGTCGGAGCAATTTTTGGGTACCTGGAGTTGGTAGTTTCATAAACTGAGGAGTCGGATGATTGTACAGACTGCACAACACGGACACTGTACATACAGACAAGTCAGCAGGTCTTCAAAGATACTACAAATATTTACACAGAATCTGTCTGTCTGTTGTGGCCTCTTACATGAAATGGACAGAGTTCCTTCATAGTCATAAAAGGTTAGTGTTCTAATGATTCATATTAGCAAAGTTGACATGACTTGGACATTGCATGCTTCCAGTCAATACAGGAGGCAGACAGACATTCTTTCATGCACCAATGTAAAACAATAGGAGTCGGAGTTACCATAAATGCAGACAGTCTCTGAGTCGAAGGTTTTATGCCCTAACTCCACAGTCCTGGAAATACCAAACTTTACTGAATACAACTTTCTTCTGTGATGTTTAAAGGGAACCAAAAGCAAGATGTATATGGAGGCTGCCATATTTCCTTTTAAACAATACCAGCTGCTTGGCAGTTCTGCTGATCCTCTTCCTCTAATACTTTTTGCCCTAGACCCGGATCAAGCATGCAGATCAGATGTTTTAGACAAAAATCTGACTGGATTAGCCTCATGCTTGTTTCGGGGGTGTAATTCAGACACTACTGCAGCCAAATAC
This sequence comes from Hyperolius riggenbachi, assembly GCF_040937935.1. Lineage (NCBI taxonomy): Eukaryota > Metazoa > Chordata > Amphibia > Anura > Hyperoliidae > Hyperolius > Hyperolius riggenbachi. Next base: position 197,733,868 of record NC_090654.1, on the reverse strand, counting down.
ACTCACCTAAAGGATTATTAGGAACACCATATTAATAAAGTGTTTGACTCCCTTTCGCCTTCAGAACTACCTTAATTCTATGTGGCATTGATTCAACAAGGTGCTGAAAGCATTCTTTAGAAATGTTGGCCCATATTGATAGGATAGCATCTTGCAGTTGATGGAGATTTGTGGGATGCACATCCAGGGCACGAAGCTCCCGTTCAATCACATCCCAAAGATGCTCTATTAAGTTGAGATCTGGTGACTGTGGGGGCCATTTTAGTACAATGAACTCATTTGTCATGTTCAAGAAACCAATTTGAAATGATTTGAGCTTTGTGACATGGTGCATTATCCTGCTGGAAGTAGCCATTAGATGATTGGTACATGGTGGTCATGAAGGGATGGACATGGTCAGAAAACAATGTCCAGGTAGTCCATGGCATTTAAACTATGCCCAATTGGCACGAATCGGCCTAAAGTGTGCCAAGAAAACATCCCCCCACACCATTACACCACCACCAGCCTGCACAGTGGTAACAAGGCATGATGGATCCATGTTCTCATTCTGTTTACGTCAAATTCTGACACTATCGAGACTCATCATACCAGGCAACGTTATTCCAGTCTTCAACTGTCCAATTTTGGTGAGCTCGTGCAAATTGTAGCCTCTTTTTCCTATTTGTAGTGGAGATGAGTGGTACCCAGTGGGGTCTTCTGCTGTTGTAGCCCATCTGCCTCAAGATTGTGCGTGTTGTGGCTTCACAAATGCTTTGCTGCATACCTCGGTTGTAACGAGTGGTTATTTCAGACAACGTTGCTCTTCTATCAGCTTGAATCAGTCGACCCATTCTCCTCTGACCTCTAGCATCAACAAGGCATTGTCGCCCACAGGACTGCCGTATACTGTTTTTCCATTTTCACACCATTCTTTGTAAACCCTAGGAATGGCTGTGCGTAAAAATTCCAGTAACTGCGCAGATTGTGAAATACTCAGACCGGCCCCTCTGGCACCAACAACCATGCCACGCTCAAAATTGCTTGAATCCCCTTTCTCTTCCATTCTGACATTCAGTTTGGAGTTCAGGAGACTGTCTTGACCAGGACCACACCCCTAAATGCATTGAAGCAACTGCCATGCGATTGGTTGATTAGATAATTGCATTAATGAGAAATTGAACAGGTGTTCCTAATAATCCTTTAGGTGAGTGTAGATCAGCAATACTGCAAGGCAACCGGTATAGTTTAAAATGAAATAAATATGGCAGCCTCCATATACCGCTCGCTTCAGTTTCCCTTTTCAAGTGGGATTGACAGCCATAAAATCAAGCGCTGTTTACCCACTGCTGTTTATTATAAAGTCTACATTGCAAGCATTCCAATATAATCACAAATGTGTTTGCTGTAATGAATTTTATCTCAGTAAACCTAGCTCTACTCTGGTACATTGCCAGGGAGAGGGAAGCTTGTTAGATCCCCTTTCACATTCCCGCTCCTCACCGATTGGCTGAGGGCAGTTCGGTGTGACATGAGGCTGAGAAAGGGAAAACCAATTCACCACTCTGCAAAAGCTGCTGAAATACAAGCTATGCTGTGCTCATATGAGTTTACAAAGCAAGATGGATATGAAAGTTTTTAAGAGGGGGGGGGGAATAGACTCAAGCCCCGTTCATACTGCACGCGTTGCCATCCGGATTTCGGCAACACGTGCATGAGGCCGACACGCAGGCCATCAGAAAGTGCATAGACTGCACTGTCTGATGTTCACACTGCTTGCTTTCTGGACCAGTGCGGTCTGGGAACGCATGCTGCATGCATTTTTTAACAAAACACAAACACTTTCAGTGAATGAGATCAGCCATGCGACCCATAGAGACGCAGATGGCGTGCGTTCATACGCGTTGCGTTCCGAACGCACGGCCATCCGCGTTTCATGATGTGAACGTGGCCTTAGGGTGGAAATTACATCAGGATTGGCTTCAGTCAGAGGCAGGAAAGAGAAAATTCTTGAAATAGTTTTCTTTATATTTACTATATAAAATTCACTGAAATAAATATGTGGACAGTACAACACATACAGTGGTGTGAAAAACTATTTGCCCCCTTCCTGATTTCTTATTCTTTTGCATGTTTGTCACACTTAAATGTTTCTGCTCATCAAAAACTGTTAACTGTTAACTATTAATCAAAGATAACATAAATAACAGTTTTAAATGTTGGTTTTTATTATTTAATTGAGGGAAAAAAAACTAAAAACCTACATGGCCCTGTGTGAAAAAGTGATTGCCCCCCTTGTTAAAAAATAACTTAACTGTGGTTTATCACACCTAAGTTTAATTTCTGTAGTCACCCCCAGGCCTGATTACTGCCACACCTGTTTCAATCAAGAAATCACTTAAATAGGAGCTATCTGACACAGAGAAGTAGACCAAAAGCTCCTCAAAAGCTAGACATCATGCCAAGATCCAAAGAAATTCAGGAACAAATGAGAACAAAAGTACTGTAATTGAGATTTATCAGTCTGGTAAAGGTTATAAAGCCATTTCTAAAGCTTTGGACTCCAGCGAACCACAGTGAGAGCCATTATCCACAAATGGCAAAAACATGGAACAGTGATGAACCTTCCCAGGAGTGGCTGGCCGACCAAAATTACCCCAGGAGCGCAGAGAAAACTCATCCGAGAGGCCACAAAAGACCCCAGGACAACATCTAAAGAACTGCGGGCCTCACTTGCCTCAATTAAGGTCAGTGTTCACAACTCCACCATAAGAAAGAGACTGGGCAAAAACGGCCTGCATGGCAGATATCCAAGGCAAACCACTTTTAAGCAAAAAGAACATTAAGGCTCGTCTCAATTTTGCTAAAAATAGATCTCAATGATTGCCAAGACTTGTGGGAAAATACCTTGTGGACCGCCGAGACAAAAGTTGAACTTTTTGGAAGGTGCGTGTCCTGTTAAATCTGTCGTAGAAGTAACAGCATTTCAGCAAAAGAACATCATACTAACAGTAAAATATGGTGGTGGTGGTAGTGTGATGGTCTGGGGTTGTTTTGCTTCTTCAGGACCTGGAAGGCTTGCTGTGATAGATGGAGCCATGAATTCTACTGTCTACCAAAAAATCCTGAAGGAGAATGTCCGGCCATCTGTTCGTCTACTCAAGCTGAAGCGATCTTGGGTGCTGCAGCAGGACAATGACCCAAAAGACACCAGCAAATCCACCTCTGAATGGCTGAAGAAAAACAAAATGAAGGCTTTGGAGTGGCCTAGTCAAAGCCCTGACCTGAATCCTATTGAGATGTTGTGGCATGACCTTAAAAAGGCAGGTCATGCTAGAAAACCCTCAAATAAAGCTGAATTACAACAATTCTGCAAAGATGAGTGGGCCAAAATTCCTCCAGAGCGCTGTAAAAGACATGTTGCAAGTTATCGCAAACGCTTGATTGCAGTTATTGCTGCTAAGGGTGGCCCAACCAGTTATTAGGTTCAGGGGGCAATTTCTTTTTCACACAGGGCCATGTAGGTTTTGAGTTTTTTTTCTCACTAAATAATAAAAACCATCATTTAAAACTGCATTTTGTGTTCAATTATGTTATCTTTAACTAATGGTTAACGGTTTTTGATGAGCAGAAACATTTAAGTGTGACAAACATGCAAAAGAATAAGAAATCAGGAAGGGGGCAAATAGTTTTTCACACCACTGTAGGTTATGCAAGTTGAACAAGTATTTATCTACTTCTATATGTGTTCTTTTCCTGGGATAGTATGGCTGCCCCTGCTGCTTTAAGATACTACACGGTTTTGGCTCCCATTACTAAGATCTGAATCAGACTTGTTCCACAAGTGTTCTAGGTCTAGGGAATACCAAAGTAAACAAAATTAGCACAAGCTAGTCTGCATACCCATAGACATGCAGAAATGTGTTAGTGGTGCCTATACTAATAACCAAATGTCTGAATAATTGACAATAATCCATTTCTTTGACATTAAAACTACAGCCAGACATCTAGATGTTAACAATTTGGGTTGTTTGCCGTGAAAAGTATAATGACATGGATTGAACAATAGAAAAAAAGAAAAAAGGGGGGGGGGGGTGCAGACTCACTCACTGGTTGCACCATTCATCTTCTCACTCCTAATTCAGTAGTGTCATTTTAATCACATGGAATAGCTTCCGGGACTTCAAACTTTCCAGCAGAGCTTTTTATAGGGTGGTGACTCAGCTGCGGACAGCAATTCTGTGAAGGGGTTAATCATGACACTTTATGTGTGTTACATGCAGTCACGTGACTGGTATTGCAATTCCACTCCTGATGAGGCTCTACAAGTCACATAATGTTTAGGAAGATGCAACATAAACATGTCATTAACAACCCTGTAATAAGAGCTAATAATAAGCACAGAAGAGCATCCTTTGTTCCCTACACCACAATACAAGTCAAACAACTCTGCCAGAAATGCCTCGTAACCACACTCACATGGAACTACATGACGCATGGATCCTAATGGTTCCAAGGTAAAAAGAAAACATTGACCTAACCTGACTGGCAGCACCACTGCTCACATCTACTCATGGGTAAAAGCTTCAAAAGAAAAGTGAACTTGCAAAGTTAAACTTATCCCTCTGGCACCCTGAAAAATGAAATATAGGTAACCCCCAACTTAAAGCAGACCTGAATTCTTGCATGTATGTCTATGATACCTCAGCGCAATGGATACCACTTTGTCCGCATAAAGCAGGATAGTCACAGTACCTGTTCCTGGAGTTCCCACCTCTTGGACTTTGCGGAGTGAGTTAAAAAGGAGCTGTGATCTTGCTGTAATCCCGACAACCACCAACACACACCGCTCCGTATGGGTGCTAGGACGGTCACGCTGGACGGATTTCCGGGCCTCTAGGTCATGTGATCCACACTGTAGGTGATGGATGGTTCCCCTGTGCGTTCCAAGTGCGTCCTCTGCGCGGTGCTGCAAGAGAAGCGGAAACAATAGTGCACACTGTGTGGGGCCGAAAAGACCAGGCGCAAGAATCCACTTACTAGAAGAAAATTTGTTTAATAGCAGTATTGCAATGTAGCCTCCACTTCCCGACTCGAGTTTCGGCTTCCGCCTTCGTCAGGGGGTGGGGCTACAGACACAGGAGGTTATTTTTATTTGCATAACTCCTCCCTCCACATCACGGAGGAGTTTAAACCAACAGTACATAAATATATATATTTGCATGAACAATAAAAATCGCGTGTTTGAATTGCAGTAGTATAAATTGCAGCAGTATAAATTTTAAAATCCATAGGTATCACAAGAATAAAAATATATGTAAAATATATAAAAGCAATAAGAACAATAAAAAGAACATTCTATTCAATTCTTAAAGGGACAGTACACTCAATTTATTCATCTCGTATAAAACAGTTTAGATCAATATTGGCATTCAGGCCATGAGGAGCCAGGCTCTGTAGTTGAAATATCCAGCGGGTCTCCAACTGTGATAACCCTTTGATCACATTACCACCCCTCCAATGAGGTTTTATCAGATCTATACCATAACATCTTATACCCACAGGGTTTTTATTATGATACTTGGAGATTCAACACACAGTGGGAACCAGAGGAAAGTAGAGGGAAAAATTGGGAGAGAAAAAGATACAGAGAGCAAGAGGAAAGCGAGGAGGAAGAAAACTACACACCGGGTACACAAAAAATCGAGGGACTAGACAATAAACCATATGCAGGGATCTTTGAAGTGGGGACTGTTTCTGTTTCTGAATCAAACAAACAAGTTTTAGATAAGGGTTTAAAGTTTATCCCAGATGTGGGTGTGGACAAATTTCACACTTACATAGATATCCACAAGTTTGTAAGGAAACTTAACATTAAGAAGAATTTTATGCAGAATTTAGCCCCCTTGAAAAATGAATCGGAGACCAACTTTATACACACTGGCTTAAAGAAACCATCGGTGTTCAACCCCCAATTATCCAACAATAAGTACGTTGATGTTTTTAAAAAATCAATGTGTGACAAACTACAGCAGGTGAGGACTAATCCTATACATCCCTGCAGGTCCAATTTTTCTGCTGAAGAATCTAGGACTTTGAAAAATATGCAGAAAGAAAACACATGGACAGTGAAACCCGCGGATAAAGGGGGCGGGATTGTAGTTTGGGAAACTGATTTGTATTTAAAAGAGATATACAATCAATTAGAGGATCATGAAACTTACCTAAAATTGAAAGGTGACCCCACAATGGAGTTTCAATGCAAGCTAGAAAGAATCTTACAACAAGGTCTCTCGGTTGGGATATTAAAACAGGAATTTGATTACCTGAATATAAAATACCCAAGACGACCTGTCATATATGCATTACCGAAGGTCCATAAAGATGTCACAGCCCCACCCGGCAGACCAATTGTATCGGGAATCAATTCGGTTACCTGTCGGGTGGGGGAATATATAGAGACCTTTCTCCAGCCATTAGTGAGGAATACACCTTCTTATTTAAAAGATACGTTAGATGTGATTCCTAATTTACAACAGATAGATGCCGTGATTGAGGATTGGAGTAACCTCTTTTTGTGTACAGCTGACGTGAAATCATTGTACACTTGCATCCCAATATCTAAAGCAGCGATCATTATATCTGCATACCTAAGGAGAGGGGATACCATACCCAGTGAACAGGTGGACTTTATATGTGATCTTTTTGATTTTTCTACATCTTGCAATTATTTCTGGTTTGAGGGATCCTTTTATCTACAACAAAGGGGCGTGGCTATGGGGGCGAAGCATGCCCCTAGCATAGCCAATTTATACATGGCGGAGTGGGAGCACATTTCTTTGGAAACCTTTAAACAAGGCCCTCTATTAGTTTGGAAACGGTTTATAGATGATTGTTTATTTATTTGGAAAGGAGATGAGACTTCCTTGCTAGCCTTTATTGATTCCATCAATATGAATGAATGGAATTTGGAATTCTCGGTCACGTATAGTAAAACAGATGTGAATTTCCTAGATCTGAATATATTCATTGAAAGTAATTCCTTGTTGACAAAGTGCTATTTCAAAGACAGTGATCGCAACTCCTATATTGATTCAAAGAGTTGCCACCACACTCCCTGGTTAAGTAATGTCCCCAGAGGCCAATTTTGTAGGGTCCGCAGGAATTGTAGTAAAGATGATGACTACTGGAAGCAATCCAAGATTTTAGTAAACCGCTTCGTGGAAAAGGGTTATGACAAGAAGACTATTGAAGAGGAGAGGTTGAGAGTGTTGAAGGAAGGAAGACATCCTAGATTAATAGCAAAAACTCGTAAAGAAAAATCTGTGGAGGATAAATCAGAGTTCTCCTTTATCACCACCTACTCACGTGACCATAAGAAAGTAAAAAAGATTTTAACTGACAGTTGGGGAATCCTCAAGAAGGACCCTGTCCTGGGTCCTGCTCTCCCAGAGGAACCTAGGATAATCTATAGGAGACCCCAAAACTTAAAAGACAAGATAGTGAAAAATTGCATTAAAGAAATAAGACCACCGATGTTCCCCACTCTAAAGGGCTTTTACCCTTGCAGAAAACCCAAAGTGTGCAAGATTTGCGAATATGGAGGACAAAGAATGACTGCTTTTACCTCCACCTCGAATGGCAAAAGATTCACAATTGATAAATTTATAACATGTACATCCATTAATGTTGTTTACGTTTTGGAATGTCCGTGCGGCCTACAATACGTGGGCCGCACGGGCAGACGTGTCAGAAAAAGGTGCTCAGAACATGTGTACAATATCGGACACCCAGACAAGAAGGCACATAGTGTCCCAGAACATTTCTCCAAGTATCATAATAAAAACCCTGTGGGTATAAGATGTTATGGTATAGATCTGATAAAACCTCATTGGAGGGGTGGTAATGTGATCAAAGGGTTATCACAGTTGGAGACCCGCTGGATATTTCAACTACAGAGCCTGGCTCCTCATGGCCTGAATGCCAATATTGATCTAAACTGTTTTATACGAGATGAATAAATTGAGTGTACTGTCCCTTTAAGAATTGAATAGAATGTTCTTTTTATTGTTCTTATTGCTTTTATATATTTTACATATATTTTTATTCTTGTGATACCTATGGATTTTAAAATTTATACTGCTGCAATTTATACTACTGCAATTCAAACACGCGATTTTTATTGTTCATGCAAATATATATATTTATGTACTGTTGGTTTAAACTCCTCCGTGATCTGGAGGGAGGAGTTATGCAAATAAAAATAACCTCCTGTGTCTGTAGCCCCACCCCCTGACGAAGGCGGAAGCCGAAACTCGAGTCGGGAAGTGGAGGCTACATTGCAATACTGCTATTAAACAAATTTACTTCTAGTAAGTGGATTCTTGCGCCTGGTCTTTTCGGCCCCACACAGTGTGCACTATTGTTTCCGCTTCTCTTGCAGCACCGCGCAGAGGACGCACTTGGAACGCACAGGGGAACCATCCATCACCTACAGTGTGGATCACATGACCTAGAGGCCCGGAAATCCGTCCAGCGTGACCGTCCTAGCACCCATACGGAGCGGTGTGTGTTGGTGGTTGTCGGGATTACAGCAAGATCACAGCTCCTTTTTAAAGGGAACCAGAGAGGAACGGGGGGTGAAAAAAGGTAAAGGATTTCATACATACCTGGGGCTTCTTCCAGCCCCATAAGCCTGAATCGCTCCCACGCCGCCGTCCTCAGCTTCCTGGATCCGCCGGTACCGGGCCCGTCACTTCCGGCGGACGCGGCCAATTGTCCGCATCACAGGGGCTCCCTCCATACACGTACGCATGCGGCTGCGCAGTAAGCAGCCACATGCGTATCTGTATGGGGAGAGCACCCTGTGATGCGGAGAATTGGCCGCGTCCGCCTGCCGACTTGCCGACTCGCGGCAATGACGGGACCCGGTGGCGGCGGATCCAGGCAGCGGAGGACGGCGGCGTGGGAGCGATCCGTGCGTATGGGGCTGGAGGAAGCCCCAGGTATGTATGTGTCATCCTCTCTGGTTCCCTTTAACTCACTCCGCAAAGTCCAAGAGGTGGGAACTCCAGGAACAGGTACTGTGACTATCCTGCTTTATGCGGACAAAGTGGTATCCATTGCGCTGAGGTATCATAGACATACTTTCCCTTCTTTTGCGCTGTGAAGCCAGCGCACCTCGAGCAGCATTTCTCCCTATTCCGCGCTACTGTTTGTGTGATATTTTTCTGAATTCTTGCATGGGAGAGGAGAACACAGAGAAATCCACAGTGTCCACCCTACCTGTGTTTATAGAGAACAGCCCGTCGAATTCTCCCTTCTCAGCAAGTAATGAGCTTGCGTAATTTGAGCTCCCAGCTATCTGACTCTGCCAAGTTGAGGCACTATTATGTAAACACAAGAAGTTGACCATTTCTGTGGTCCCAGCAAACCAGGAAGTAACTACACTGCAGCATCTCTGAAGGAGCTCTACAAGGAAATGTTTTTCTGTAAAAGGTTATTATGCTGTTGCTTATATTGTAGAGCAGAGTGGAAGTTATGAGTTCAGGTCCACTTCAAGCCCTCAGAAGATCAAAGGGAAGAGACCTATTGCTCCCATGCCATAGCAATCATTCCAGCAACTGCCCAAATCAAAACTGACATGCAGCATCAGGGGAGTTTGTGATGTCACCCTGCAGAGAACAGCCCTACCCCACCTACATGAACCGGTTATGTAATTTGCTACAAGTTAAACTGGTGCTCAGGTTGTGTATTATCATTTATTTACACAACCCCACAACTTTCAGTAGCGCTTAAAGAGACACTTAAGCCAGAAAAAAAAATGAGTTTTACTCATCTGGGGCTTCTACCAGCCCCCTGCAGCAGTCCTGTGCCCTCGCAGCCACTCACTAATCCTCTGGTCACCCTCTGCCAGCTAGTTTTGTTTTTGCCGACAAGCCCGTCGGGACTGGCCACGCGTAGCTTTTTCCGCATTCCCGACTGTAATTAGCGCTATTGCGGGCCACAATGCATACGAAAATACGCGTTGCCGCATTACGCACGCATAGATATGCAGCAACGCCTTTTTTGTACGCATTGCGGGCCGCAATAGCGCTAATTGCTACGCGTGGCCAGTCCTGACCGGCCTGTCGGCAAAAACTAAACTAGCTGGCAGAGGGGGACCAGAGGATTAGTGAGTGGCTGCGAGGGCACAGGACTGCTGTAGGGGACTGGTAGAAGCCCCAGGTGAGTAAAACTCTTTTTTTCCTGACTTAAGTTTCACTTTAGCAAACAAAACAAAACAAAACAATGAGTGCCCTAAGTTAAATTATATCTGTGCTTGTATAGGCCAGTTTTAAAAAGGTGAATTTAAAGGATACTTGACCAGAGCCAAAGCTACCTACCCCATCCCCACAAGGTCTCCTTTGGCTGTAATACATTTTCAGACAGTGAGAGGCAGGCTTCTTGCGGTGTTCCCACCTATCACCCTCTCCCTTTCCTTCCTGGGGAATGAGAGGGTTATAGGAGGGAACATCACAGCAAGCCTGCCTCTTCCCATCTGAAAATTTGATTTTTGCCAAAGGTCACATTTTTTTAAGGCGTTTCAGATCAACCAGCAGCTGAACTGGAACTGCGAGGAGTGCGAGGGGCTGAAAGACCGAAAAGCCTCTTTTTTAATTGTAGAAAAATCACTAAAATTACAACATGGACAGTGCAATACATATGTTATGCAAGTAGAGCAAGTATTTATCTACTTATATACAGTGGCCTCAATTCACGGAGCATCATCAAACGTTTATCAAACACTTTATCAAACGTTTGATAAATTTACCTCATGGGTAAAATCTCATTTTGAATTCACTAAGGTGTTATATATTTGTTGAACGTTTCATCGGTAAAACATTCGATAAATATATAACACCTTAGTGAATTTAAAATGAGATTTTACCCATGAGGTAAATTATCAAACGTTTGATAAAGTGTTTGATAAACGTTTGATAATGCTCCGTGAATTGAGGCCAGTATGTGGGTTTTTTTTTTAGATAGTATGGCTGACCGCTCCTCTTTAAAGGAAAGCTAAAGAGAAAACCAAGGTGTCCAGCTCAATTTACCTAGGACTTCTTCTAGCCCTCTGTAGCCCTTCTGTGCCCTTGCTGACATTCCATGCCGATCCATTCAGCAGCTTTCCCCTCAGAAAGCTGCCATGCGTCTCCTCAATAGTGCTCCTGTGGCCGGGAGCATTCTGCGCTTGTGCAATTTGTAAAAACTTCAAATGCGCCGTACACTCCTGGAAACGGCATTGCGTGACTGCGTCAGTCAGCCAATTTTCAGAGGGGCACAGCTGCTGTATGGAGCAAAATAGAGACACCTAAAGGCTACAGGGGGCACAAAGAAGCCCCAGGTAAGTTACACAGGCCACCTTTGCTTCACTTTTTTCTGGAGTAGGTAGAGGGGAGCTGGCCAGAAAGAACAGGGTGAAATATTGTAAATGTCTATGTGAGGTACACCTAAAAGTGAAAGAATTTTATTTACCTTCTGCCATGACATTATACCATTTCTTTAAGAGACCCTTAATATTTAAAAGAACTTAATATTTCTTTACATGCAATTACTAAGGCGTTAGGACGTTCTCTGGCCCTTTCCACTCTATGGAACTATTCAGCCCCAGCTTACATTTGAGATATCAGGTCATGCTAGACTGTTCATTACGTTAGGACTAATTTAAAGGGGGTTCTGTGGAGTCCAATAAACAAAAAAACAGACACTTACCTTTTATCAGCCCCCTGTAGCTGTTGTTATGTCCCACACCGTCCTCCTCCGATCACCCGTTCCTCTCTGCCGGCACCGGGCAATTATTCGTCTAACAAGATGGATAATGTGCGCTCCTGCTCGCGTCTCCGGGAGCTTACTGCGCAGGCACAGTACGAGGTTTTCTCCCAGAGACGTGAGTGGGAGCATGGCCGCGCAGATGCGCGGCACGCATTAGTTAGACCGGGGCCGGTGGCAGGGAACTAGTGACCGTAGGAGGACGGCGCAGGACTACAACTACAGGCGGCTGATAGAAGCCCCAGATAAGTGTCTGTTTTTGTTTATTGGACGACTCCACAGATCCCCTTTAACTATTTTCGGATCAAGCTAATTGAAATCTACGTCCTGTTTTGGTGGGCTTCTGGCTGGCATCCTCCGTTTCCGTCACTCAAACCAGACGTCTCTCGCCGCATCTCACTGGCTCTACCTGTCTCTAAGACTGCAGAGCCCTGTGAGACTATTTCATTGGCTCCTGGCCCTGTCTTTCAAGGTAAGCTGCTCCAATTGGCTTACATTGAAAGACAGGGTCAGGAGCCAATGAAAGCGGCTCCTGACCGACTCACAGGAACTCTGACGTCAGAGAGACGGCAGAGTGGGTGACCCAGGTTTCCGACGTGCGGTGTGTACGGCGATTGCAGCGGTAAGTGCGGCGATTCATCTGTATTCGTCGGGATTCCGCCGTTTCTGTACCAGCGGTCTCTGGTCCTTAAAGCAGTAGGATCAGCCATACTATGCCAGGGAAAAAAAAACCACATATATAAGTAGATAAATACTTGCTCTACTTACATACCACATGTATTATACTGTCCACGTTTTGATTTCAGTGAATGTTATATAGTAAATGACGGGAATTCTGTTCCTGGTGGGGGCCATGTCTTTTGCCCACAGTTAAGGCTAACTCGTGATGTCATTTCTGCCCTTTACTTTTTTTCTTGTCTCCTCCAATCGCTGAGTCGCCTCAGCCTTGCTTGTAAACACAAGTGAGTAGGGGATTAGGTTTCAGATAAGCAGCTGGCAGGGAAATAAAGGGAAGAGGAGGAATAGATTATAGATAAAAAGAACCCCCAGCATGCAATTCTTTGGCACGGACTACTAAATGGCCAGTGTTCCTTAAAGCAGTAGGATCAGCCATACTATTCCAGGGAAAAAAAACACATATATAAGTAGATAAATACTTGATCTACTTACATGACACATGTATTGTACTGTCCACGTTTTGATTTCAGTGAATGTTATATAGTAAATGACGAGAATTCTGTTAGTGGTGGGGGCCATGTCTTTTGCCCACAGTAAAGGCTAACTCGTGATGTCATTTCTGCCCTTTACTTTTTTTCTTGTCTCCTCCAATCACTGAGTCACCTCAGCCTTGCTTGTAAACACAAGTGAGTAGGGGGATCAGGTTTCAGATAAGCAGCAGACAGGGAAATAAAGGGAAGATGAGGAATATATTATAGATAAAAAGAACCCCCAGCATGCAATTCTTTGGCACCGACTACTAAAGAGCCAGTGCTCCTAAGGTATATGATAACTCCAAATCATAACAGCAGAAAACATTTTGAAAGTTTTGAATGCAGGATTAGCATCTTTATCACTTAATACACTCAGACCAGTTGCTGTTGAAATTTGATTTTTATGGTGACGATACTGCTTTAATTAAGTATGTGATAACTACAAATCATAACAGCAGAAAAAGTTTTAAAAGTTTTGAATGCAGGCTTAGCAGATTCTCCTGTTGAATTGTTTCTGGGTTCAAATTGTCATATTGCACAGTCATTCTTCATGTTTTAGGTTACTCAGTGGTTCTCAAACTTTTTCGGGTGAGGGCACCCTTGGCGACTTTGAAAACTTTGAGGCGCCCCGATGGGCCAGCCATCTACCGCCGAAACCAATAGACTGGAAAAAAAACACCGCACACCAATCAGCATCACCAGTTAGTTACATTACACACAGCCCTATCACACAAAATCATCAATCATAAACCCCCTTAGCCTCACAAAAACAAAACACATTTATCACTCAGAATCGCACAGACATGTCACCGCCACACATGAACAGTTGTCACCATTTGAGACCCAGACATCCCACCACGAGCCCTGATCACTATTTACCCAGGCTTTAGCTCCTCACTTCGGAATTCCTCCCCATGGCTGGCAGCGCAGCTCCCAACAGTAAATCATGCAGCTTCACCTCCTGCTCTGATTGCTCCATGCCTCCCGTCATGCTTTGTCCCCGCTGCGCTCATTCATCAATGGGCTCTTGATCTTCAGGAAAATGGCCGCCGTTAGTTTGGAAACCCAAAAAAGGCCATCATAAGTGACAGGGACAGATGGCACGGCACCCCTGGGTAGTGCTTGCAGCGCAACAGGGCATCACGGCACCCAGTTTGAGAACCACTGGGTTACGAATACATTGAGAGTCTTCATCTCTTGACCGGAAGACATACTTATATTGAGCGGCTGCATCTCCCGGCATTCATTGTGCCGGCCAGGGACATGCGCCATCACTGCAAACTCTTCAACCTGCACCACCTGCAGGTCTGGATGGATAAGATGGAGGAGAGCATTCAGACTGTGGGGGGAGGGGGAGCAGCCCCCAAAAGTAAAGCTTGTCATCTTCCCCAAAGGCCCACAATATTTACGAACGTCCATTAGAAGTTTGTTTTATCTATTTGATCAAGTTCTCAAGTGCATTTAAGCTATGTACACACGCAGGATACATGCCAAGAAACCCAAAACAACCTATTGTTTTCCCCACTTCAGGGGACATTCTACTTGGGATCAGTGTACAGATGTGCTGCATAGGCCCTTGCTGAGCATCCAACTCTACGGCCTTGTTCATATTATATCTATTTTTGTAAAATTTTAAGCACAGGCAATTTTCAAAACCGCCCTAAAAGCGCTTGTGCAAGGATTTTCTATGAGAGAGTTCATATCAGAGCGGTTCGTTTGTGATCCGCTTTGAAAAGCGGTACTTGAGCCAAAACGCTCACAAAATCGCTTTGGCAAGCGATTGCGTGAGCGTGTTTTTAAAAAAATACATTGCATTTATTGTTCCCGGATATTTTTTCCAGACAAGACAGTAGCGCTCTGCAGAAGCGCCCACAAAAACATGGAAATGCGCAGAAAAATCGCCAGAAACGCTTAAATGTGGGGGAAAAAAAGCCCGCCGCGGACGGACACGCGAGCCGAACGCACTATGAACAAGGCCTACAAGCTGGAGATCTCCCAGTACTTTTGTCATCAGTTGATTGTTTTCCAACTTGAGAGACTGAGGGAGATGCTGGTAACATCAGGGGACTCCCTGTACACAATCACAACTAAAAGTTCTGCATTTATACAATGGGCCAAACTGTTATTCACTTCCAGAAAAGCAACAACCACAGCTACCAACAGCTGACATGTTTTGGATCACTTGGGTGTTTAATCATAATACCAATAACAGGCTACTGGTGGTCTTAAAGGACAATTGAAGTGAGAGGGATATGGAGGCTGCCATATTTATCTCCTTTTAAGCAATACCAGTTGCCTGGCTGTCCTGCTGATCCTCTGCCTCTAATACTTTTAACCATGGACCCTGAGCAAGCATGTAGCAGATCAGGTGTGACATTGTCAGATCTGACAAGATTAGCTGCATGCTTGTTTTTGGTGTTATGATACAACTGCAGCCAAATAGATCAGCAGGGATGCCAAGCAACTGGTAGTGGAAATAAATACGGCAGCCTCCATGTCCCTCTCGCTTCAGTTGTCTTTAAAGTTAAACCTAAAGTCCTACTCCTAAATAGGACTTTCTTCGAATCCCAGTTTTATTTTGATGTGAAATGTAAAAAATAAAAAAAAAGTTGTACATTTAAAGTGTTGACTGCAGTGTTCTCCCCAGGCTCTTTTAGCCGGGTGCTCCACCCGGCTAGATTTGGTGACCACCCGGCTGTCATCGGCTCACCTCCTCACCTCCTATGCTGTAAGCACAGTTGCCCTGCATGTTCAACTCGCCCCACCCGGCTACTTTTTCATGCCACCCGGCTACTATTTCATGCCACCCGGCTGGAAAAAAATTCTGGGAAGAACACTGGACTGCCTGAGGTAAATGAGAATGTTTATTCAGTCCAATACAGAATCTTAAACTATAGAACTTTGCCAATATAGAATATTAAACTATGGAATGTTGCAACTGTTCCCTGCACTCACCAGTGTTTCCCTAAAGGGGTCCATTCACTGGTCGATTTCAGCCAATCGATTCTATTGAACCAATCGATCGATTCTATGGAATCGATCAATCCGAAAATGATTCTATCAAATCTATCAATCGATTTGCGGCCAATTTAATCTGACTGGATGGAAAATCTAGGTTGATCTGCTGCTGGCAGCAGATCGATGGCCCATAAAGTTGCATTGGATATAAACGGTCCAATAATGCATTTAGATCAATTTCCAATAGATTGAATTCTGAAATCTATTGGAAATCTGTTACTAGTGTGTGGCACAAATCAGATTCCTGTCAGATTCAACTTGATAGGCATCTGACAAATCTATCAGATGGTCGAATCTGCTGTAAAGCTAAGTGCATGGCCACCTTAAACCATACAGGAGCCTTTAGACCTGATAAGCTCTCTACCTGGAATAAGCCTATGCAAACTTGAGGAAAATATGCAAGCTCAAAGCATATAATATCCTGGCCCAGTTTTGAACCAGGCACCCTAGCATTGCAAGGCAAGAGTGCCATCTACTGTGTCATCATGCCAACCCCCACATTACATCAAGATCTCTTTAAATTACCTACTGGATTTATCAGTCTGTCACAATCACAAACCAAATCACTCATCCAGTCTACCCTCCAAGGCCATAATGAGATGTCAAAATGTAGCTGCCAAACAGGTTGATTCTGTGCTGCAGAATTGGGAACCGGATACTTTTAGTATCCCCATCACAGAGTATCTGTATTTCATGGTCTGTCTCTCCCCAAAAGCCAGAATACCCAACTATTTATTTATTCTGCCTATGAGAAATCAGTACAACATGGTGCTGATGATTAAACTTGCCAGTAACCACAGACCATGGTAACACCGAATTACCCATACACCTGCTTCATATAAAACCACCTCCCCAAAAAAACAATGAACATTCCTTATCCCACAGTAGAGCTAGCCACTGAAAATACTTCTGTCATCTTCAGTCAGCTGTGGAGGGAGACTCAGTTTGTTGACAGACATCCAACAATGACCAACAGATTGTAATGAACACTCAGTCTGATTCTGTGGCTGTGCATTTCCATAACAGATCCCTATTTAACATAATCCACCCTGATATTCCCAAACAGTTGACACTGGATGCCAGCATGACTCTGCAGACACAGCAAGTACTGGCTAGTAGGGCCCATAGAGACTTTCCATAGTCCCTGTAATCCTACCAGCAGCATACACTGCTTATCTGCGAATGCCCTCTTCAGCACAAGAACAAGCTGAAAGGTATACCGCAAAAGCACAGGAAAAGTCAACTCATTATTCCCTGTAAACCTGACATATGATCTACAGATCTATCAGCAGAACTACTTGCAAGTCCAAACTGCTCATTCAGCTGCAGAATTCCCCCTCTGCTTGTTGTTACCAGATAAACCTAACGACACAGGGACTACAGTTACAGAGCTCTATATTTAGATATCGAAGGAAAACATCCGACTGACCATTTCAGGGGCTCACCATTTAGTCCAGGATAATGAAAAACAATTACTTTTTTTAATTTATATCTTTTTTTATTTATGTCTACAAAATTTACATAAAAAATGCCACAGTTCAAGTTATATGTAAGTTCCATTCAACCTACAAATACCGTGGTTTACAATGGCCATTATATACTATAAGTTAAACTATACAAAACAGCCTATTTTCTATTCATAGTTATTACTTCCTTCTCTATTATTTTAATTCTAATACTTTGTATCTCTAATTGCACTTTGAAGACAAAGAAAAAGAACACAACAAAAGAAAAAACAAAACAGATCACTTATTATTTCCTGTCTTATCCCCAAACAATTACACCTTCCTCCAATGACAGCCCCCAAAACAATTTAATGCTAAAAACACTAAGGCCTGGGGCCCACTACACAAACTACTTTAAAAACCGCTAGTGCTTGAGAGTGATTTTGCTACTGAAAACAAAGCCATTTTAGGAGCAATTTCAGGGAATGCGATTCTGGCCCCTGCATTCCCTAAATGAAATTGCTCCGAAAATGCTGCAGGCACTACAATTGCGATTTCAGTAAATCGCAAATGAGTAAATTCCACTCCTGTGGAATCACTGCCATAGGCCTTTATTAGCCCAGCGCTTTAGGAATCACTGGCAATTCATAGAAAGCACAAATCACTGCTGAAAAAGCTGTAGGGGGCCCTAGGCCTAAACAAAACCTACTGCAGGCTGCAAACATTTGCCCTCATATAATAATCATATACACTCACCTAAAGGATTATTAGGAACACCTGTTCTAATTAATGCAGTTATCAACCAATCACATGGCAGTTGCTTCAATGCATTTAGGGGTGTGGTCCTGGTCAAGACAATCTCCTGAACTCTAAACAATGTCAGGATGGGAAAGGAAGGTGATTTAAGCAATTTTGAGCGTGGCATGGTTGTTGGTGCCAGAGGGGCCGGTCTGAGTATTTTAAAACTTGTCTGAAATAACCACCCGTTACAACCGAGGTATGCAGCAAAGCATTTGTGAAGCCACAACACGCACAACCATGAGGCAGGGGGGCTACAACAGCAGAAGACCCCACCGGGTACCACTCATCTCCACTACAAAGAGGAAAAAGAGGCTACAATTTGCACAAGCTCACCAAAATTGGACAGTTGACTGGAAAAATGTTGCCTGCTCTGATGAGTCTCGATAGTCAGAATTTGTCGTAAACAGAATGAGAACATGGATCCATCATGCCTTGTTATCACTGTGCAGGCTGGTGGTGTAGTAAAGGTGTGGGGGATGTTTTCTTTGCACACTTTAGGCTCCTTAGTGCCAATTGGGCATCGTTTAAATGCCACGGGCTTCCTGAGCATTGTTTCTGACCATGTCCATCCCTTCATGACCACCATGTACCCATCCTCTGATGGCTACTTCCAGCTGGATAATGCCAGGGCTGTGGAGTCGGTACAAAAATCCACCGACTCCGATTCCTAAGTTTAGGATTCCATCGACTGACTCCGACTCCTCTAACTTGCATATTACAATCTTGTTGATTGAAAGTATGTAAATGAAATTCGTCTCTCAACTGCCCACGCTTAGGAATTTTAAAAGACAACTGAAGTGAGAAGGATATGGAAAAAGCAGAAAAAATGAGAGCCCAATATAGTGCAGTATGCATTGGAATTTGGGAGAAATTATGAATTGTAAGTAATATACTTACAAACCAGGGTTACCACCAGGGCAACCACTGTAACGGGCAGGTGGGGAGTATAAGCCTGTCCCCACTCAGGATTAAGACGTCGCTCTCTGTGGATAGAAGAAGGGGAGGGTGTAACACCCTTCCACCAAGGATGGATACCTGAACAGAGGTTCCAAATTCAGATTGGACCCCGAACTGTGTGATACTCCTGTTGTCTATTGCCTGAGGAAGCGGGGTTGTGCCCGTGAAACGCGTTGCCATTTGTAGTAGGAGTATGTGAATAAATTGTCTTGATCTCAATCCACAGCATTCTGTCTGTTTTCGGCTGGTCGGTCCACCACCGCCTCCCGAACGTTTTAAACGGTTTACCTAATTTTATCCTACTGGCGCCTCTGTACATCTCCAGACGAGAAGGATATGGAGACTGACATATTTATTCCCTTTAGTCATAGACTAAAACTAGCCCTCGGTAAGAGTACTTGTAAAAGGTACAGACCGGAACAAAGAACATCTGTCAGGCCCTAAGCAATGTGACTATGGGTACATGTAAGAATGATGTGCAGGTACTCTGCAGGGGAATAAGGAGATTCTTCCTCTATTACACATTCTTCATGCACAATCTGAACCAGGTTTATGGGTGATAGACAACACCTCTGTGTTCAATGTGCACAACATTCTCAGTGGATTCCCTGCAGCTCTGTGGGGAGTGCATATGTAGAGTATAGTACTACTGTGTAACAAAGTAAACCTGAGACAGATGAAATTAAAGTTTTATACATACCTGGGGCTTCCTCCAGCCCCCTTCAGGCTAATCAGTCCCTCGCTGTCCTCCTCCGCCACTTGGATCTTCTGCTATGAGCCCAGGTACTTAAGCAAGCCTGGCGTAGTGCGCATGCACACACTCAGCTGCCGGGAGCGGGCGCAGCACTATTGCGCAGGTGCAGAACGCTCCTGGCTGTGGAAACGGCATGCGGCCGGACTGCGCTGACTGGCTGAATTACCAGGACTCATAGTAGAAGATCCAGGTAGTGGAGGTGGACAGCGAGGGACCGATTAGCCTGAAGGGGGCTGGAGGAAGCCCCAGGTATGTATATAAAAATAAATAAATAAATAAATAAAAATTCTTTTCATCCTTCTCAGGTACCATTTAATTTGTAGTCACCAAACCAAATTTTAACAACATATCAAATTATTTGATTTCACAAGCAAGGAGAGTGCGTACATTTGCATAAATTAGAATCAACGCAGAATTATTTCCATCTCATTGACCATCTCTATTACTGACACGGCTACACATCAGGCTTTATTCTTGCAGCATAGATGTTATTTAGTACATATGTTACGGCCAGAACCCGTAGTGTGGCCACTTCTAGTTCTGGCCGGCCGAAGTGCGAAGTGGCCGCAGCGCAGCGGCCAATGTTAGAAATGGAATGTTACGCCGTCTCGCTGCGGCCAAATCGATGACAACTTGCATAATTTAATGAAATATAGCCGGCGGCAATGTAATAGATGAAGCCGCCGGCTTTCGCACTGCCTCTCCTCCCCCGCCTCCCTCCTCTCCCCGCCTCCCATACAATAAGTAGCAGCCGGGGACATGCAGCCGGAGAGTAGTTCGTCGCAGCAGGGGCAGCAGAGCGGGGAGGCTGCAGACATTGCTTCTGCCAGCACCCGCTCTGCAGGAACGGCAGGATTCCCCTGCCGCGACGAACGACTCTCGGGACACGCGTGTCCCCGCCGGCTGCTACTTATTGTATGGGAGGCGGGGGGGGCGGGGGCGATCAGGGAGAGGAGAGAGGCAGTGCGAAAGCAGGCGGCTTCATCTATTACATTGCCGCCGGCTATATTTCATTAAATTAAGCAACTTGTCATCAATTTGGCCGCAGCGAGACGGCGTAACATTCCATTTCTAACATTGGCCGCTGCGCTGCGGCCACTTCGCACATTGGCCGGCCAGAACCCGAAGTGGCCGGCCAGAACTAGAAGTGGCCACACTTCGGGTTCTGGCCGTAACATATATAAGAGATTCCGGTGTACACATCATATATACAGTCACAATCAGATGTGTATATCTTACTTTAAAAATACGGGGACTGCTTTATTGAAGCAGCACAAGTAACTAATTTTGATTGGTTTATTTCATTTTTGTGGACTAAGCACAGCTATTACTGTATGTATAAATTATTTATGATGACTATTATCTGAGAAATAGAACCTTTTATCATATTTTCTATTTTAATTACAGTAAATTCATTAGTAGTCGGTGCATTTTTTCCCAACTCTGACTCCAGGCACACAAAATTGCCCCGACTCCACAGCCCTGGATAATGCTCCATGTCACAAAGCCCGAATCATTTCAAATTGGTTTCTTTAACATGACAATAAGTTCACTGTACTAAAATGGCCCCCACAGTCAGATCTCAACCCAATAGAGCATCTTTGGGATGTGAAGGAACAGGAGCTTCGTGCCCTGGATACAATACAATAACATTTGTAAAGCACTTTTCTCCCACTGGACTCAAAGCGCATAGTTGTGTCTCAGATCAATACAGGAGAAATATTGTGCATCCCACAAATCTCCATCAACTGCAAGATGCTATTCTATCAATATGGGCCAATATGTCTAAAAAATGCTTTCAGCACCTTGACGAATCAATGCCACGTACAATTAAGGCAGTTCTGAAGGTGAAAGGGGGTCAAACACCGTGTTAGTATGGTGTTCCTAATAATCCTTTAGGCGAGTGTATAATAATTAAAAATACTAAAAAAAAAAAACTAAAACAAAAAAAAGTTACATTTGCTGCAACTACACAGATATCCACTTTAAAGTGTGCCCGAGATGGCAAAATTAAAATATATATTCTTACCTGGGGCTTCCTTCATCCCCCTCCAGGCAGATCGCTCCCTCATTGTCCTCCAACGCCTGGATCGTCCACAACTCACCCCGGAAAGTCCTCCAGTCAGGGCCAGTTGGTGCAGGCGCAGTCCGGCCACACATGCTCCCGTTGCCAGGAGTGTTCTGCACCTGCGCTGTAGTACTGTGGAGGAGTAGAACGCTCCTGGTGATGGAGGCGCACATGTGGCCGGACATGTACAGATCACCCCAGAGAGGAGGACTTCTGGGGCAAATTGTAGACAATCCAGGCAGCGAAGGAGGATGGTGAGGGAGTGATCAGCCTGGAGGGGAATGGAGGGACCCTAGGTATGCATAATTTTTTTTCTCCTGCCCCATCTCAGGTACACTTTAAATTATACATTTTTCCATGAATTTTCCATGAAAAGTGGTTCATTATAAATCTAAGTGACAGGCCAGAAGGCTCGGGAAGTGAGAAACTAGGCTGATCAATAAATATTTATCCGATTAGGATTAGAGTTGTTAGCCATCTATGGTGCTCTATTAGAAAATTATACCCCCCCCCCCCCCCCTCTTATTTCCTATTCTTCGTCACACCCATGAGAGAGACAGGAAGCCAGTGAAACAAACCCCACAGATGAAGGGAGCATTTAGCCCTAGTATAGGCTCCTGGACTGTCGAGGTGTTCCGAGATGTATGCCAGGCTGACATTGATGGCATCGTCAACTGATCGGTTTTCCCTGTAGGCAAACTGGAGTGGATCGAGGAGGGTGCTGGTGGAGTGCTTCAGGTGGGCCAGCACTAGCCTCTAATACTTTCAAGGTGATGGGGGTCTGGGCCACGGGTCTGAAGTTGTTGAGTTCTGTGTTCCCTGTTTTTTTGGGGACTGGGATGATTGTGGACCTTTTGAAGCAGGAGGGGACCTTTCCTTCTGATAGGGATTGGTTGTAGAGGGAGGTGAGGATGGGAGCTAGTTGGATTGCGCAGGTTCTCAAGCAGAGTGAGGACACCCCATCCGGCCCGAGGCTTTCCTGGGGTTGAGTCTGCGGAGGTGTCGTAGCACATCCTCCTCCTGTACTGCGGTCAGAGCTGGGATGCCCCTGGCCCCTGGGGGGCTCTGGGTGCCTTCCGTCGTGGATGCCTGATTCCTGAAGTCTGGAGCTGACTGGGATGTTGGGGCCACAGGCTGCTTGGGTTGGGGATGAAATCTGCAGTAGAACTCGTTGAGTTCCTCCGCCAGTTGTGAGCTGGGGGCTGCTTGATGAAGGGGAGGTTTGAAGTTCGTTGCCGCCTTGAGTCCCTTCCAGAGTTCCCTCGAGTTGTTGGACTGTAGGCTGAGGCCTACCTTGTTAGAGTAGGTCCTTTTTGCAGCTTTCAGATCTCTATTCAGGGTATTTCTGGCTTCCTTGTACTCTCCTGGGGTGCCCGACTTATGTGCCTCCTCCTTGATCTTCCAGAGACGTCGTAGGTTGCTGTTGAACCAGGGCTTATCATTTGGGAAGACTTTGAAGGTTTTGGTTGGAATGCATGCATCCTCGCAGAAGCGAACGTAGGAGAGGATGTTTTCAGACTATCCCTTCAAGGTGGGTGCCTCCAGGGTCGACCAGTCGGTGAATTCCAGGCATGCCTGCAGCCTCAGTTTTGCGTCCTCGGCCCACTTTTTAACAGTTCTAGTGATGGGCTTTGACGTCTCGAGCTGCCTTCTGTAAGTGGGGATCAGGAGGTTCACGCAGTGGTCAGAGTTCCCTAGGGGAGCGCCTCGAGAGGCCTTGTAGGCGTTTGAGGGTTGTGTAGCATTTGTCCAGGGTGTTGTGGTTCCTGGTGGGGCAGGTGATGTGCTGCTGGTAGTGGGACAGCTCCTGTCGCAGGTTTGCGCTGTTGAAGTCCCCTAAGGTGACTCCAATGAATGTCTATGGGCCTGTTTCCACAAAATGCGATTTTCCCATAGGCATTCATTGGAGTCAGTTTTTCTGCATCCAATCTACGTGCAGTGGAAACAGGCCCTTAGAGAGTATAACCTATTTCTACACACATACAGATATGACATTTTTTGTATCAGAACAGCTTTTATTAAAGCGGTATTGTCACCATAAAAATCAAATTTCAACAGCAACTGGTCTGAGTGTATTAAGTGATAAAGATGCTAATCCTGCATTCAAAATGTTTTCTGCTGTTATGGTTTGTAGTTATCACATACTTTAGGAGCACTGGCCCTAGTGCCAAACAGTGCCAAAGAGTTGAATGCTTGGAGTTCTTTTTATCTATAATATATTCCTCCTCTTCCATTTATTTCCCTTCCTAGCTGCTTGTCAGAAACACCCTCTGATTACTTGTGTTTGCAAGCAAGGCTGAGGTGACTCAGTGATTGGATGTGTAAATAAATTTAAAAAAAAAAACAAAAAAACAGTGCAGTTGTTAGTATACACCTCAGTGGGAGTGTCTGAAGACTCTGGGAGGAGGGCAGCTAATGAATACACAATGAGCAAGAGAAGGGAGGGGGGAAAACAAGAGTCAGGGAGGATATGATGTCAGCATTAGCTTGGCAAGATGGCCACTGCCTAGAATAGGATTTTCTGCTTTTCTTTTATAAAATTCACAGGAATCATTATGTGGATAGCACAATCCATCATCATCCGACTCAGACTCCTCAGTTTATGAAACCACCAACTCCAGGTACCCAAAATTGCTCCGACTCCTTAGTCTAATTTTTACAAAGGCTATGGATTTGGTTCAAAAATCATCCAACTGACTCCTCAGTTTATTGAAACCACCGACCTCCAGGGACCTAAAATTGCTTTGACACTGACTCCACAGCCCTGGCCCATACACTAATCAATTTTCTAGAGATTGTTGCCACAAAAAGGCCGCCAAATTGACATTTTGATTGATTTCCGTCCGAAATTCTCAAAATCACACACTGTATATATAAAACACACACACCATATATTATGATTTACACAGTGCTGACATCATCCGCAGCGCTGCCTTGTCACTAACTGTTCCTCAGAGAAGCTCACAATCTAATCCCTACCATAGTCATAAGTCTATGTATATATCGAGTAGTGCATGTATTGTAGTCTAGGGCCAATTTGGGAGAAGCTAATTAACTTTTCTGTATGGTTTTGGGATGTAGGAGGAAACCGGAGTGCCCGGAGGAAACCCATGCAGACATGGAGAGAACATGCAAACTCCTTGCAGAAAGTGCCCCAACTATGTATAAACACTGGGATACTTCATCAACATTTGCTTGTGGTATGGATCATGCTCTGTGAGAGGCTGTTATTTACCTAATGAAGCAGTTGAAGGGTGAAGGGGCACTGATGGCAGCAGTATGCAATCGATGGTTGTGTGGTTTTGTACTGCACTGAGCAGAAGAAAGCTAGCAGGTCAGATCTCGACCAAAATCTGATCTGATATTGAGTGAAGCAAAGGAGGATACAAGCAAACAATTGACACTGCGGATATCTGCCAACAAAGCAGTATAGGAGCAGCGGATGTTTAGGAGCGTGGAAGATTAAGTTTTACAGAACTAAAATGTGGAACAAAATTTGCCAAGTGCTAAATAAATAAAACCACCAACACAACAACAAAGCACACCTTCACATTTAACAGGCAGCAAGACCTAGGAAGAACTGCTCGAGACATTTAAACAACCTGAAGTGATCTAGAACACTGTCTGAAATAACCGGTCAAAGATCTCTACATGGCTTCTGATCTTCCTCTGTGTTATTATTTCTGTCAGCGATAATATACAAGCGGGGCAGTGCTAGGATACTTTAATCCACCAGTCACGGTGACTCAGTGCAAACATGTGTACACTCCATGCTTAATGTGACTATGACTCTGCTGTTTGTTGCCTCTGTTTGCACAGAGAGGATGCAGTTTAAAGGTCTGAGGATCTGGATCAAAGCAGACTGAAAACCAGTTGCTGCTAAAAATGAGGAGTCACAAAGAAAGAAAAAAAAAAAAAAAGAAAGACTAAAAATAGGCATACACTGAGAATGTTTAGTAAACTAGATGATAACTAAGAAACATTTAAAAAATGGGGTTCCCTGCTATCAAAGTTCAGTCTTTCTGTCTGGAACACTGATCAGCAATTCTGTAGGCGGCCCAATGGCAGAAGTGTCCCAAGCCAGGCTCTATAGCTGTGTGCTGCCGTATGGAGAGGGATATTAGAAGATAAATCATAATCTGAGGAATGGGACAATATAAGTAAGTATTGATTGTATCCCAATGTGTGTATTTGGCACAAGATTTCTTCAGAGTGACAAAGGTAAACAAAAAAGCATCCTTCCTCATTCCATTACCCCCCTCCTCCCCCATCCCATAGCAACAGAACACCTGTCGCCAAACCGGCCACCTCTGTCAAGAATCTAGCATATGTACAGCAGCAGGAGATCTGGACTGAATTCATTGTCCACCCTTCTAACCCATGCTGATCCATCATGCCTCCCCCCCACCCCCCCTTCCCAGGCAACAGAACGCCTCACTGTCATCCAAGGATTTGCGTCTCGATTGCTAGCACTCGTCCATGTGTACGATCCTTAATACAGCAGGTATGTACAAGTATTCAGCTTCACATGTGCAAGATTTAACCCTATGACGCATCACTTCACGATAATAAGTTAATGCGCAAAACATTCCATTATGTCCCTGAAAAGCCAGGCACACATCCAGAACTGCTGGTTTATGGCTTGTTAATTTTACAGAGCCATATAATTCAACGTGCATACAGCTGTTTCATGCGTGTTTTGGCACTCACCAGTGCAAGGTATGGATTTATATAGCTCTATTTCAGGATTTGCAACAGAGGTCATGTAAAGTACCCAGTAAAGTCACAGAAATCCAGAACCAGTACGATTTTTAGAGAGGGCCAAAAAAACTCCCTAGTGAAAAGGCTTTAACAAGATGGTATCTGCTAATATTCAGCTTCTCATGAGCAAGAAGTAAAGATGCCCAATATAGTACTCAATTTGCAGTCTCAATATCCTCCAGATGAGATAATAATGAGTAAATCTGGCAGAGATTGATGCCGCAACATGGCTGCCCGATAACTGTTCCAATCAATTTTGGGACTAAATTAAAAGAATTGATCTGGGCATGCTGGATCTCGCTCGAAAGGGCTCGGCCGGGTGCAGTTTGGTAGTAGGTCAGTCTCCTCCCATGTGTAATGTGTACCACATGGGCTATGCAAAGTGTTGCAGGCTCACCTGCTCCTATGTCTTGCCGCCAGGTGCCTGTGCCACATGACACGGCTGTGTGCACTGATGTCACATATATGCGGAGGGGTCATGGGGTACAAACACCCCTGGTGGCAATGGAGAAAAATGGCAGAATACAGGTGAAGCCACACCAGTGGACCGGTGAGCCTGCAACACTCTGCACAGCCTGGGGTGGGATGTACACATGGGAGGAGACCTGGAGGCTCAGCAGGTGGAGGCAGTAGTATGGTATATTCCGTGCTGAAATCTATTGGAAATCTGTGTACAGTGTGTGGGCAGCTAATAGATCCGGCTCTGATCAGATTCGATGAGAGAAGCATCTATCCGATGGTCGATCTGGTGGCCATCAAGTAATGTATGTAAATGCGGTTTTACTTACCTGTGGTTTCTTCCAGCCCCTAGACTTTATTTGAGTGCCTCGCCGCCACACCGGCCCTCTATAGTGTCCCGCTGGCAGGCTCTAAGGATCGATGACCCCCCATGAGTCGGCATCATCTGAACATGCACACATGGTGCGAGAGTGTGTCAACATCACTGGGAGCGTACTGCGCATACACAGTATGCTACTGGTGCAACCCATATCAACCAGCAGAAGTTGGCGATCCTTAAAGACTGCCAGGGCAACACCTGACAGGACCGGTGCCGAGGCGAGGGACCCAAATGACGTCTAGCGGACAATACCGGAACGGATAAAACGGATCCAATTTAACCAAACATAGTTCCACTCAAAACAGTTCCATTTGGTACATTCCGGCAAAGCGCCGCACGGATGGGGGAGGGGAGCAGCGATTTTTTTTTTTTTACAGATCAACGGACCCATCGCATTTAAAGCGCACTAACAGAACAGAAGGTCACAGATAAAACCAATGCCCAATAAAAATGTATCCATTTCACAGATAGGTTTTTAATCCGTCCAGTGTGAACCGGGCCTTAGTTATCACTTGAGGGCAGTGATTGGATATGCAAATCCTATCACAAGGGCAGCAGCTAAGAGAATGTAAATAGTAAAAGGGTTAGAAACTGAGTTTTTACTGATCTTGGAGAGTCCTTTCCTTCTTGCCGTTACAATTTTAACATTATCTCTGGCAGCCCCATGACATAAAATGGCAGGCAACAATAAAAAAATTGATGGGGCTGTAGCCATCCCCCATTCCATAGAGACCTTGGTTCACACTATATCTGCAGCACTGCATTTTAACAGCCTGGGCACCTGAGACAAACGGGGTGTGACAAATATTAAAAGGATTTCCTATGAGGCAGGCCTCACTGTTCCGGGTTTTGTCCGCTGTAGAAAAGTTCTGAAGGTTTGTGTTTTCTTTTTTTTTAACTTACATGAATGTGGAATTCATTTTTAGGCCCCGTTCACATTACAAACGCGGACGGCCACGCATGCGGAACGCAACACGTACGAACGCACGCCATCCGCGTTTGTATGCGTTGCGTGGCTGATCCCATCACTGAAAAGTGAATGGAACAGCCACGCGTTTTGGCAAAAAATGCGTGCAGCATGTGTTCCCGGACCGCACAGGTCCGGAACGCATGCAGTGTGAACATCAGACAGTTCACTCTATGCACTGTCTGATGTCGTGCGTGTCGGCCACCTGTACGCGTTTCCAAAACGCGGCTGGAAACGCGTGCAGTGTGAACGGGGCCTTACAGTTTGTGTCAAGAAATTCAACTGTTAGCTTCTGTGGGGACAGGAATGGAAAAGCATGTGACTAGTTCTGATGCCTTATGTCTGGTGTCTATAAATAAACTAAATAGAAAATAAACATACCTGCTGGATTATGTTACATTATAAAACACTGGATAGAGCAAATATCAAAACAACAACATAAAGATAAGTACATTAAGAGAGTTATTACAGAGCCCTATAATAATTAACTACCAGCACCATGCATGATGTAAGTGTTTCCACCCTATAAACCAATCAGTATCTTTCAGACATATTCCAAACTGCCTAGCAACAGAAAAGCCCATTGGTTCCTAGAAAGGAAATACAGAAACTTCTACAGCAACACAGTTCCTGCCTGAGGCTGTATGTAAGAACAGGAACTACAACACCCAAAACACACAGACAGACAGTCACCATTTATTAGCACCAGGGCCTCATATATAAAAAAAAAAAAAGACACTTTCCAAAGGAAAGAACCCTGCTACCCATTATAATCAGGCTTCTCGCTCCTTTTCAAAACTGGACTTTACAGGTCACCGCTACAAGCATTCGGGCAGCGTACGCCCAATTTTCCTGCACACCATGCGCATTAGTCTCCAGTACAACGCACAAAAAGACAAAATAGCTTTTGAATTTTGTGGAGATACTATGCGCAGTGAATATACTAATGCTTCACTGCTGTCTTTTTACCGCATTAGAAAATAACCTTAAAGTGGGATAAAAATTCATATTAACTGAAAAAAATTAAATTATCCAATAAGAATTTATTTAGCTTACCCATCCTGTTTTTAGTATTCACTGTCAGATTTAAGAGAAATGTGATAAAAAAAATAAAAATAAAAAAAATAAATAAAAAAAAAAACTTTCTGCTGGTTTCCAGCTTTACTGTTTCTCAGAAGCACTCTTGCTCCCATACAGTTCACCCTAAAAGCGTTTGCTGATTTTTTTTTTTAAGTGCTGGCAATTTTGAAAATCCCCCTAAAACCGATTGTGCAATGATTCCCTATGACAGTGTTCACATGTAAAGCCTCATCTACACGTGTAGATGAGGCTCCGATCCGGTGGCTCGATTAGCCACCGGATCGCCTCTTCCGCGTCCCCGCTCGCCGGATTCAATACCCACTAGATACCCGCTCGTCCCCGCGTCGCTTATCTTCCGCTCGATTCCCTGGCATTGTCCCCTCGCGGGGAACGAGCAGGGAATCGGCGGTAGCAAGATCCGACCTGTCGGATCTTATCAATCGAGCCGCATCAGCAGCTCGATTGATAAGGCACATCGGAGCCTCATCTACGCGTGTAAATGAGGCTTAAGAATTTCTATTTTCTTGAAATCGCAAACACGCTACATGTGCCATGTTCTGAGCGCTTTGGCTGAATGGAAGGTATAGGGAAATTGCAAAGCACTTGAAAAAGTGCTTTGTACAGCGATTTCCCGAGCGCTTTAATGAACAAATACATTGAATTTATTCATTTCCGGGCACAAGAGTTCACTTCCTGAATGACATCAAGAAGTGAAAAAAAAAAATAGTCGCTGAGCAAAAGCACTTAGAAAAGCACTTTTCTTCTAAGCACAAAGCGCAGTGCGCAGTTGTCCACAAATGACAACACACATGTGCCTGCACACTGCCCAGTGATTGGATGTTTGCCATTGCCAATCAACTTGGAGTGGTAAGGATAAGGAGGAGAACAATAAGCTTGGCTGTGACTATCCAGCACTCTGGGACACTCTGTCAGGCCTGGAACCCACTAGGAGTGTTTTTCTGAGCGCTTTGTGATTTGAAAAGCTCTTGCAGCTGTTGGTGTTCTCCTTGTACACCAACAGCTGCACCTCAACTGTTTTGCGGATGACACCCCAATCATTGGACTCATCAGTGGTAACAATGAAGATGCCTACCGCAGCGAAATAGATAGGATCTGCAACTGGTGCACAGATAACAACCTAGTCCTCAACGCAGCAAAGACAGTGGAACTGGTTGTGGACTTCAGGAGACGCCCACCCCCTCTCCACCCTATTCTCATAAGGGATACCGAAGTCTCCAGGGTCCCCTGCGTTCGGTTCCTCGACACAACCATCACCAAGGACCTAAAATGGGGGGAGAACACCTCCATTACCCAGAAAAAGGCTCAGAAGAGGTTATTCTTCTTGCGCCAACTGAAAAAATTTGGCATCCCACGCGAGCTGCTTAAGAGCTTCTACACTGCCACAGTGGAGTCCATCCTTTGCTCATCCCTCATCGTCTGGTACGCAGGGGCATCTGCTAGCGACAAGTACAAACTCCACCGGGTAATCAGCTCTGCAGAAAAGATCATCGGGCTGCCACTGCCACCCCTCGATCTCCTCCACAAGGCCAGAATGAGGACGAGGGCCATCAAGATCTCGTCCCGACCCCTCCCAACCGGGCTGTCGGTTCTTCAAGCTCCTTCCACTGGGCCGCCGCTACAGGGCTGTCCCCACCAGAACCTCCAGACGCCGGAGTACCTTCTTCCCCCAGGCGGTACTCCAACTGAACTCGAACCTCACATGACAACTTGTGTTTCTGTTCCTTCTGCATATAACCCCCGCTTGACTGTATGCCCCTCACAATGTTCATGTTTATGTAGCCCTCACTACGCCATATGTATGCAAGTCTATGTATGTATGTACAAATGCCGTGCCATGTGCTCCAAAAACAATTCCGGGTATGTCTCTGGCATACTTGGCGAATAAAGCTGATTCTGATAATGTAATGCTATGGGTGTGATCATATAAAAATCCGCCATAACATTGCATTAGCAAGAGCATTTTCAAATCACTAGTGCTTAGAAAAGGCTGGTAGTGGGTTTGAGCCCTAATGCATAGAAGCAGCCATACACATTGAAGATTCTCAGCAGAGTGAGCCCCGGCTGGCCGTGTTGGCCAAGAACCATTTTTCGAGTACACAAGGCTTTACGACTAATGCCTTTTTTTAAAAAAAAATAAAAAAATGTGGTGCCGCATTACCCGAAGGACTGGGAGACTAGTGCTAGTCTAGTTTGAGGGACCCAGCAGGAAACCCCATAGGGAACAGTACTCCAATCACTGCACACTCTACAGCACAAAGTGTTATGATTGGCCGAATAGTAAGGGTGTAGTTTACTACAACCTATCTGAAAACCTAGCAGTTCGAGAGGCGAGGGTGCTGTCCACCCAATCATGTTAGCAGAATTTCCCTATGGAGGTTTCCTGCTGGGTTTCCTATACTAGACTAGCACCAGCACATAACCCTCCCAGAGGGACAGCAGAAGTGAAGGGGAATAGCGACAAATATTTTACATGTCCAGAGATGGAATTTCAAATTTAACATGTTGAAATAAAAATATACAGGAACTGGAATTAGCAGGGGTTATAATGATTCAGGAACAAATTAATCCAACTATTTTAAATCATTAGCTTTCTTAAACTGACCCTGTGCAAAGTTCCTGTTCAGGCCCCGCTGTTTCCTGTGAAGCAAACCACTCATTTACCCAAGAAACAAAAAAAGCAATTATTTTCTATAACATGTTTAACACCTATACAAAGATCCACTTCAGCACATGGTATTTAATTTCATTCTTTATTAAAAAAAAAAAAATAAATAAACTTGTAAGAAATGTCTGCTCATCTCTCTTTTCAGCAGCACTCAAGGAAGGACATTGTGAGCAATAAAGCTGGCCATGCACCATACCTTCATGATACTGTAGTACAATCCTATTACATTTGCGTAGTGAGGATGCCTAAAGAATCAATAGCAAGCATACTCAGCTTGTTTACTGTTATACTACATACCTGACTGTACAGTGTATGGCCTCCTTACCAAGGAGACTGTCCACATAAACACAGCATAAAGTCACCTAATGGCAGACGGCCTTAGTGCTTAGCAGGCCATATGGCAGAGGTGACAGGACACAGTCCATGCAGGGAGAGGCAGGAGACTAGTGCTGGGGGAGGGGGTCCAGCAGAGGTGCTGCTGTGTATATGTGTCCTACTGCCCCAGCCAGCCATCATCCTCTACACATAGCCGGGCCAGGAAGCACCCTAATGTCTCGGCCAGGCACAATCCACAACCCATCAGAAGGTGGGGAATCTCCTTGCAGCTCACAGAGTCCCCCATCTCCAGCATCCGGCTGCCCTACACCGGCCTCCTCCCGCACCT
The DNA here is from genome assembly GCF_040937935.1 of Hyperolius riggenbachi. Taxonomy (NCBI): domain Eukaryota; kingdom Metazoa; phylum Chordata; class Amphibia; order Anura; family Hyperoliidae; genus Hyperolius; species Hyperolius riggenbachi. Next base: position 197,700,831 of record NC_090654.1, on the reverse strand, counting down.
AGGCCCGGACCACTGTCTAGAGTTTGAGGCCTGCCCGAGACAGACTTCGCAGAGTGAGCCGGGGCCGGGCGCAGAGCCCGAGGCGATTCCAAGCCGCTGGAAACAGCTGAGGACAATGTGACTTACCGTGTCCGCGCGGAGCCGGCCTCCCCGCTCCGACCGATCCCCGGAGTCACACGGAGCGTGTCACGGGCTCTGGCCGAGACTCCGCCCGCTCCGCCGGTCCACCACCAGGGGGCGCTGCTCAGCTCAAGACGAGGTGCGGAGAGACCGTACAGTCCACACGCGATACTCTGCTTCTAGTCCCCGCCCGCATCTCTCACCGCTGTGGCTTCATTAACTCATTAACTACAGGGTTGTTTTTTTGCGTGTGTTTTTTTTTTAACTCGGACTCGAGTCTGCAACTTCAAGATGAGCGAGAATTGTATTAAAAAGAAACGCTCCCACCCTCTTTATTTATAAATGTATGTACTATTGTCAATGAAGTTTAGGTGCCCACTGATGATAAAGTCTTGATTGTACAAATATGTATTATGCTAGGTACACATGATGCAATTTTCTGATAGACATACTCTCAGAATTATTATTTTCATCATGTTTGATCTGATTTCCGATCAATATTTTGAATGATTTTTCACAGAACGGAACAGCAAACCGATCAAAAAATCAATTAGAAATCAGATCGGACATGTTGGAAATAATCGATCTGACAATAAATATATCAGAAAATTGTATTGTGTGTACCTAGCATTGGAGAGGTAAACTGAGTGAATAGACTTTGGATAGAAACTTTAAGTAGTTCCTTATATTACATTGGGAGGTACAGACTAACCAGCACGCTCATGGTGACCCAGAACTCATTGGATTATGTAAGGGACTACAATGGTCCTAAAAGACCCCTTACTAAAATGCTAAGAAAATTCTTAAAACAGAAAGAATTTGCGATAATTCAGGTTGGGGTGAGCTTGAGATGTCTCCCAGTGCATCACTGCTGAATATATGCAAATTAACCATTGTTACCCTTAGAAGCTAAACACACCTCCAGATTCGCTGGAATGCAACCAGCGGTTCTGGAGGTGTGTTTAGCTTCTAAGGGTAACAATGGTTAATTTGCATATATTCAGCAGTGATGCACTGGGAGACATCTCAAGCTCACTCCAACCTGAATTATCGCAAATTCTTTCTGTTTTAAGAAAGCAAACTTTTGTTTTCAACATAACATAACATTGAAGTGTTATGCTGGGTATACATGATGCAATTTCCCTTCAGATTGACGGGTAATTTGACAGGAAGTTGCATTGCGTGTACGTCTCCAAACTGCTCCAAATCGATAAAGGGATTGATTTTCCAATGATAACTTTGGAAAATCAATCCCGATATCGGACATGACGGAAATAATCTTACAATTTCCATCGATTAGATGGGAAATAGCATCGTGTGTACCCAGCATTAGAATTGCCCAATCAAGATTGCATGCCTCCCAAATGCCCCTTTATCAGAGGGAAAATCCCTCTTTGGGAACCAAATTCCGCTGTGCCTCTTTCCTCTTTATTTGTGTAATGATCCGCTCAGCTGCCTGCACAGGCAGGCAGCTTTTTGACCACTGTTCAGGTCTGCATTCTGCAGGTCTCTGGAAAAGAGACCTTTTGTCAGTTTTGCAGCTTGCTGCTGCTGAGGAATTTGCATACGTTTGTCATGCAAATTGCCTAGCCACATCCTTTGTAGACTGGCTCTATATATACTATGTGATTCCACAGTACTTTGCTGGTCATAAGGGTTTGTCCTGTGAAACACTCCTGGAGTGTCAGCCATGCTTATTGTTTAAAGATTAGCTTAGAGTAATTCCTGGGGCTGCACTAGGCATCCTTGCTAGAGCAGTCAGGATTGTATTATTTGTATTGCCTGTTCTGTTTGTCTGTGGGGTGCTAACCAGAGCAGCGGTTGTTACTGGTAGGCCCTTCTGTTCATCTGTCTGTCGTACTTGGATCGCACATGCTCTGGCGGAAAGAGCAGTGGATCCAGCTCGCTCTGTTTCTATACTTGGATCGCACTTGCTCTGGCGGAAAGAGCAGTGGATCCTGCTAGCTCTATTGCCTTACTTGGGTCGCACTCGCTCTGGCGGAAAGAGCAGTGGATCGTATCTCTCACTTATTCCTATTTTCGTGTATCTGTCTTGTCTGATACGAACGCTTGCTGGAGGCTCGGTGAGGTAACCGTTAAGCAAGCGCTCGCGTTCTTTGTTTCATGTTTGTCTGTCGGTGGTTAGTTAGGCGTGCTTGTCTCTGTTGTGCTTAACACGCGGAGACCGCGCTGTAAACGCGTTCGCTGTTGCGAATGAGTGCGGTGTTCGCGTTTAGTTAGCGTTTGTTGTTTTCCTTATCTTCTCATTGTATGGTTTGCTTTGCCTTTGCTACTCTCATCCCCTGTCTTGTTTAAACCTTGTGTCACCTCTGGCAATCGCCTCTCTCGCGATTGCGTTCCTACTTTGTTTCTGCTGTTGTGTGTGCACCGTTGCGGGTTGGCAACTAGATTGGTGCACATACATACATTCTGTCCCTATGCTCATTCTCATTCGCAATCGCTTCCCTTGCGATTGCGTTCTCACTTGGTTTCCTTTGTTGTGTGTCCACCGTCGCAGGTTGGCGGCTAGATTGGTGGACGTACATACATTCCTCATCTGTGCTTATTCGGTCTTGTGTCGCTGTTAGCAATCGCCATCTCTTGCGATTGCCTTCTCACTTGATCTTCATGGTTGTGTGTTCATCGTCGCAGGGTGGCGACTAGATTGGTGGACACACATACCCTTTGTCGCTTTGATTTCTCTCTTTCAGGGCTATCTTGCCCTGCGTTTCTTCCCTTCGTACAATTTCTGTCTGGCGTCAGTGGCAGGGCAGAGGAGCTGTTCCTCTGCACTCCACAGCTCCATCTGCCGACAGGAATCTTCCTCTACAGGTGCGTTGCACCTTTTGCTGGGTTCCCTCAAATTATACGCTTGTGGAGGATTTCTGCAGTGTCAGCGCACGTCTTGTGCGCTGACCACGAAGAGAATTCCACAATCGTTACAGTATGACCAGCCAAACCGAAATTCCCAGTGTAGAGGGGATTTCCGATTTGTACGATTTGGTCGAGTATGGGTCCTGTGTCTTTAAGAGCTTTAAAAGGCTAAATTCAGAGACCAAGGCGGAATTCCTCTCTGAATGTGTGAGATTTTGCCTGGATCCTACCTTTCAGATTACTGATCCGTCCTCGTCAGCTCTCCAGTTTGCCTATGTGCTTTTTCAAGGAGATCTGTTCTCTTGGGCCTATAATGTGTTAAAAGACAATTCTTGGAATGATAAGTTGTATCAATTTCTTACATTGATCTTCTCTCACTGGTTTAAGCTGCCTTGCTTACCACCTGCTCGGTTTGGGTCTGTAGCTGTTAATGAGTCAGCTGATCTATCCCTTCCAGGCAAAACCATTCAGTATAACAATCAGTTCAATGTTTCTGTTGCCACTTCAGGTTCTAAACAAATGCAAGAGGAACGATTTGATTCTTCTCTTGCATTTAAACAGCAGTCATCCAAAGTTGTTTAAAAGAAAAAATCTAAAAAACGCAAACCTTTGAATAAAACGTTTCCTAATGATGTTGCTCAGTGTCATTTGTGGATCCTTTAATGGGCAAAATTATTTTCTATATTAAAGGAGTAAGAAAGTCTATGCATGTCCCTGACCCCAACCTGTATGAGAGCTACTTAGATACCGGGTTGTTTGAGCCCCCATTTGCTCCCTGGGATATTGGAGCTTTGGTTGAGGAATTCGAGTTGGATTGGAAGGCGTTTTGCGATTTCTATATCGCAGAAAGCGCAGAGACGCTAAACGCTTGTATAAATTCCGTGTACACTTTGATAGATTCTGATGAGTGTGACAGATGTTTTGTGGATCCAGTGATGTGTGTGTGGCAGACGATTTTGGATGAATTGCACACACCAATCAATTGATTCCAATAAAGAGACATCGTTATCGGATGATTGTTCCCGCTCTTCTGGGGTAAAGCATGTGAGTCTAGACATTGTGCGATCTGAAATGAATGGGTATACCACTGTGGTTGACTCCTGTGCGAATCCTGAAAGATTCTCTCCTGACTGTGTGCAGTTTGAATTTATGCGATCTAAAAACAGATCTTTAAGATCTTCCATCTATGATCCTGCTAAATTATGCAGCGTCAAAAGTAAAATGAATATGTCTAATAAACTTTCTCCTGTTGTTGTCGCTATTTCTTCTGCAAATGAGTCTTTGTGTCACCCTGTTCACACCTGTAAGGGCCCGTTGCCTAGTGACAGTTGCTCCAGTGTTTCTGTCTTGAACGCCTTACAGTCTGCTTCGCGTCAGTTTCACAACCTAAAGCGATTTTGGATTCGCAAGTTTTGCGTTTTGACTCCTCGGATTCGACATTGTTAGCCGAATCTAAGAGTGAGACAGCGCTTCGGTTTTGCGAATCTGATGCTGAAGCTTCTTTGCCCTGTCCAGAGAAGCTTTCTCTGAACCTGCCCTGTACCATGAATGAAAACATGATTTCCACTCATACTGACATTTGTGAGTCCCTTTCTTGCTCTGAGGAAAGTGCTGATTCTGCACCCTGTACTCTGGATGAGTCAATGTGGCCTTGCTTAGAATCTCCTGCAGTGTCCCTAGAGGCTCGTCTAGGTATTGCTACTATACTCACCTGTTTTTCTGCAGTTTTGGAGTTGCAAGCTAGTTTGACTGCTACGCAGAATTCTGGGTGCAGTGAGATGGAAGTTAGGGAGTCAGTGTGTGTTTCAGTAAATATTCCTGTACATCCGGTTCATGAAGAGAAAATTCAGTCTCAGCGGATGGCAGAACCATCCCTGGGACAATTGCTCTGTCCGCAAAATGTATCTGATATTTTGCCCTGTAACATGGATAGTTCAGAACCCTTCATAGAAAACTTGGAAAATGACATTTCTGAGGTCTTAGTTGGTGTTTTGGAGGTTTCCAAGTCCCTCCTAAAGGGTGCAGAACTTCTAGGAGATACCTCCTGCCCCCCAGATCCGTCTGAGGTTTTGCCCACTTCAGTGGGCATTGCTGTTGTGCTGACTACTGTTGCAGCTCTTAAGGAGCTTCAGTCTTGTGTAGTCAATGATGAATGTGGGTTAGATACCAGTACAGTCACAGAAATTTCTAGGGTTGAGTCCAAGCCTTCTTTTAAAAGTCCAGTGCTTGTGACCACTGCTCATGATGATTCTCTGCCCGGTTCTGGTTTTGGTCTTGTCGTGACGGACTCTGAGGTTGGCAGTTCCTCGACGTGTCCTGAGGTTCCCCTTGGGCTAGTGTACCCCGATGTGTTCTGTGATCCAGAAAGCCCAAGTGTGTCTTGGTTGCCAGCCTGCTCAGATGCTTCCTCGGTGGAAACCTGTTCTGATGTTGCCTGCCTGCCTCCATGCCCAGAGGTGGTCCCTGAAGGCCCTGATCTTGATGCTTGTCCTGGTAATTCTGAATCCGGAATTGTCATTGGTTCCATAGGGGTTCTTGATAGTTCTCCATGTGAGCCTGGTGATCGTTCTGCCCTCCTGGGATCTCTGTGGAGCTTCAAAGTGTTCTGGGAGATCCTGGGAGAAATATTTCCTGTTACCTTGGATGAGATCAGCAGTGGGTGCTTTGTGGAAAAGGACACTTCGAATGGGCATTGTGGCAGGTTTGGTATTTTTGGACAGTCCCTGGAAGGTGGTGGGCATGGCTCGGTGGGTGTCGATGGCTTCTTCTCTGGCATTCACAGTCCTGATGGGTGTTACACTGGGACTTGTGGTACTGATGGGCATGTTTCGGTGGCTTCTCCTTCCGATGAGGTCGGTTTCGGGTGGGCTGACTCTGGAATTGGGCCTTGTCGGGCTGTCCCGACCTTAATGAGTCTTCAGTTAGTCTTTTGCTAATATCAGTTTAGAGGATCGTCTGGAATCCGACCCTAGAGGGGGGGGTACTGTAATGATCCGCTCAGCTGCCTGCGCAGGCAGCTTTTTGACCACTGTTCAGGTCTGCATTCTGCAGGTCTCTGGAAAAGAGACCTTTTGTCAGTTTTGCAGCTTGCTGCTGCTGAGGAATTTGCATACGTTTGTCAAGCAAATTGCCTAGCCACATCCTTTGTAGGCTGGCTCTATATATACTATGTGATTCCACAGTACTTTGCTGGTCATAAGGGTTTGTCCTGTGAAACACTCCTGGAGTGTCAGCCATGCTTATTGTTTAAAGATTAGCTTAGAGTAATTCCTGGGACTGCACTAGGCATCCTTGCTAGAGCAGTCAGGATTGTATTATTTGTATTGTCTGTTTTGTCTGTCTGTGGGGTGCTAACCAGAGCAGCGGTTGTTACTGGTAGGCCCTTCTGTTCATCTGTCTGTCGTACTTAGATCGCACTTGCTCTGGCGGAAAGAGCAGTGGATCCAGCTCGCTCTGTTTCTATACTTGGATCGCACTTGCTCTGGCGGAAAGAGCAGTGGATCCTGCTAGCTCTATTGCCTTACTTGGATCGCACTCGCTCTGGCGGAAAGAGCAGTGGATCGTATCGCTCACTTATTCCTATTTTCGTGTATCTGTCTTGTCTGATACGAACGCTTGCTGGAGGCTCGGTGAGGTAACCGTTAAGCAAGCGCTCGCGTTCTTTGTTTCATGTTTGTCTGTCGGTGGTTAGTTAGGCGTGCTTGTCTCTGTTGTGCTTAACACGCGGAGACCGCGCTGTAAACGCGTTCGCTGTTGCGAATGAGTGCGGTGTTCGCGTTTAGTTAGTGTTTGTTGTTTTCCTTATCTTCTCATTGTATGGCTTGCTGTGCCTTTGCTACTCTCGTCCCCTGTCTTGTTTAAACCTTGTGTCACCTCTAGCAATCGCCTCTCCCGCGATTGCGTTCCTACTTTGTTTCTGCTGTTGTGTGTGCACCGTTGCGGGTTGGCGACTAGATTGGTGCACATACATACATTCTGTCCCTGTGCTCATTCTCATTCGCAATCGCTTCCCTTGCGATTGCGTTCTCACTTGGTTTCCTTTGTTGTGTGTCCACCGTCGCAGGTTGGCGGCTAGATTGGTGGACGTACATACATTCCTCATCTGTGCTTATTCGGTCTTATGTCGCTGTTAGCAATCGCCATCTCTTGCGATTGCCTTCTCACTTGATCTTCATGGTTGTGTGTTCATCGTCGCAGGGTGGCGACTAGATTGGTGGACACACATACCCTCTGTCGCTTTGCTTTCTCTCTTTCAGGGCTATCTTGCCCTGCGTTTCTTCCCTTCGTACAATTTCTGTCTGGCGTCAGTGGCAGGGCAGAGGAGCTGTTCCTCTGCACTCCACAGCTCCATCTGCCGACAGGAATCTCCCTCTACAGGTGCGTTGCACCTTTTGCTGGGTTCCCTCAAATTATACGCTTGTGGAAGATTTCTGCAGTGTCAGCGCACATCTTGTGCGCTGACCACGGAGAGAATTCCACAATCGTTACAATTTGTCCCTGTCAGGAACCGGTCCGCGGCCTGCTTGCGTATACGGTTCCCGACTGCGGGTTTGACCAGACTGAGAGGGGAAGCAGCCTTAGTCAAGCTAAAACAAGGCTGGAACCCCTCAGAACACCTCTCACTGCCACCACTAGCGGTTCGCTAGACACTCCCACTCTGCTGTCGAGCCCTCAGCGGGCACTCCGCGTTTTCGTATTTGGGTCAGTTTTGCGCTTAGGCCGAATACGAGAACGCCACGCACCCACACACACAGTACAGTTGTACAGTAACACAGCACAATCAGACACTGACTTGTAATGCAAGTTACACTGTCGTGCAGCAAAACCACTAACAGTCGTTCCGAACGATACTGTTAGCTACTCGCACTGGCGTTTCGTACGTTGGGTCAGCTGCGCGCTTTAGGCCAACGTATGACAAACGCCCCCACACACAATGCAATTACAATTTCATATGGTAGTGTTGCTCAAACATACAACTAGGCACGGACTTATACACAGCTACACTGCAGTCTCCTTTAGGCTATGAGTGTTAGTTTAGTACGGCAGAAGTCAAGCTTATTAAATAATAATTTAATATTCCAGAAAAACATAGAACAATGCAGAACTTAATATATACAAAAGATTACAAAAAAACAAAGTAAAAATAGTTACAAGATAAAAGTTACAAAGATAACACACACGGATATTTGCGTGAAATAAAAATGGGGATTAAAAAAAAACGTTACCAACTTGAAGGTCTCAATGTTGTCGGCAGGAGCATGCCGCTTGTTCGACCAGAAGTCGAGATCAACTCTAGCTATGCGCTATCTCCAAGAGCAGATCTTTATTAGGTATCTGCCTCTGCTTTTAATACTCTGAGCTACGCCTGGAGGCTGCAACTTCCTTGGGGAGGGGAGGAACTAGGTTTTAATTAAATCTCAGACATTCCATTTCCAGGTAACAGTCTATAAATCAAAGATTGTGAAGTGAGGCTTTTCACCTCCACCAATAATTTAATTTCCTCACAGTGAAATAGTTTTTCTTCACCAAAAGTTGACATGTGTTAGACTTTTCCTGACTAGGCTTGCTTTGTGTATTGAGACAATGGGCCGTCTCCTGAGTTCAAAAGCCAGGCAGATAATCCCATTAGCAGAAACTCAAAGCACCTCATATGGTCAAGACAATACCCACTTCCTTGCCCCAAGCAATCAACGGCCACAGCTCCCTTCTAGCAGACCTACATGGAACACAGGCAGAAAAAAAGAAAGAATATGTTCCTGTTATCCTTACATCATAAGCACCCCAATATATTCCTGACAGTCCCTCTTTCAGGACTAATGTACAGATCTGTGTAAAAATATGTATTTTTTAGAGATGGGACGACGAATCCACGAATCCCTCGAATATTAGGAAATATTCGAGATTCGTGGATTCGAATCCCGACGCCATTTTCCACTTTACGAATCCGCCGAATCCCGACGCTGCATCGCCGCGCATCCGCCGCTCGCACTCGTCCTCCTCCGACCCGCGCCTCCTCCGCCCGCCCCGCGCCTCCTCCGCCCGACCGCCCGCATACTTTGTATCAACTCACCCGTCCAGTGGAGCGCAGACAGAGCGGCAGACCTCTCGCTGACTTCCTGGTTCCCTCTAGTGACGGCTTTTACAATGACGTCATCAGTAAAAGCCGGTCCGGCCACTAGAGGGAACCGAGAAGTAAGGACGAGGTCTGCCGCTCTGCGCTCGACTGGACATGTGAGTTGATACTTATGCAGGGGTGAGCGAGGAGGCACGGGGGACGGAGGAGGCCATGGGGGTGAGCGGAGGAGGCACGGGGGGGAGCGACACCTACCTACCTACCACTTTACCTACCTACCTGCCACTATACCTACCTAAAGGCCCCCTATACGTACCTACCTACCTACCGGGCACTATACCTACCTACCTACAGGCCCCTATACCTACCTAAAGGCCCCCTATACTACCTACCTACCTACCTACTGGCCACTATACCTACCTACCTACAGGCCCCTATACCTACCTAAAGGCCCCCTATATGTACCTACCTACCTAAAGGCCCCTATACCTACCTACAGGCCTCTATACCTACCTACCTAAAGGCCCCCTATACGTGCCTACCTACCTAAAGGCCCCTATACCTACCTACCTAAAGGCCCCTATACCTACCTACCTACATACCTACCTATACTTAAGGCCTTATACCCTGCTACCTATACTGAAGGTCCCTTTAACTACCTACCTACCTACAGGACACTATACCTACCTACCTACCGGCCACTATACCTACCTACCTACCTACAGGCCACTATACCTACCTAAAGGCCCCCTATACGTACCTACCTACCTACCTACCTACCTAAAGGCCCCTATACCTACCTACCTACCTAAAGGCCCCTATACTTACCTACCTACCTACCTACCTAAAGGCCCCTATACCTACCTACAGGCCTCTATACCTACCTACCTACTTAAAGGCCCCCTATACGTGCCTACCTACCTAAAGGCCCCTATACCTACCTACCTACATACCTACCTATACTTAAGGCCCTATACCCTGCTACATATACTGAAGGTCCCTTTAACTACCTACCTACCTACAGGACACTATACCTACCTACCTACCGGCCACTATACTTACCTACCTACCTACTGGCCACTATACCTACCTACCTACAGGCCCCTATACCTACCTAAAGGCCCCCTATATGTACCTACCTACCTAAAGGCCCCTATACCTACCTACAGGCCTCTATACCTACCTACCTAAAGGCCCCCTATACGTGCCTACCTACCTAAAGGCCCCTATACCTACCTACCTAAAGGCCCCTATACCTACCTACCTACATACCTACCTATACTTAAGGCCTTATACCCTGCTACCTATACTGAAGGTCCCTTTAACTACCTACCTACCTACAGGACACTATACCTACCTACCTACCGGCCACTATACCTACCTACCTACCTACAGGCCACTATACCTACCTAAAGGCCCCCTATACGTACCTACCTACCTACCTACCTACCTAAAGGCCCCTATACCTACCTACCTACCTAAAGGCCCCTATACTTACCTACCTACCTACCTACCTAAAGGCCCCTATACCTACCTACAGGCCTCTATACCTACCTACCTACTTAAAGGCCCCCTATACGTGCCTACCTACCTAAAGGCCCCTATACCTACCTACCTACATACCTACCTATACTTAAGGCCCTATACCCTGCTACATATACTGAAGGTCCCTTTAACTACCTACCTACCTACAGGACACTATACCTACCTACCTACCGGCCACTATACTTACCTACCTACCTACAGGCCACTATACCTACCTAAAGGCCCCCTATACGTACCTACCTACCTACCTAAAGGCCCCTATACCTACCTACATACCTACCTATACTTAAGGCCCTATACCCTGCTACCTATACTGAAGGTCCCTTTACCTACCTAAAGGCCCCTATACCTACCTACATACCTACCTATACTTAAGGCCTCTATATACCCTGTTACCTATACTGAAGGCCCATATACCCTGCTACCTATACTGAAGGCCCATATACCCTGCTACCTATACTGAAGGCCCCTATACCCTGCTACCTATACTGAAGGCCCATATACCCTGCTACCTATACTGAAGGCCCATATACCCTGCTACCTATACTGAAGGCCCATATACCCTGCTACCTATACTGAAGGCCCATATACCCTGCTACCTATACTGAAGGCACATATACCCTGCTACCTATACTGAAGGCACATATACCCAGCTACCTATACTGAAGGCACATATACCCTGCTACCTATACTGAAGGCCCATAAACCCTGCTACCTATACTGAAGGCCCATATACCCTGCTACCTATACTGAAGACCCATATACCCTGCTACCTATACTGAAGGCCCCTATGCCCTGCTACCTATACTGAAGGCCCATATACCCTGTTACCTATACTGAAGGCCCCTATACCCTGTTACCTATACTGAAGGCCCATATACCCTGCTACCTATACTGAAGGCCCCTATACCCTGCTACCTATACTGAAGGCCCCTATACCCTGTTACCTATACTGAAGGCCCATATACCCTGCTACCTATACTGAAGGCCCATATTCCCTGCTATCTATACTGAAGGCCCCTATACCCTGCTACCTATACTGAAGGCCCATATACCCTGCTACCTATACTGAAGGCCCATATACCCTGCTACCTATACTGAAGGCCCATATTCCCTGCTACCTATACTGAAGGCCCCTATACCCTGCTACCTATACTGAAGGCCCATATACCCTGTTACCTATACTGAAGGCCCATATACCCTGCTACCTATACTGAAGGCACATATACCCTGCTACCTATACTGAAGGCACATATACCCTGCTACCTATACTGAAGGCCTATATACCCTGCTACCTATACTGAAGGCTCATATACCTTTCTACCTATACTGAAGGCCCATATACCTTGCTACCTATACTGAAAGCTACCAATATTGAAGGCACCCATACCTAGCTAGCTATACTGAAGGCACCTTTACCTCGCTACCTATACTGCGGGCAACTATACCACGGATCGCACAATTCGTATGTGCAGGATTCGTTAGATTCGGGATTCGAAAGGTTCGAGATATTCGAGAACCTTTTTAGATTCGGATCCGGATTCGGATTCGAAGAAATTGTGGATTCGTCCCATCCCTAGTATTTTTCAACTGAAAAAATGGGGTTGACTCTAAACTTTATTCCCGTCATTGATATATTTCTTATTTTCAAATATTAAAATGAGGAAAAAATAATGATAATAGATAGGACCAGTGTGGTTTCATTGATAAAACTACATCTTTTGCTTCAGCATTATTTGCGATATGAATGACAATCGGTGTGGTGGGGGCGTGGTTAGAGGTGTATCAGGGGAGTGTCTTAAAGTGCCCCTCTTTCTTACCGCAAAAAGTTGGAAAGTTTGAAGATTGTATCATTAGTGGGTACCTCTCTAGAGTGCAGTGGTTGGCAATCCTATCCCGATCGCTTGCGGATCGCAAAACTGCTAGGCACTAAAAACCAATGGAATCTGTGGTAAATGTTTCTATTCATTTGTACCATACATCTGTTGGATCACAGCCTAAGGCCCCGTTTCCACTGGCTGCGTCTGATTCACATGCAAGGGGGAGCAACAGCAGTTTTTCGCACACTGCATCCCCATTGCCTGGCATTGGCACAGCAGGGCAGTTCAGATTTGCATCAGCAGGAGTGCAGCATCTGTCTCAGAGATGGACGCCGCACTCAGTGGTAACGGGGCCTAAACCAACCTTCAACAACAAGCAAACTGCAGCGAGTCCCTGTGGAATAGGCCTAGTCAGGTCTATGTTGCCGGTGCACAATCCCTCTGTGGGTCACCACTCCACACACGGTTCAATGTAGTAAATACGAAGGAGGCACTCAATTGGCTTCAAACTTGCGTTTTATCAAATCCCAGTAATACACGACATGTTTCGGGGCATATCCCCTTCATCAGGTGTACATACATTGAATGGCACACAGTGAATAAATACATACTTCTAACCACCACACCCTAAATTGGACCACCTCCATCTTGTCAGCTGACAAGTCAGCTGATCACTGACATCACACAGTCCAAAGTCTTGTTAACCCCTTAGGGCACTGATCAGAGGCATTACTATATCCGTCTACCTCGGTAAACCTGATTAACAAATCAAATTACTGCATCTTAGGTAAACCTAATACAGACAATACTGCGAAAAACTTCTGTTGCAAATATTTGGACCACAGATCCATCTTACCACCCTCCAACCGACACCCCCAACCAATCACGATGGTGTGTGTCCCATTAATACCTGGGGATTGGAGAGAGAGAGAGAAATTAAGTCAGTAACACATAATACAGCATCATAAAAAACATTTCAAGCTGAACATTTCATTCATCCCCTTGGGGTTGATGGACTCCAACTTTCTCATCCACCGGGCCTCCTTCTGTAGGAGAATCCGGTCTCTGTTCCCACCTCTCTGCAGCGGTGGTACGTGGTCCAAAACTAGCCATCTTAACTGTGACACCCTATGTCCGCATTCAAAAAAATGTCGGGCTACTGAGGTGTCACAGCTTTTTTCTCCTGGCTTATAACCACGAATGTCACCTTTATGCTCCTGAATCCTAGATTTTACTATTCTGGTGGTTTTACCCACGTAGAACATCCCACAAGGGCATTTCAAGGCATAAACAACAAACATGCTGTTGCATGTATACATTGAGTTAATCTTTATTCTGATTCGGATTCGAAGAAATTGTGGATTCGTCCCATCCCTAGTATTTTTCAACTGAAAAAATGGGGTTGACTCTAAACTTTATTCCCGTCATTGATATATTTCTTATTTTCAAATATTAAAATGAGGAAAAAATAATGATAATAGATAGGACCAGTGTGGTTTCATTGATAAAACTACATCTTTTGCTTCAGCATTATTTGCGATATGAATGACAATCGGTGTGGTGGGGGCGTGGTTAGAGGTGTATCAGGGGAGTGTCTTAAAGTGCCCCTCTTTCTTACCGCAAAAAGTTGGAAAGTTTGAAGATTGTATCATTAGTGGGTACCTCTCTAGAGTGCAGTGGTTGGCAATCCTATCCCGATCGCTTGCGGATCGCAAAACTGCTAGGCACTAAAAACCAATGGAATCTGTGGTAAATGTTTCTATTCATTTGTACCATACATCTGTTGGATCACAGCCTAAGGCCCCGTTTCCACTGGCTGCGTCTGATTCACATGCAAGGGGGAGCAACAGCAGTTTTTCGCACACTGCATCCCCATTGCCTGGCATTGGCACAGCAGGGCAGTTCAGATTTGCATCAGCAGGAGTGCAGCATCTGTCTCAGAGATGGACGCCGCACTCAGTGGTAACGGGGCCTAAACCAACCTTGTCAGTAATTGAGAACTGGAGGAAACATTCAGTGACCTGTCTACAGCAGATTGGTGGTCCGGAGCATGTTTGTGCAGTGGGTTCCTGGGGGAAGAAGGCATTTACCAAAAGAGATTTAAAAAAAAAAGTACTGCAAATAGATACAGTGGGATGCGAAAGTTTGGGCAACCTTGTTAATTGTCATGATTTTCCTGTATAAATCATTGGTTGTTGCAATAAAAAATGTCAGTTAAATATACCATATAGTTGACACACACACACAGTGATATTTGAGAAGTGAAATTAAGTTTATTGGATTAACAGAAAGTGTGCAAGTGTGCCCAAACTTTCGCATCCCACTGTGGTCTGCAATTCAACTTCCTATTTTTCCATCTATGATTACTGGCAGCGGCTGAGCCTGAAACAGTTCTTTGCACAGGGCTTCTCAGACCTATCAATCATTAAGTAACTGGAAGTTTAAGTAACTGTAAGTTTAATTAACCAAGCTGTTAATTAATCATTTTATTCCAAATCACTTCTGCAAACACTTGAACCAAACAAATGGAGACAGCACACCAATGGCTTTAGTAATTCAAACTGTATTGAGAGCACACAGAGGTACACGCTACATGTTTCGGGAGTTGCCCTTCCTCAGGTGTGAACAGAATGTTACCAGTGTAGGTAAGCTCCCATACTACATTCAATCTAAACTGAATGTGTGTATGCACCATAAGAGGACGAACTCTAAAAGACCGTCATTTGTGTTTGATAAATTACCAAACTTCTGCCTCATGCGTAAAATCTGTAGTGAATTTGGGTATTTTCCAGAACAAAGTGATTTTACTGAACTACCTTTAGAGTAGGTTTCTCATTTGTTTTAAAAACGTATCCGTGGCTCAGTTTTTTGGCCCAGATCAAAAACAAAGTCACGGATACCAATGTTAAAAATAGCATCCTTCTTGACTTTAAAAAAAAAACAAATCGGTCTGCATTCAGGGGGATCCGTTTTAAAAACCTGAACGGACAGTCCAGATTTGCAGCATTTTCCTGGACCGTGATCATTCCCGCATACACAGAGGGGTAGTGAAGGGCAATGTAAAAACGGATCCCCCTCTACACAGGCAGTTTTGGACACAGAAATGGATCCATTTCCATGCCTCAACCTGTGGGTGGGGAGGGGGCCTCCATGCTGGAGGGGGTAGCAGCCAGGACGGGGGTGACATCGGTCGGCGGGGAAGGGGGGGTCAACCCTCTCCCTCACATGGGTCCCTGACTGTCCCTGCTACCCCTCTAGCTATTTGTGCAAAATTTGTTAAAATGTAAAGTAAGCGGGGAGCTTACCTTCTCTCCACTTGCGGTGTCACTTCCTGCAATGCCGCCCTCCGAAATATAAAGGGCAACATTGCAGGAAGTCAATCGGCGAGCGGTGGAACGCAAGAAGAGAAGGTATGCTTCCCCGCTCGCCACATACTTTACATTTTAACAAGTTTTGCACAAATAGCTGGAGTCCTGGCTGCTTCCTCTCCAGTTCGGCGTCCCCCACCCCCGGGCTTATGTTTCCACGGACTGGAAACATATGCTCCAAACATATTTAAAAAGTTAAAAACGGAGGACAAAAACAAAATACCAAACCAGATCCGTTTCAAACAGATCTGATCTGTAAACGGAGTAGTGTGGACCTAGCCTTAGGGAATTGAGGTCATTGTGGGCCTGAGATAGATACTGCACAAGGATTTTTACATACCTGGGTTTCCTCCAACCCCCTGTAGTCCATTGGCTTCTTCGGTGTCCATCCGGACCTTTCTGTTCTCAGCCCCAGTAGTCACTGACTACTGCGCATTCACAGCCCCAGCCACATGCCTCCTTGATCACGCTCCTGTGGCTGGGAGCGTTCTGCACAGTTAGTTAAGGTTTGCAACTGCACAGGCACAGAACACTCCCAGCCACAGGAACGTGACCAAGGGCAGCGAGACAGCTGTGCCATGGGTCTGAAGGACAGCTCCTTGGCTATCCTCTCCCTCACTGGTCCAATGAGAATCAGGATGATTCTCGTTGGGCCACCTAGTGGACATTCAGTAGCGGGACATTCAAAGATGCTTCTGCTGGGGCTCCCAGTAAGAAGAGGACGGCAGCGGCGGTGGTCCCGTGAGCAGCAATGACCGGCGGGTAAGTGTTGCGCCATACATTGGGTGTGTGCACATCTCCCAGGGGAGGGAGGCAGAAGTGCTGTGGTGCTAAAGGACAGCTCCACATCGCTTGCGTCACAGGAGCATCCCTCAGGCGAATACCTAGTATTCACCTGAGTTATGCTCTTAAAGGGATACTTAAGCTAAAAAAAAATAGTTTTACTCACCTGGGACTTCTACCAGCCCCCTGCAGAAGTCCCGTGCCCTCGCGGATCCTCCCGTCCCCCGCCGCCAGCTAGCCTCATTTTCGGCCGACAGGCTTACTGCGTCTGACCAGGCCTGGCCATGCGTCTCCTTCTACACGTGAGTAAGCCCCAGATGAGTAAAACTATTTTTTTCCCCTGGCTTAAGTGCCTCTTTAAACACTTTAACATCGCTCAGGTAAAACTGTAAAACTGGCAGTTGAATTTGCTGGTAAATCCTAAGCAATGTGAGGTGATAAGAAGCTTGCACATTTTGAGCTTATCATCTCAAATTGCATATGGCCCCTGGTGTTTCATCTCAGGGCTCCAGGAGAAAATGTTGAATAAGTTGATATATACCGTATATTCCGGCATTTAAGACGACTGGGCGTATAAGACGACACCCAACTTTTCCAGTTAAAATATAGAATTTGGGATATACTTGCCTTATAAGACTACCCCTCTTCCAACGCACACCTAATAAAAATTAAAAGATCATATACTGGTGCTACGTATAAACAGATACTGGTGCTGTACTTTTTGTGGTACCCAGTATATAACAGTATACAGGCAACTGACTGCTTGGATTGGTCCACTCTCCCTCTTCCTAAGTGGATTGTTCAGCTCTCCTTGTCTACCTGTTTATCAAAGCGGTAAGGAAGGATAGATTGTGCTGTGCCCATAAAACATGCCTCTTTCACCTTTCTGGCACATCCTTGTATCTTATTTACCTACCTCCTTCTCTGCCTCTCAGATCTCGTACATGTGCGCCAGCGCCGCTTCACTACAGTCCTCAGCAGCGAGATCTGAGAGTCGGTAACAGGATAGGGTGTATCACCCGGCATCAATGACACCCGGCGTATAAGATAACCCCTGACTTTTCAGAAGATTTTCAAGGGTTAAAAAGGAGTCTTATACGCCAGAATATACAGTACTCACAATCTTTTTGTTGGTAGACAACCACAATGTGTGTGTCAGGGGTGAATGGCTTGGAAGTTGAAACCAGCCCCTTACTCACTGCAGTCAAAAACAGCAGTCACTCTCTTCGTGTCACCCTCTAGTCCAACTACTCTGGTAGTAGTGCGAGGCCACTAGAAGAAAGGCTATGGACCCTACTTGGAAATAAGGGATAACTGGAGATATTTTTTACTCAAGAGAGACCCATGTACTATAGATAAAAATCTAAATATATATGAAACAATGAAAACTTCTCTCTTAAAAAAGAAATGTTGTTGTGGCATAATATATAGGTACATACTTTATTATAATGCATTTCAGTTCAGACTGGCTTTGTCAAGTACAGTCTTTGTAAATGCAATAAGTGCTGGGAGCACCTCTTCTCACTATAATTGTTTTTATAATTGTTGTACTGCATATTAATATACTGTGAAGATATTTTATGCAGTGTGTTTTAGTGTAAACTGTACAATAACTAAAGCTTCTTTCACATGGGCAGCTGACAGGCAGTGCACCCACCACCTGTCAG
Organism: Hyperolius riggenbachi; assembly: GCF_040937935.1. Taxonomy (NCBI): domain Eukaryota; kingdom Metazoa; phylum Chordata; class Amphibia; order Anura; family Hyperoliidae; genus Hyperolius; species Hyperolius riggenbachi. Next base: position 197,682,581 of record NC_090654.1, on the reverse strand, counting down.
CTGCTCCCCTTGATTGGCAGGCATTTACAGGTAGCTGCAAGTGCTCAGCATGGGCAGGCAGGCAACATCCATCCTGTGAATCAAGAAGTGCAGTGGCATCCTTTCCACTGCCCATGCCGAGAGCTAGCAATGCCCAGCCAGTACACATGAGCAGCTAAAAGGTGGGGAATTCACTGCCTTCAGGTTCCTATATGAAAAAGGCCTTCAAGAATTAGGGGCTACACTTATTTGATTTACACAACTAATGTATTTCAATAGTATCTTATTTGACTCACTTTTCTCTTGCTTTTAATGGGTTTTGTAAATTTTTCTACAATTTTAAATTGCATAAAAACATACAGATAAGTTAATTGGCTCCCCCTAAAATTGACCGTAGACTATGATATATATATATATATATATATATATATATATACTGGACATATGACTGTGATAGGGATTAGATTGTGAACTCCTTTGTCAGACATGAATATGTACTCTGTAAAGCGCTGCGGAAGATGACGGTGCTATACAGATAGTAAGTACCATAAAAATAATATATTCTCATGTAAATTAACGTCATTGGTATGCACTGAATAATTTAAATACAAAAACCTGCATAAAAATGTGCATAAATGTTGTTTCCCAATCTGCATTTTATATGCAAATACTGTATATGTAATACAGTATATCCATTCTATGTTTATGTATTGCAGTTTCTATTTTGCATTGATCACATTGGTCCTTAGCCAGACATGAACAGCTTGACTGTGTTAGGGCTTGTTCACACTAAGGGCGTTTTTGCCCTTTTTTCAAAATCGCCCATAAAACGTTTGTGCAATGAATCTCTATGAGAAGGTTCATATCAGCGTGTTGAGCTCTATTTGCGGTTGGCAAAGCGGTGCCTGTACCATTTTTGGGGAGTTTTTGCTATAATTGAAGGTATAGGAAAAACACAAAACGCTCACGAAATCGCTTTGTGCAGCGATTGTGTGAACGTTTTTAAGAATAAATACATTGTATTCATTATTTTCCGGGTCAAAGAGTTCACTTCCTGACTTGCGTCAGGGAGTGTATTACAAAACCGCTCTGGAAAAGCGCTTAGAAAAGTGATTTATCCAGATACGCAGCTCACAGTGGGTGGCCTGGAGGGGGGGAAAAAGCGCACACAAAAACACAAAACACTTGCGTTTGCATTGTCCATTTTAGGTGTGAATGAGACCTTATACCTGTTATCCACAATAAATAGTTTTTGAAATTAATACATTTGCATGAAACACAGTATCACAGAGGGGAAAAAAACAAGGGCAAAAACTGAAAATCTCAAAATGCAGAAACATAAGTGCGGAAAATTGTATGCAGACTTTGCAGGGATAAGTGTGAACTCTACCTAAGCAAACATTTAACGCCTTATCTTTGGGAATTTGTTATCCGTGTAACATCTATTGCTTGGTTAACTTGTTTTGATGAATAGGTTCTCCTGTCTCCCCCTCGTCTGGTTCGTAATAGAGATTGTCAATCCATTACTCTGAACGACTGTCAGCAATCGTTTCAGGCAGCATTTTAGGAACGATTGTGGGACAGACATACTGCTCAACTCTCAACCTGCAGCCTTTTCTCTTCCATGGAGAGCATACACAGTTACTGATTCTAAACTAAAACACAATTGACCATCTTATTGGAGGAGACTAACCCCCTGTGCATCCCTCTGTCCCACTGTGCCTCCTTCTGTCCCCCTTCTGTGCTCACCCATAGAGATGGCCCAAACCTCCGATTTTCAGTTTGCGAACCGCGTTCGCGAACTTGCGCGGAAGTTCGCGAACATGGGAACTTTTGCGAACCGCAATAGACTTCAATGGGGAGGCGAACTTTGAAGAATAGAAACATTTATGCTGGCCACAAAAGTGATGGAAAAGATGTTTCAAGGGGTCTAACACCTGGAGGGGGGCATGGCGGAGTGGGATACATGCCAAAAGTCCCCGGGAAAAATCAGGATTTGACGCACAGCAGCATTTTAAGGGCAGAAATCACATTGCATGGTAAATTGGAGGCCTAAAGTGCTTTAAAACATCTTGCATGTGTATACATCAATCAGGGAGTGTAATTAGTGTACTGCTTCACACTGACAGACCAAACTCACTGTGTAACGCACCGCAAACAGCTGTTTGTGTAGTGACGGCTGTGCTGGACTGGTGCGCACCATTGCCAGAGTGCAGGCCATGGCGGTTTTCAAGCCCATATGGTCGGGCTGAGGTAGCTGAATGACAGAACAACAGTGACTGAGTGTCCAGCTGATCGAATTTGGTCTGTCCACAATGAAGCAACAAACTTATTATCTATTTTCTTGGGTTGGGTGTGCCCCCCAACACACTCATATAGCCGTCGGTCACGGTCATTGCTTTATTGTGATACACAAGCCCCTTCACCGCGGCAGGGTAACGATCACAAAGGGCAATTAACACATGTACATGCCTTTTGTTTTGTTGTTACAGCTGCAGTGCAACCAGAAAAATTAGGCAGGCATGTACACGCACCAGAAAAATTATTATAGCGGCCGCTGCTAGGACTCCGCCTGGAGTCCTGGTGGACCCTGTTGGTGGTGGCAGTCAGGCGACCTGCAGGCAGAGATGCTGTGTGTGGACTGACTTAGTCTTGGGGCAGGCAGCCAGTCACATGGCGTGCAGGCAGAGATGCTGTGTGCGGGGACTGACTTAGTCTTCGGGCGGGCAGTAACCCTCCGGGATCCATGCCTCATTAATTTTGATAAAGGTGAGGTACTGAACACTTTTGTGACCTAGGCGACTTCTCTTCTCAGTGACAATGCCTCCAGCTGCACTGAAGGTTCTTTCTGACAGGATGTTTGAGGCAGGGCAAGATAGAAGTTGGATGGCAAATTAGGACAGCTCTGGCCACAGGTCAAGCCTGCACACCCAGTAGTCCAAGGGTTAATCGCTGCTCACAGTGTCTACATCCACACTTAAGGCCAGGTAGTTGGCTACCTGCCAGTTGAGGCGTTGGTGGAGGGTGAATCCGGAAGCGCTAAATAATAAAGAATGTCCGCATGTCCGACATCACCATGAGATCGCTAGAGTGTCCTGTCCTTGCCTGCGTGGACATGGAAGGAGGATTACTGGCAGTGGTACCTTTATTCCGTTGTGCTGTGACATCACCCTTAAACACACTGTAAAGCATAGTTGCCAGCCTTGTTCTGCATGTACAGCATCCTTTCTGCCTTCAGGTGAGTTGGTAACATGTCCGCCACTTTGTGCCTATACCGAGGGTCTTGTAGCGTGGCCACCCAGTACAGTTCATTCTCCTTGAGTTTTTTTATACGAGGGTCCCTCAACAGGCTAGACAGCATGAAAGACGCCATCTGCAAAAAGTTGGATCCAGACGTACTCTCCATCTCCTCTTGCTCTTCCTCAGTGACGTCAGGCAAGTCCTCCTCCTCCTCCCCCCAGCCACGAACAATACCATGGGGACGTTGAGCAGCACAAGCCCCCTGCTACGCCTGCTGCAGTTGTTCTTCTGCTGCTACCTCCTCCTTCTCCACAGAAACAGGCAAGACTGCATGAAAGACGCCACCTGCGCAAAGTTGGATCCAGACGTACTATCCAACTCCTCTTGCTCTACCTCAGTGATGTCAGGTAAGTTCTCCAGTCCTCCCCCCCCCCAGCCACGAACAATACCACGGGAGCGTTGAGCAGCACAAGCCCCCTGCGATGCCTGCTGCGCTTGTTCTTCTCCTCCTCCTCAAAAAACACCTTTCTCATCATCTGACTCCTCTTCCCCACACAACACTTCCTCCTCCTCCTCCCCCCTCTGTGCTGCCGCAGGTGTTGAGGAAACATTTGGTTCTGATGAAAATTGATCCCACAACGCTTCCTCCTGTAACTGTTCCTGTTCATGCTTATCCACAGCTTGATCCACCACTCTACGCACGGCACGCTCCAGGAAGAAGGCATACGGGATCAAGTCGCTGATGGCGCCTTCACTGCGACTCACCACGTTTGTCACCTCCTTAAACGGCCGCATGAGCCTGCAGGCATTTTGCATGAGTGTCCAATACTTCGGCCAGAACATACCCATCTCCCCAGACTGTGTCCTTTGACTGTAGTTGTAGAGATACTGTTTGACGGCTTTCTCCTGCTGTAGCAGGCGGTCGAACATCAGGAGGGTCGAATTCCATCACAAATTTAAGCGCCTCACCAGCAAGTTATTTTTCCACTGAATATCGGCCAAGCGTGCCATGGCCATGTAAGACCGCCTAAAAATGCCCACACAACTTCCTGGCCTGCTTTAGGACGTCCTGTAAGCCTGGGTACTTAGACACAAATCTCTGGATTACGAGATTGAGCACATGTGCCATGCAGGGTACATGTGTCAACTTTCCCAAATTCAAAGCCGAAATGAGATTGCTGCCGTTGTCACACACCACGTTGTCGATCTTCAGTTGGTGCGGGGTCAGCCACTGATCCACCTGTTCTCCAGCCAGGAGAGCTGCTCCAGTGTGACTCTCTGCTTTGAGGCAAGACATGTCTAAGATGGCATGACACCATCATACCTGGCATGCAACATAGGCCCTGGGGAGCTGGGGCTGCATAGCTGGAGAGGAGATCGCAGTTTCAGTAGAGTTGCGCTGCCACTCAGCCATGGAGGGGGAGGAGGAGGAGGACAACAGCGAAAAGGATGTAGCAGGAGGAGGAGGAGTAGGAGGAGAAGGAGAGGAGGTGGCAGCAGGCCTGCCTGCAAGCCGTGGAGGTGTCACAAGTTGGTCCGCTGCACAGCCACATACTCCCTGCTTGCCATCAGTCACCAGGTTGACCCAATGGGCTGTGTAAGTAATGTACCTGCCCTGACCGTGGCAGACCAGGCATCCATGGTCAGATGGACCCTTGACCCAACACTGTGTGCCAGAGATGACACCACTTGCCTTTCTACTTCCCGGTACAGTATGGAGATCGCCTTTTTTGAGAAATAATTGCGGCCTGGTATCTTCCACTGCGGTATCCCAATGGCCACAAATTTTCGGAAGCCCTCAGAGTCCACCAGCTGGTATGGTAACAGCTGGCGGGTTAACAGTTCCGACAAGCCAGCTGTCAGTCGCCCCGCAAGGGGGTGACTGCCAGACATTGACTTCTTCCACTCAAAGATTTCCCTCACGGACACCTGGCTACTGCTGTGGGCAGAGGAGCAGGAGCTGCTCAAGGTGAGAGGCGGAGTGGATGCGGTTGGCTGTGATTGTGAAGGTGCAAGGGAGAAAGCGGCTGAAGAAGATGATGCACCTGAAGGAGGAAGAGGAGAAGGAGGGTGGCTATGCTTTTGTGCGCTGCTTTTGCTCAGGTAGTCTCCGCATTGCAGTTTGTGCCTTTTCAGCAAGTGCCTTCGTAAGGCAGTCGTCCCTACGTAGGTGTTGGCCCTTCCATGGCTCAATTTTTGGTGCCAGAGAGTACAGATGGCATTGCTCTGATCTTTGGCATACACACTAAAAAATGTCCACACTGCTGAGCCACCCTGGGGTGTGGGCACTATGGTGGCGTCAGCGGCTGACGTTGAAGGGCATGTTGGCTGGCTGAACATAGGTGCCGATACATGGCGCCGGACACTGCCACCACCTGTTTCTGACGACGACCTCCCCCTGCTTCTTTCAGAAACTCGTCTCCTCCTACTCCTCTCTGACTCCACCTCTGAACTGTCCCCCTGTTCATCTCCTCTATTGGGAACCCACGTGGCATCCGTATCATCATAATCATCCTCCCCAGCTTTGCTTGTATCAAACACCTCCAAAACTGCACCAACAGCAGGTACTTCATCGTCCTCCTCCTCACACGTTACGTCCATAGTGTCGCCTAACTCAGACATATGAGGTGGTGTAACTTGCTTAGCGCCTTCATCTTGTTCTAACAATAATGGCTGTGAATCAGTGATTTCCCACCAAATAACTCCTCCGAAGTGTCAAATGTAGCGGATGTGGTACTTGTAGTAGCGCTGGTGGCTGCGGAAGATGAGGTGTTCTGTGTTAAATAGTCAACCACGTCCTAACAATCTTGGGAGTTGATGGGACGTGCCTTCTTCTGAGCACTGTACTTTGGGCCAGGGCCGCACGAAATCATGTCAGCACGACCTCAAACAGACCTGCTGGGTGGCCTGCCTCTCGGTCTGCCTCTGGCTCTGCCTGTTGTTTTGTCCATATCGGGGGGGATGAAGTGAAAGGTATGCACTGACTTGACTAATACAATGTGCAGTCACACAGGTGCAGTAAAAGGTATGCAGTGACTGGTATTACAATACAATGTGCAGCTGTCACACAAGTGCAGTTAACAGGTATGCATGGACTGGTATACTAAACAGTGTGCGGTCACACAGGTGCAGTGAACAGGTATGCAGGGGTTCGTATTACAAATATGCAGCTGTCACACACAGGTACCGTGAACAGGTGCAGTGACTAGTGGTATATTACACTGCTTGCGCTCACATAAGTGCACTGAACAGGTTACAGGTATGCACTGCAGTGATTGGGATTACAAATGTGCAGCTGCCTGTCACACACACACACACAGGTACCGTGAACAGGTGCAATGACTGGTGGTATTAACTATGCGTGCAGTCACGTAGGTATAGGTAGGTAGGTGCACTGAACAGTGAACAGGTGCAGTGATTGGGATTACAAATGTGCAGCTGCCTGTCACACACACAGGTAGTCACTGAATGTGCTGGGCCTGGCAGTGGCACAGTAGGAATTACCAAGGCTGTCTATGCAACCAGTGGCATAACAATAGGCCCTGCAGCCCCTGCCCGCTCTGAAATTCTGCAGGGGGGCCCGGCGGGGCCTAGTTACGCCCCTGTGGGACACATACACGAAAAGAAGAAAAAAAAAGATGACAAGAACAAGATTAGCTCTCAAACGAGCTGTTAAGGGGTGCTTTTTTTTTTTTAGCAATAAGAATAAGCAAGGAGCAAGCTAACAAGCCTACAAGAGCCTAACTAAGCTTTCCATGTAGCTCTCTCTGCAGCAGCAGCAGCTCTCCCTTCTCTAATTACTGCAGGCACATGAGTGAGTCCAATGACTGCCGCTGCCTGCCTTTTATAAGGGGGGGGGGGGGTTGGGGCTCCAGGAGGGAGTGTAGCCTGATTGGCTACAATGTGCCTGCTGACTGTGATGTAGAGGGTCAAAGTTGACCCTAATGATGCACTATGGGGGCGAATCGAACTTCAGGAAAAGTTTGCGGTTCTCTGCGATCGCAAACCCTGAAAGCTTGCCGGTTCCCGTTCGGGCCATCTCTACTCACCCAGCCCAGTATGTAAATGCAGAGAATTGCACAGCAGAAACTTTGCTCTCACCTCCCCGTGCTGTGCCTGGCAGTCTCCTGTTGTTTTTAAATGCTTGCACCAGGAACGGATTTACATCATAAGAGCCTATAGGCACAGATGTCCTGGCACCCTTGACTTTGCCCTCCATGATCCTACAAACTCCCACTGAACCGCACAGCAAATGTGCAGGCTGTCCCGTCTGTCACTTCTCCCTTCCTTCCCTTGCCCGTCATAGGTAGCTACAGGTGCACTTTTCTATTAGGTAGCCAGAGCTATCCTAATTATTACGTAGCTAGAGGTGCCCCCAAGTATTAGGTTGCTAGATGTTCCCCAGACTGAAGGGAGATTTGGTGAGTGAAATGCAGAGACCCGGTTGAGTAACCTCATATTTACCCTTTGCTCAGCACTCTGCATAGTTAAAGAGAACCTGAACTGAAAATAAGAAGTCAAAATAACCATACACAGGTCATACTTACTTCCTGCATAGTCTACTTATCAATCTCTTTCTCCTCTCCTGCGTCCCATTTGTCCACTGTGGTCAATGGATTTCTCCGTCCTCCATTTTAAAAATGGCCATTACCCTATAACAGCTTCCTGGTCATCACACTGTTAAACTGTAATATTGCCCACTTGAGCCATAGGGAAACATGGACATTACCTTGCACATTCAGTTATAACTGACAGCTGCTGATATATAACTGACAGCAATTGGTATATTTCATTTCTGACAAATTATTGTCAGAACTGGAAGGGATCACTGTAAGAAGAAAATGGTGAGCTTCTGAGAGGAACAGATGGTGAGGTTAGTATGTAATATTCATTTGCAGCTACATCATGTGGTTATTTTAAATAATTTTCCTCGCTTCAGGTTCCCTTTAAGGTGGGAGGGAGGCACTTTTCATCATCAGGTGCTTGTAGTCACGTGCCTATAATGCCTTATGGTAAATCCGGCCCTCGCTGGCACTTTACTCTCCTCATGTCTTGTGTAATCATGCTACATGGGGTAGGAGATGCCGGGCACTAGGCCGCGCAGTGAGCGCACATGCTGGAGCGCAGCACTGGACTCCGGTGGAGAGGTGAGAGCACAGCTTCTGTTGTACTATACTCTGCATTTACACACTAAGCTGGGGGAGTGCAATAAAATGTGACACGATTGGCTGGTTGTTTGTATCTTGGGTACTCCCTGTATTAACTACTTGCTGCATGCCGTGAAGTATATTCACGGCCCTGCAAAATTGACAGGATGCACCAGGGCCGTGAATACAAGTCTGTAGCAGCATGCAGCCGCCGCTCGCTCCCGTTCGCCCTTGCGCGCTGCCATTAACCCCGTTTAGAGGGGGAGTTAATGAATTATTATTATTTATTTATAAAGCGCCAACATATTCCGTGGCGCTGTACAATGTAAGAAAACAAACAAGGGATACATAATGATACAGACAATGATATACATCAAATATGAACACTGATACAAAATACAGCACTGCTGATTACAATTGCACATTTAACATAATGACTAAAGTGTATAAATGTCTAACAAAGTGCAAGCAATTAAATTAAAAACATTCCATGACACAAAAGGGTGAGAGCCCTGCCCTTGAGAGCTTACAATCTAAAGGAATGGGGTGGAAACAAGGTCCCATTCATAAATCGAAGTCCCCGATTCAATGAATACCGGCGTCTACGAGACGCCGGCATTCATTGTATCTTCCTGTTACACTGCTACGCATTACTTCCGATTCACTTGCTTACGTACGCGAATTGAAAGTAATGACTGAGGGCATCTTGTGGCCAAATAGTATATTGCACCAAATTTCATTTTTGCTTAAAGAGGATCTGTAACGTCAAAACGTCCCCTGGGGGGTACTCACCTCGGGTGGGGGAAGCCTCTGGATCCTAATGAGGCTTCCCACGCCGTCCTCCATCCCTCAGGGGTCTCGCTGCAGCCCTCCGTGAAAGATGACGTCAATATTTACCTTCCCGGCTCCTGCGCAGGCGCTCTGACGGTTGTCGGCTCCGAAGTAGGCGGAAATACCCGATTGCTGTCGGGTCTGCTCTACTGCGCAGGCGCAAGTTTCCGGTGCCTACGCAGTAAAGCGGACCCGACTGAGATCGGGTATTTCCGTCCACTTCGGAGCCGAAAGCAGCCACAGTGCCCCCGCTGGAGCCAGCAAAGGTAAATATTGAATTTACAGTTGGGTCTGTCGCCGGCTGTTCGGAGGGCTGCAGCGAGACCCCCGTGGGACAGAGGACGGCGTGGGAAGCCTCATTAGGATCCGGAGGCTTCCCCCACCCGAGGTGAGTACCCCCCAGGGGATGTTTTTGAGGTTACAGAGTCTCTTTAATAAAAATCCCCACACTGACTGTTAAAATTAACTATTTCTCTCCCACACCCTCCCATAGTACCCAAACTTTTTTTTTTTTTTTTTATAAAGGGGGGAAGAAAAAGTACATAAAAATATATATATAAGTAGTTAGCTTAGGGACTGAACTTTTTAAAAATGTATGTCAAGGCGGTATATTACTATTAATTTTTAATTTATGGGCTTGTAATTAGTGATGGACGCAAAACTGAAAAAATGCACCTTTATTTCCAGATAAAATATTGGCGCCATACATTATACTAGGGAAACTTTTTAAACGTTGCAATAACCGGGACAAATGGGCAAATAAAATGTGTGGCTTTTATCCACAGTACAATGGCCAAAAACTGAAAAAGAATTCCTTTTTTCATTGTTTTCTTAGTATTCATGTTAAAATGCATTTAGGATAAAATAATTCTTGGCATACTGTAACTCCCAAAGAAAGCCTAATTGGTGGCGAGAAAAACAAGATAATGATCATTACGCTGTGATTAGTAGTAATTAAGTTATTGGCGAAAGAAAGGGAGGAGCGCTGACAGTTGAAAATTGCTCTGGTCCACAAGGGGGAGAAACCCCCTTTGTTTGTGCGGTTTATCTTTGTTTTTTTTGTTTTTTTTTGGGGGGGGGGGGGGGGGGGGTGTCTTGCCTAGGATGACAAAAAGCTAGAAACAGCCCTAGTCAGAGTAATGCAGCTTGTTAAAGCCTAAAGCCTGATACACACCTTCTAATTTTGATTAGCCAATTTTTCCACTTCATTGTAGCGTGAGATCTTACCAACACAATTTGTTTATATTAAAAAATCTGTTGGCTCTCATACTACATGGAAGGGGTAAAATTGGCCAATCAAAATTGAATTTGTGTATGCACCCACCACCCAGCTTAGTAAGAAAACAGGAAAACTTGCCTCACAAAATTCTCTTTTCCTGGTGCATCCATGTCAGCATACTAATGGCTTTTGCTCTGACTCCAAACTCCTATTAACCCCATATATATTTTAAAAATATTTTTTTACCTAGAACTTGCCCCAACACTCCAGTAAGTATTGTCCTTAGAAGAACATGAATGATATGCTGACAAGGATGCTACAGGAAAAAAATGTTGTTTTGTAAGAATAAGGACTGACTCACACATTGAACTTGCGTTAATTGTGGCGCTTGCCATTCGTCTCTTAAGCACTGTCCATTCAATTGAATAAAAAGCGCTTTTTAAACCTCAGTACTGCCTTTTCTAGTCATCTCGTTTTCTTCTGGATGCTACATGCAGTGCAGCAATGCCTCTTGCTCATCCTGCTGTATTGCCACCCACCCCAACAGGCAGCTGTCATCACTTTAGGCACTGCTTGTGACCAACAACGGTCTGTCAAAATCCACTCACCAAGCCACTCCCCAGACAGCACCGGGTTCCTTCTCCTCCGTTTCCCACAATTCATCAATATGGGATAGGCAGCCAACTTTGCGGGGGTCGCCGCTGCTTTCCGGAGGGAGAAAGTCGTGGGCACAGGATGACTCTAGGGCAGGCTTTCTCAACCAGGGTTCCTTGAGGACTCTGCAGGGGTTCCCTGGCATTTTCTGCCATGGTGGGTGAAGTATAATAGAGCACATTATAATAGGGGGGTACTGTAAAAAGAAGCACTAAATTGGGGATCAGAATAATCATGAGCACAGTATAATGAGTGGCAGTGTAATAGGAGGTAGTGAAATTTACAGCCTCACCTACTTTTAAAGACCATGTCTCCGAAAAAATAAATGCAGGGGTTCCTCAAGAAGATTAAAACATTGTTTGCAGGGGTTCCTTCAGACCCAAAAGTTATTTTCAGGGTTCCTCCAGGGTAAAAAGGTTGAGAAAGGCTGCTCTAGGGGGCTGCAAGAAGCCCCAGGTAAGATAAACTCATTTTTTTATTTGATTAAGGGCTCGTTCCCACTATCGCGAATCTGCATGCGTCCAACGCATGCAGATCCGCACATGTAATGCAAGTGGATGGGCCTGTTTCCACTGTAGCGTTGTTGAGGTGCGTTTTTTTCAGCGTGAAAAAAACGCACAAAAGAGCCAACGATTTCGCCTGCGTCGGGAATCCGTGCGAATCGCCGCTAATGTATTTAATAGTAAAAACGCATGCGTTTGTTACATGCGTTTTTACCCGCGATATGGCACCTTTTTCAATTTTATTTAGCCCTGGCAGTGTCATGGTTAATTTCGCATGGCACCCTGCCATGCGAAATCGCATGCGAAATCGCGGGTAAAAACGCATGCGGAAACTCATCCGCATGCGTTTTTACAAGCGTCGGAATGCGGCCGAAATCGCGTCGCAACAGTGGGAACGAGCCCTTAAGTCTTCCTGTAAAAAGGATCAACACAAGAGAGTCTCTATACTGTGCTGTATAAACATGTGAGGATTTACAAGCCACTGTTCCCTGGGTTACAGAAAACAGGTTAAGCAAAAGAGAAACAAATACATGATTTTGGTAAAGAAAATGCAAATACAGATGTGTGACTGACATAGTTATGTAACTTTCCCTAGTTTCTATGGGGATGACTTCTAAGGGTAACAGGCATCTGTCCTAGAAGTAGAACCTGTGTGTGGACCTGACAATTCGACATATCCTGAAGCCTTAGTTTCCCTCCCATACATCTTTCATTTTTGATGCAGCCGGTCTCCAAAAATTTAAAAAGGACAAGTCAGTCATATTACCCAAACAGCTGGCAAGATTAGGCATTGCTTACCCAGCTAACGACATCATTTAAATAAGCATGTCCATCTATCCAGCAAGTGGTGGTCTCTTATGGTGAATTGTATGTTTGTGTAATCAGTTTGTGCTGCGGGATTGAGGTCGCATTCACAGTGGGACGTTATGGTCGCGTGTTATAAACTCTTATAACGCAGTTTACCGCACTGCAATGCCAATCCTATCTGCTGTTCACAGTGCGTCGTTAAAGTCACGTTAAAAATGTTGCATTGTGGTAACTCACTGCTTGCAGTGCATTACCTCGTAACGCAGACACTTTGCGACGTTAACGTCGCATTAAAACGCAACGTCCCACTGTGAATGCCACCTTAAAGAGGAACTTAAGCCTAAACAAACATACTGTCATTAAGTTACACTAGTTATGTTAATTAAAATAGATCGGTAATATAATCTCTTACCCACCCTGCTTATAATAGGCAATATGATAATAGGCAAATGTTTGATTTTATGAGGGCATCCATCTTTTTGGTTAAAAGGAGGTGACAGGGAGCATGAGACACAGTTCCAACTGTCCTGTGTGCTGATCACCCCTCACAGTTGCTAGGCAACTTGATTAACAACATAGGAAATTCCATCATGCTTTACACAGCATCAGGGAAAAAAAGCTTGGGCAGTTTTCTTTGATGGGTGGAGCTTAGCTAAAAATGCAGCTAAAAATTATGCTTCTATAAGAAAAACAAAGTTCTGATGCTGTGAAACTGTTAAAGAAACACCAAGCCTTTTCAGTGCTGCTGAGTAGATTTTTAGTCCGAGGTTCACTTTAAAGAAAACCAGAGCCGAAGCTGGGAGCAAAAATCACACACCTACCTAAAGAGAGGGAAGACACAGGATCCTCCAGAGGCTTTCCAGGCTTTCCTCCGCTGCTGCTCGGGGCTGCGCTTGTCTCCTGGCATGAGCATGGCTGCACCAGCACAGTAGCACCCTCCAGCTCTCTGTGCAGGAGAGGAGCGTGAACCCGATCAGATTGCCGACAAGCCCTTGTCAGTAATATTTGGGGGGTCCACGAGCAGTAAGTATGTGATTTTTGACCTAAGCTGCAGCTCGGATACACTTTAAAGTGACCCTGAAGCAAAAATAAACGTATGATATAATGAATTGTATGTATAGTACGGATAATTAATAGGGCATTAGTAGCAAAGAAGAGTCTTATATATTTATTTTTAGTTATATAACTTTATTTACAGTTCATCATTCTGTCATATTTGCAGTTTAGAAACCACACACTATTTTAAGCTGTAAAACAGAGCAGCGCTAATGACCCTTTGATCTTTCCTGCAGTAAAATCTTATCTCAAGCTGTCACTCACTGTTAGAAAACAGGACAGGTGCAGTTCTGCGCCTGTGCAGAACACTCCAGGCCATGTGAATGCAATTGTGAACAGTGCAGCCACAGAAGATGCCAACCTGGCGAGGTCAGGATCTGCAACTGAGGGGACCCCGGGACATCAGAGCTTCGACGAGGGACATATCGGCTGCCAGGGGCTGGAGGAAGCCCCAGGTAAGTAGAACTTGTGTTTTTTTTCACTCAGATCTTGTCTTTAAAGTCAATGGGAACTGTTAAAAAAAAAAAAATCAGCTACTTACCTAGGGAGAGGGAAGGCTTTAATGTGGCCATATATCAGGCGACTTGGCGGCTGATCGATCATCTGATTAAATAAATATTGAATTGGATAAAAATCTGTGCCGTCACAAGCATGCCTGATCGACGATTCGACTGATTTCGGGCCAAACTTGGTCTTATGCATAGATCGGACATGCAAGGAAATCTCAGGCCGACATGGTCGATCGGGGGTGTGACGGTAATGGCATGAAACCTCAGGCCGCTGCCCCCCCCCACATGTAAATGTGCCCCCCGTGCATTAATATACTCTACCTGTCCGCTGTCGTCTGCCATGGTGCCCATACATCTTCCGTTTCTTCATTGCCACGTCAATGCGGAAATGGAAGATGTATGGGCATTGTTTAAAAAGAAATTAATATATTTGGAGAGTAAGTGAGGTATTTGCAGTGACATTGAGGCACTCTATGTTAGGAGATCTAAGATGGCAGCGAGGTGTGGACTAAAGATGTAGTAGGAATGCATAATGATGGTATGCCCGTAAACATGAAAGGATAGACACATAGGGCTCTATTCACAATAAGCAGTTCGGTAAATGCATTTTGGACGGTAAAATACCTCCTGCTGTGTTTTACACTTTTTCCTCCAAATTCACTAAAGTTTTCCCCCATGACGCAGAAGTTCGGTAATTTACCAAAACAAATAGGCCTCAATTCACTAAGCCCTGGTCAGTAAGTGTCACCTACCAGCCTTCTAGCAGGGCAGCAGGTAGGCAGGGAGCTGTGTGTATGACTCGGAGGTTTTTCGTCCTGTGCATACTGTCATCCCTTTAGATGTACTGCCGCCACCAGAGCTCTTCTATGTGCTTAAATACATATATGCACATCTAAAGGGATGTAGGGGTGCCCACAGAATTATCAGCTTCTTCTGCTTTGTTACACTAAAAGACCCACCATCATCCCTGTCCCATGCAATCAGCTTAAGCAGGCTGTGTGGCTCTCCCCATTGGCTGCCTGGCTGTCCCCAAAGTCTGTGCGTCAAGTTACCACACAGACACAGCAGGGGGAGAGCCAGTGATCAGCTGCTGTGACCCGGAGAAAAAAAAACAATTTGGGCCGGTAATTGAAATCTTTGTGAATTGACATTTCCTGAGGTAATTACCGCACAAGTCGGTAATTTACCTCACTAATAGGGAACTGTGATTTTCTGTGCAGAGAAGTTTAGTGAATTGTAACTTGGGAAGGTGATCGGTAAAACAGTTGTTATCAGCATCACCGAATGCGGTAATGCTTTGTGAATAGAGACCTTTAAAATGAGGGAGGCATAGCATTGGCACCCTTGTTGCATTTTTTGGCTTTATGTTTTGGTTTTGTATTGTCCTTCCAGTGGCGCCATTGTGTATTTTCACTACATATTTGTATTATATCATCTGTTTATGCCTAATCCTTCTACATCCACAATACTTAAAGAGAACACGAGGTGGGTTTGAAGAATATTATCTGCATACAGAGGCTGGATCTGCCTATACAGCCCAGCCTCTGTTGCTATCCCAAACCCCCCTAAGGTCCCCCTGCACTCTGCAATCCCTCATAAATAACAGCCACGCTGCTGACAAACAGCTTGTCAGAGCTGGCTGTGTTTATGTCTATAGTGTCAGTCTGCTGCTCTCCCCGCCTCCTGCAGAACTCCAGTCTCCGCCTGCATCCCTTCCCTCCCTGCTGATTGGAGGGAAGGGACGGGGGCAGGGACCAGAGCTCTGCAGGAGGCGGGGGAGCAGCTGAGACTGACACTACAGATGTAAACACAGCCTCACAGCGAGGCTGTGATTTATGAGGGATTGCAGAGTGCAGGGGGACCTTAGTGGGGTTTGGGATAGCAACAGAGGCTGGGCTGTATAGGCAGATCCAGCCTCTGTATGCAGATAACATTCTTTAAACACATCTCGGGTTCTCTTTAAGAGTCAAGGCATGGCTCCTGCATTGCAATGTCACAATTCCCGCATTGCCTTTGCATCTGGCTTATTTCTTCACTCTCTGGTGCAAACTCTGATCCTGAGGTAAATATTGACAAACCCAAAAAATGCATGCTGGCTCAGTGGCACAAAGCAGATCTACTGTACAGCTGCATTAGCAGGTCATGTGACTTCAGCAGCTTTAGCTGGTCATGGAAGTCCAATTTGAGCTACAGAAATCAGCACATTTTGTTCAAATCAGGGTCTTTTATCAGGCTTGCTCTAATTGTCATGTAATCAAACTAGTCCTGGTATAGAACAGGAGCTCTTTTTGAGAAAATGTCAGATATAAACAGTGCTAAATATTCTAACTCTTATAAACTGTGTTGAAATAACACTTGAAGTTAAAGATATATGGAAGTTGCCAAATTTATTTCCTTTTAAACAATGCAAACTGCCTGGCTGTACTGCTAATCCTGTCTCTAAGACTTTTAGCCATAGACCCTGAACAAGCATGCAGATCAATGTATTAGAGAAAAAACAGAGGAGCCAAAAGTATAACAATATCTAAAATAGTTAAAAATGCTGAGGAAGCAGCGGTGGACTTACTTCCTAAGCAGACACAGAAACTGTGTATTACAATACCATACAAATGTATTGAATTACTCCATGTAAAGTGCAACACGTTTTACAGGCATAATCCTGCTTCATCAGGCAATAAAAGTGGAGCAAACGTAGCAATTGGTCAAGATAACCCTAGGCGCCTCTGTTCGTTTTTTTTCTCCAATACATTGCCATAGTCCCCCCTTGGTGGAGGGGTGTTATCCCCCTTTTTTCTTGATCTAAAGAGAGCGACTAGGGACAGGTCTAATCTCCCCACCTGCATCTACAGTGGTTGCCTAATGGTAACCCTGGTTTGTGAGAATTGATTACTTACTATACACATTTCATCCCTGTACCAGTACTTACTACACTTAGAAGGCTCTCGGTGTCCCCTTCTTTTTGTATTTCCTTACAAGCTTGCTAATCATGCAGATCAGGTGTTCTGACTGAAGTCTGATAAGACTAGCCTCATGCTTGTGTCTGCTGTGATTCCGACACTACTGATGCGAAAGAGATCAGGAAGACAGCCGGGAAGCTGGTATAGTTATTAAAAGTAAATACATATGGCAGCCTCCATACCCTTCGCAGTCCAGGTGTTGATTCAAATTCAGTCCACAATTGATTCAAATTCACATAAGAGAACACTATTTAAAGTACATATGTAATAAAAAAAACAGCCCCTATGGGCTACTTACCTCAGGAGTGGGAAGCCTCCTGAGGCTATTCCCTTCCTCTTTAGCCTGGGGGTTCTAGTGCTGGTAGCCCCAAAAATTCCCCCGACAAGCACTGCGCAGGCGCGGCAATATTGACCTTCCCAGGTTTCAGAGCAGATGCAGTAGCAGCTTTCCGATGGGCTCAGGCGGAAATAGCGAGCTTGATCAGGTCTGCTGTACTGTGCAGGTGAGAGTCGCTTGCCCTTTAGAATGGACACTATCAGGCTTAGCTATTTCTGCTTAGGCCTGAATGGAAAGCCGCTACTGTACCAGCGCTGGATTGTGGTAGTTAAGTATTTACCCACTGGAATGGAGGAGGATGAGGGAAGCCTCATTAGGATCAAGAGCCTTCCCCCTCCCAAGGTAAGTATCCCCCAGGTGTTTGTTTTTTATTACAGATTTGCTTTAAAACTTAAAGGGACTCCGAGCAGTACAGAAACTATGGAAAGATGCATATCATTTTAAAGCTCTCTTTCTCCTCTTTCCAATGATATATAAACCGCCGCCCTACGCCTTTTAGTTTTCGCTATTTTCGCAATTGAAATTGCAGCGGCCGCGATTTCGATCGCGAAAATAGAGAAAACTAAAAGGCGTAGGGCGACGATTTAGGTGTCGCCAGAAAGAGGAGAAAGAGAGCTTTAAAATGATATCCATCTTTCCATAGTTACTTGTATTACACAGGGTGACTTTTTCCATTCTGCTGAATGGAGCTGCTGACACTGGGGAAAGTGTCGTCCTGTGTAATACAAGTAACTATGGAAAGATGGATATCATTTTAAAGCTCTCTTTCTCCTCTTTCTGACGACATCTAAATTGTCGCCCTACACCTTTTAGTTTTCTCTATTTTCGCGATTGAAATCGTGGCCGCGGCAATTTCAATCGCTAAAATAGCGAAAGCTAAAAGGCGTAGGGCGACGATTTATATATCATTGGAAAGAGGAGAAAGAGAGCTTTACAATGATATGCATCTTTCCATAGTTTCTGCACTGCTCAGAGTCCCTTTAATTATGCCAATCATTTTCTAAAACATTTTGAAGTTTATCTGGAGCTAAGAAAGAAAAATATCTGCCACACCAATTGCATGTCCTCCTCAGCAACTAACCGCTGTCTGCTCACTTCTGGTCAAACTGAGCCACAGGTCTTGTCAAAAAGTGACTGCTCTGCCAGCTGAAGACATCCATCCAGCTAACTGGTAGCCAACCCTAGCTGTCAGGAGGACCTCTGAACTGGAACAGCAGGTGTTCTACTTATATTTTGTAAAAAAAAAAAAAAAATATTTAAAAACCTATTATATTTATGCATAATTAAATTAAAATATGGCACTGTAAGATATATAGGAAATAAATATTTTCAAGTATACAAGCTAAAAAGGTATCACAAATCTGAAGAAATTACATTGTATTTATTAGGAGTATTAGAAAACAGTTTTTGTTACACAGTTAGTTTTATCAGTTAGTTAACTGCACCTGAATCCACTTAATGTTTTAACATAGAGACTGCAAGACATGGAAATGATTAAAAAGACAAAACATAATCAGAAAAAGTACATAAAACTAGTTCACTACTGCTTGGAAAACAAATCATAATCTCACTCTTAAGATTAACAACATAGTGCTTTGTTCACAGTGATTAATAATACTGCATCATTCACACAATATGCAAGAGACATACATATCAACACCAGAAGGGATACAACACAGACAGGGCACAGTGATTAAAGATGAATGGGGCTGATTTACCAATAAAGGTGCAAGGAGAGGTGGAACAAGAGTGCAGCAGCTGCCCAGAGCAACCAATCAGGTTTCTAGTTGTTCAATACAAGGATCGTAAATGGTTGTTTTAGGCAACAACTCCAGTTTCTTTGCACTTGGTAAAGCAGCTCTGTCAATGATTAGTGTTATTGTTTATTCAGCAAGAAAAATATCAAGTCAAATGCACGTCTACTGTAAATAAAATAAGTAGACCAACGTAACATAAAATTTTTTTCTTTTTGTCTGAAGTGGTGCAATACTTTCACAGAATCACAATGATTATTGTCTTTTAAGTGAATTCTTAAGTCAGTGCGAGATATAGGATCAACATCTATGTCATGCAAAAATTCACAGTTGCATTAGACACAGATGAGGGGGATTTAGACAGGCTAAACTCTCTAAATATATACAAGGTGCATTTATCTGTTTTCCTTCTGTCCTGTGCAAGAGTTCAGGTCCACTTTAACACCACCCATTCCTGCACATTAGTTATTAATGGCTACAATCCCAGAGCCCAAATAATACATAGGGCACCGCTATAGCTGCAGTTAACATTGCAGTGCCCAAACTACCTGCCTTGTGAGCTCTGGTTCATAAGGAACCAGCAACTGCTTTCTAGATACTCGCCCCTTAATCCTGTGTTACAGTGTAAAAGCAGTAAGTCTGTAAATTCAGCATTCAATAATTACTGCTGTCAGAAGGATACATTTTGGACCAGTTACAAGTTGAAACGTAAAGATAACCATGAATGATGAAGTTATTTATAATTTGTTTCAGCCTAGACTGTAAAAATCTAAAAAAAACAAAACAAAACTGTAAACTACACGTGAACACATCCACATGTAACAGTAAGATGCACTGTAAATTACTTTTTTCCTATATAATTGTCACTTACAGTAAGTATTATAAATCTGAGGTGGGTCAGCATCTTTGTATAGGTCATTGCTAGAGACTGCTTTTAAAAACAATAAAGGAAACCCTGAGAATTCCCTATGGGATGTACTAGAAAATAATTTACAGTGTACTTAACTCTGTGACAAATGCACTTTTTTTTATATATATACAGTATGTGTGTACACATGTATTTTAAATTGAACTGTTTTGTTTAGTCATAGCAGTGCTTTAAAACAGCTTCAGGACCTTGATAATTGAAATGTACGCCCTGTTGGGGACCCGTTATCCCTGCCACGGCGTAAGATTTTAATTACTGTGCCACACCCTCCTGCCGCTACCGCTGATCACGCTGCTCTCCCACCACTGCAGCCTACTCTTCTACTGTTGGTATGACAGTAGAGCTCCATGAGATTGGCTCACAGTGATCAGTGTCAGGAGCCAATGAAATCAGCTCCTGACCGGGTAATGGAGCTCTGCTGACATACCGACAGCAGAGCGAGTGGGCTTCAGCGACAGGTGCATTGCAAGAGATATGGGTCCGTGTGGCGTGACGTTGGTTAGCCCCTTTTTTTTACCCATAAGTCTCTTAAGGGGCAAGAGACTTTTGGTACTGCAGTGGTTAAAGAAACTTTTCAGTCTAAAAACAAACATTGTATGTATCCCCTTCTCATAAAAAGTTAAAATGACTTGTCTGGTCTTTTCTCTCCAACTCAACCCCTGGGCCTCGTGTCTCTTTAAAGGTACACAGCAAAGGTAAGTAACTGGGAATTTTGTGCACCTTTGGTGGCTAGCTTTTGGAACCGATGGACTTGCGATACTAAAATAATTTTCTCTATTATTATTATAGTAGTAGACCCCAAGACATAACAGGAAAGCAGTGCACTTGTTACAAAAGAAAATTAAAGGTAAATACGTAGACAGTTTAAAACTAGACACAGTTTTCGGTACGGCAGTGCAAAACAGAAGATTCATTCATGACATAATTGTCACCACAAGACTGGTTAATACTACATACTGCAACATTCTTATCTGATTATCACACAATACAACATACTTTACAGTTACTACAAAGTGCAATAGGAGAGAGGCACAATGATGATTAGCAGGAAGAACTGTATAAAAAGGAGACATGTTCCAAACATAAATGAGACCGATGTAAAACGATGGCTGCAAACTAGGCAATTATTACGCATTGCGCATTAGTGTTATTTTTTTCTGATGTGTGTAGTAATTACTTTCTTTTTCCTATCCAGAAATGGAAATAACTAGTAACATTGAGCATTGAGCTAATTGCAGAAAGTGCCTAATTTTCAGCAAGTTTTAGAAATGTCCCTCATACGTATCAGAACTTCCCTATATCCCTTCATACATATACAGTCTAGAAAAGTGTTTTCCAAATTCTCCCTCACTGACGGATCAGATTTCTAAGAACTGGCAAATTAGCAGAAACCAGCTAATTGCTTCATCGAGCTTACTACAAAATGCACTTTTAGTAATATCTAAAAAAAAAAAGAAAAAAGTTTGGGAAACACTTTAAAAGATCTCACATTTGCCTCTTTACATAAACTTGTACTTCCTCTAACTGACTAAAAATGACTACAGTTCTTCCACATTCATAGTCACCAAGTTTTGAAACTTCTCCTAAAAGTTGAGTTTCCGTTTAGTGCAGGAAGTTTAACAAGATCAGATTGGTTCTATTCATTTGTTGCTGACCAGTTCATTAAGGCATTTAAGGTAAGAATTATGTGTAATGTCATCGTGGCATATACTGAAAATCCTTCCCTCTATCCACCATTGGGCCAGAATCTTGTGTAATCAGTCTTTTGCAGGTTTTTCTTACAGCAAAGAAGGCTTTTGACCTTGCATGAAGACGGCAGGAACAAAGTAGTGGAAACTCCAAGAAGTATATAGGCCTTACAGAAAGTTTGTCTTCAGTTGAATGCTGGGAGAGCCTTGGCCTGTTCCCTTAACATTTCGAGAAGACACCTTCGGTTTGAGGCTCTCTTGATTACCGCGAAGAGCAGCTTCTAGGCGAGAACGTAAGGAAGAAGAGGAACTCATAAGAGAACGAAGCTGGGTTGGGTAATTAGCACCGAACTGCGTCAAGCCATGTAAGCCAAAGTCATGAAGAGCTTTGGAATATGCAGGTGCAGTGCTGAGTGCGTTTTCATCCAATAGAAAGGAAATTAGAAGGTGGAAGAGCATGGACAGCACAGGAGGGCCTGCAGGAGGAAACACAAAGATCACATTAAGTTTGTTTCTAGACTTCAGATAGTTAAACCTTACAGGAGAATAATGGATAATCATTGGCTTAAGATTCCCTTTGCCATCCCAGTGCTGAAATCATGTTGCATCCTCATCCTAGATTATTTTAAAGCTTTGATAATGCTCAATATACTGTACATTGCAAAATGTTTGAGAAGATCATTCAAGTTTAACTCCAGTCTCAAAAAGGTCCAACTTTTAGCATTGCCAGGCTGAAATCACATAGCTCATTATAAAATGTAATCGTTTTCATTAGATACTAAATGATCCTCTGAAAACTGTTCTTCAGGAGTCCATCCATAGCTTCTGAATGAGTAGGTCGGCAGTATACACAAAATCTGCAATTCCCCATTATGAAGAGCTGAACATGTCTTCACTCGCCTCATCCTCCAAAAATATCAATACAGGTGGACTAAAACAGCAGCTGGGAGATAGAATTATACCAGACAACAGATATGTGAAGGAGTAATGGCATGTATATTGTTAAATGATAGACACAACTTAAACACTTCTAAAAGCTTTAAGGAATAATCATGTACTGTATATGTTCAGAATTGTTAGGAATTGAATCAGCCATATGGTGGAACGGAACACTAGTTACCGTAATTACTACTGGATCCACTCCGATGAAAACTGACAGATTTATTAACCAAAATTCAAGAAGTGTATTCAGATGAACTTGTGCATTCTAGTGAGGATGAGTACTCTGTGTGAGAAAATTAATCTTATAGGCTATTCTTGAAGTTTACCTATTTGTTTCGACACTCCCTGTGTCTTAGTCAGGTCTATGACGCCAGTTCATGGGTGGTCCCTCTCAGCTCCACAAGCACCCATCACGTTACCCATGGCCGTTAAAGGATCCCCTGGTTCAGTGAGATTAGCTGTATTTCCTCTTTTATCTTGTACTTTTGCAAATTGCATCAATGGGTATTACACCAGGTGTGCTCCCTCTTCTCTTCATTTGGTGAAATTCTAGCTTTATCTTTGACAAATGTCTGGTCCACTATCAAAACTATCTTTGCCTCATCTGACCAGAGCAATATTTTTTAGAAGCTCTAGCTTTTGCCTTAATGTCTATGAGCAGACATTGGTCTTGCCTGTTTAATTTGTGCAGTGTATTTATCATGGTAGACTCATGCACTCTAACACTGGCCCGATTCGCCGCCGTTTCGACAGCAGATTCGATCACTGGGATCGAATCTGCTGCCAATCGTTTGTGCTACACGCCGAATTTCGATCCTTTTCGTCCGATCCCATCGATCGCTCCGTGCGGAAAATTAGCGTCGATCGCCCGCGGGTAGGGAGTGCGTCGCTAGCGGCGTTCGAGTACCCGACGACCGACGCAATAGAGCCGCATACATTACCTGCTCCGCCGGCACGTCTACGCCCGGTCACTGCTGCTCCGTGTCCGCGCTGGTCTCCGGCATGCTTCAGTTCCTCCTGCCTGGCAGGAAGTTTAAACAGTAGAGGGTGCTCTACTGTTTAAACTTCCTGCCGGGCAGGAAGAAGTAAAGCATCTCCGATAGGGATCTGTCAGTTGGTCGAATCTGATGGCAAATCGACCAGTGTATGGCTACCTTAACACCGGGAATAGTAGGAATCACCTATAGGTGTGATGATGAAATTCTAGGCTTTCTCAAGGTTTTCTGTGTTCTTTTTCCGGGCTGAACTAGCTAGGACAATCTGGCAGTTAGTATGAAATCTACATTTGTACACTAAACACCTCAACGTACATTGCAAATAATTCTGTAATGCATCACACGAGGCTAAAACTACAACACAGAAATAATGCAGAGAAGACAATTCTTACGGTTCTTTTCTTCGGTTGCTGTGATAAGTGCTTGCAGTAGTCGCACGCCCTCCTGCAGAACCAAAAGCTCAGCCTGACTTTGTGGCTTTCTGCTATCTGCATGGCTCAAGTGACGAACCACTCGAGGTGCTAGGTTACAGATGTATGGAGCAACTACTTCAGGAACTGGATGCTGGAAAATGGAAAGGATCAGCCGGTAGCACTTCAGTTGTTCCTAAATGAAAAAATAGCACAGGATTAAACTATACTAACAGTGATTATTACCATACCAACAGTGATTATTATGAATTGTACTAATATCATAAATAATGCACTGTCCTGCACACTATCAAGTGCTTGTACAGCTGGTAATACCAGCATGTCATTTTCTTACAGACTTTTTCATAAGTACCAAATCAAGAGATATGAAGGAAGTCTTCAAAAAAAATAGTTCTTAGCCAATTTTACATCTATATTTACCAGATCTAATCTCATCTACGATGTCCCTCAGCCTCAGACAGTGAACAGTGGCGCAAGCCCTAACCTCAGTTTGCTCTACTGACAATTCTAGACTAGGCCCAAGATTGCTCCAATCCAAGTTCACCACTATTCGTCTGACTCAAATATTAAAAACCAAAATTTCCATGACTCTCCACAGTGAGCTTGTCAGTCCAATATTTTCTTAAATGGGCAATCTCAGGGTCTCTGACCTGGTGAACACCAGCAGAAAATGGGTCCATTGCTAACTAGTAAGGGCAGTTCATCATTGCTTGCAGGGTTTGCTGATTAAAGTTCTGGGACCATATGAATTTGAAGTGATAAGAAATTAAAAAAGTGTCACCTGACACTCAGAATTTACTTTAAAGTGACTCTGTAACAAAAATTACAACGTTTTTTCTACCATCCTACAAGTTCCTAAACTTATTCTAATCTGTTCTGGCTCACTGCAGCACTTTGTACTACCATGGTCTCTGTAATAAATCAATGTATCTTTCCCCTGTCAGACTTGTCAGCCTGTGTCTGGAAGGCTGCCAACTCTTCCGTGCTGGTCTGTTCCTCTATGCACACTCCAGTGTGTGTTTTATTTACATAAGCCAGCAGCTTCTCTGCTATCTTATCAGTGATAGAAGAGAGCTGGATAAAAATTCTCCTCTGTTAGGCTGTGAAAGTAGCTGGCTGACACATACTGAGGAATTACAAACACAGGCACAGGCAGAGCTGTCTGCAGGAAAGCCTGTAATGTTCAGTGCATGAGAGAAGAAGGGGACAGAAGGTAAACACACAAATGATCTTAGGAGATTCAAAAGGAAAGCTGTATACAGCCTGCTTGTGTATGGATGTATTTTCTATGTGTGGACATATTGTACATCAATCTACTTCCTGTTTTGGTGGCCATTTTGTTTGTTTATAAACAAACTTTTTAAAACTGTTTTTGACTACTTTTAATGCGGCGGGGAGCGGCGAAATTGTGACAGAAGGTAATAGGAGATGTCCCCTAACACACTGGTATGTTTACTTTTGTGCGATTTTAACAATACAGATTCTCTTTAAAAATTCAATTGCTGGCTTCACCTGAGCAATGTCCTGAGCAGGTAAAAAATTGTCTTGGCAATGTTTGATTGGAGGCATCATATCCAATGCATTTTAAGGTGAAATGCATAGGGGGAAAAGAACTTGAAATTTCCCAAGTGAGTTCGGCCAAGTCATAACTCCATTTTAGATGGAAAGCCTTTGGAAGGGTCCTACCTTCCCTAGTGTATTTTACATGATTGTCTGCTCCTTTCTTATGACCACCTCGTAACAGTAACACTGGGCCTACCTAATCAGCCCATAATCGCATGATCATGTACTACCCTGGTTGCCTTGTATGGCTTTGTCTTATGATGTATAATCTTGTTACATCTGTCATCCTTTGTATCATTATATGTATTTATTGTACAGTGCTGCGTAATATGTTGAGCTTTATAAATATAATAAATAATAATAATAATGTTCTGGGAGAGCCAGTGCCAATAATCAAAAACAAAGCTAACATGCCACTTTAAAAAAAGATTATATTCTTCTATTCTTCATTCATACCTGAATGTTAGTATGCATACATTTAAAGCAAAAATGACATTTTTGTGTTCTTAGTTAGTATAGGTGTTAACCAAAATCCATGTTCCATATTTCTGGAATGATTTCTGTATACTTACATGGAGAATCTATTAGCATTAAAGGAAACCAAAGTTTATTAAATAGAAAAATTGATACTTACCCGGGGCTTCCCTCAGCCCCATAAACACGTGCGAGTCCCACGCTGTCCTCCTGCAGTCTGCCGTTCTGCCCCGGTAATTGCTTCAGTCGCATTAGTTTGTCTTCTGCGCATGAGCGGAAGGTCCGCACATGCGCAAAGACCCTGACTGGTCCAGACTGAGTTTGTTACTGGGGCTGATTACCGCTGAATGGCAGAACGCGGGAGGACGACGAGGGACTCACACGTGTTTATGGGGCTGGAGAAAGCCCCGGGTAAGTATCGTTTCTTTCTAGTCTATGATCTCTGGTACGTTTTAAGTGTAATAATCCATAACAATATATCAAAGCTATACACTAGGTAGTGTAAACTACTGTAGATGTAAAAAAACAACCAAAAAACTTCTAAAACGTTCATACCTAAAACAAGGCTAAATAAAAATGTTATGTAGAGTTCCAATTGAAGATATCTGGTAAGAACATAATTTATTGTTCCTGAAGAACCAGATATTACATTAACTTGGTATACAAAAGGTAGACAGAATCAATCCTTGATATATTTATAAACCGGTTTCAGAATCGTGAATGTAAGTTATGTAAGTTCTTTGTCCTATGAACTATTATCTATGAAGTTGAATAAAGCTTACATTAGCATCCTTGCTATCAATGCAGCTGCGAAACCTCTGCAAGCAAGCACTCTGGATTTCTGGTTCAGATAACACCTCCGGATTGGCCGATAGTAAAAATACGGTAAGGACAGTTAGAAGGGCTATTTGGTCCTTTTCTGGGCCTGCAACAGATGATAGTCAGTATTGTGGATAATGGTTCTGAAGATAAATGGTTTATCACTACATGCCAAGCATACCTGAGTCCCAGGACTGAAGCATGGAAGTAACAGCACTGTGTAGAAGACTAGACCATGATGCCCTGTTTTTTTCTACTCGTGACATTGGAGAAGATACAATCAATTTCAGAGCTTGTAAGGCAGAGGTGACTGTCAGAGGTAGTCGCCCATCCAGGAGTTTCTCTGCTGTGTGCTGCAAGACGCCCAATACCAGGTATAACAGAGTAGGAAGAATTGACACACTGCCTAGGGAATAAGAATAATTGTGTAACTATAAACAAACCAATCACAACAGGTAGTATGTTATACAAAAAATAATAATAAATACAAAGAGTGGTATACTTCTAAATGTACATACAAACACGCACAATTTGTGTCACACATACAGTGGGCTGCGAAAGTTTGGGCAACCTTGTTGATCGTCATGATTTTCCTGTATAAATCGTTGGTTGTTACGATAAAAAAGTCAGTTAAATTTATTATTTAGGAGACGCACACAGTGATATTTGAGAAGTGAAATGAAGTTTATTGGATTTACAGAAAGTGTGCAATAATTGTTTAACCCCCTTGCCAGTCCAATTCCCGCGGCAAGGGGGCAGCAGAGCACTTTTTTTAAATTTATTTTTTTTAAATCATGTAGCAAACCCAGGGCTCGCTACATGATAGCCGCTGAGCAGCTACATCCCCCCACCCACTCCGTAAGCAGGAAATCCCGTACAGAATGGGATTTCCTGCTGGGCTTCCCCGGTCGCTATGGCGACGGGGCGGGATGACCTCACCGACGTCGGAGGGAATCCCGATCCACCCCTCAGCGCTGCCTGGCACTGATTGGCCAGGCTGCGCAGGGGTCTGGGGGGGCGGCTCAGCGCGGCGAACGCGTACCACACGCAGCTAGCAAAATTTTCAAAATCAGCCCAGCGGGGCCTAAGAAATCCTCCTACGCAGGTTACCCCGAGCTGAGCTCGGGATAACCGGCAAGGAGGTAAACCACTTAAGGACCGCAGTGTAAACCCCCCCTAAAGACCAGGCCATTTTTTGTTAAATAGTCCACTGCAGCTTTAAGGCCAAGCTGCAGGGCCGCACAACACAGCATACAAGTGATTCCCCCTCCCCCCCTTTTCACCCCACCAACAGAGCTCTCTGTTGGTGGGGTCTGATCGCTCCCCGTGTTTGTTTGTTTTTTATATAAATATTTTTATGTTTATTTTATAAATGTGCCTATTTTTTTTTTCTCCTCCCTCCCTCCCCCCGCCAGCCACGGCTGGCCTCAGCACAGCACTACTGTAGATCGCAGCGCTGTACACCCTAATTAGACGGTGCTGCGCCAGTCACCGCTTCCAAGCAGGAGATGCCTGCGCGCGCTCTCCTTTTAGCCATATAGAAGGCCGTTCACACCAATTGGCGTGGAGAGGTCCTGGGGCTGGGGTCAGGGATCACTGAGCTTACCAAGCCAATTTGAGTTACAATAATTAATTCTAAAGGTTTTGGAATCAATAAAATGACAACAGTGGCCACATTTATGCACCTGCCTAATTTTATTTAAACAATTATTGTGCACTTTCTGTAAATCCAATAAACTTAATTTCACTTCTCAAATATCACTGTGTTTTGTCTCCTATATGATATATTTAACTGACATTTTTATCGTAACAATCAGTGATTTATACAGGAAAATAATGGCTATTAACAAGGTTGCCCAAACGTTTGCATCCCACTGTAGGTATCAGGCCTAAAACCCTCGAGCAATAGCTCAGGGCCAAGTGTTGTACAGATGCGTTGCTAGCCTACAGGCTATTGTGACACTATGGAGGAGTGACAACAGCGCTGAGACTTACAGTGGACTTAAAGGGAGTCAGTAGAATTTTTAAAGTATATTTGTTGCATTTATGGTGCTTAGCTGTAAAAAGGACAATAATTAATATTTTAATTAAATATAGGTGAAGTAGTTTAAACAAATGTCCATCTCCAACAGTACATAATAACCTGAAAAAGAAATCAGCATCACTGCTGCCATTTTTGTGAAACCACAAAAGTAGGTAGGTTATTTGGGTAATTACAGATTTCATAAGGGACTACGAAGTATTACATTATGCTAAAATTTCTAAATGTTAAAATAAAGAAAGAAGGTGGGACTGGAGCCGTGTGAGGGAGTGACTGAATGAAGGCGCAATAAAGATTGGGACTGGAGGTGTGACTGAATGAAGGCGCAATAAAGGTTGGGACTGGAGGTGTGACTGAATGGAAGTGCGATGAAGATGGACTAGAGGTGTGACTGAATGGAAATGCGATGAAGATAGACTAGAGGTGTGGCTGAATGGAAGTGCGAAAAAGATGGACTGGAGGTGTAACTGAATGGAAGTGCGAAAAAGATGGACTGGAGGTGTGACTGAATGGAGGTGCGATGAAGATGGACTGGAGGTGTGACTGATTGGAAGTGCGATGAAGGTGGGACTGGAGGTGTGGTGAGGGAGTGACTGAATGAAGGCGCAATGAAGATGGGACTGGAGGTGTGACTGAATGGAAGTGCGATGAAGGTGGGACTGGAGGTGTGGTGGGGGAGTGACTGAATGGAGGTGTAATGAAGGTGGGGCTGGATGTGTGACTGAATGCAGGTGAAATGCATAGGTGGCCAAGGCAACGCTGCAGCCTGTTTTAGAAGTGCTGTTATTGGCCCACTTTGAAGTACCCAGCTACTGTAGAGCCCAAATATGTGCACAGAGAGGCGACTGGTTTTAAACTCCATAGCTGGGGTGGTAAAAGAAAAACATCTCTTGACAAACACTGGGAATTAACGGCATGGTGCATGAATGAAGAAAGAGATTACAAACTTCCTATTAATGTACAGTACATGCTAATGAGGTATTTGTTGAATGACAGTACACTGTGAATTGTCCATCACTCATACATACTCTGTGGCCACCAGTCTAGAAGGTTGAATTCAGTGTGTGCTTGTGGCATGATTGTCGTTATGGGTGTATTCTGCATTAGATTTGGAACACCACAAAAGCACAATGTACTTTTAGATGACTTCATTATATGGTAACATTTTGTTCCCAATAAAGATTATCTAAAAGGATCATATACTCCTTAGCAATGCGATTTTGAATGTTAATGTTGTTGCATTTACAAGAGCTCTCCCCACTAGAGGCCTGTGAGTGTTATATGTGTGAGGTGATGCTAAAGGTAGCCATACATCTAGAAACGATGGGCAGTTTCGACCAAAAGACAAATCTGTCTCCGATTAAATCTGAGAGAGATGTGTCGGCTGCCATACACCACAGTCCTATTCCCGATTAATTTCAGCATGAGATCTCTCGGAAATAGTCCGAGTCTGCTGCTTTCCTAGTGTATAAAAGCACACACCGGGGGGAGGGGGGGGGGTTACGGACATTTATACACTGGCGGAACAGCGATAGGGGCTTCATCGCTCGTCCCATCTTGAAGCATGTTCAATCAATATATGCAACCAATTTCGGATCGTCGATTGGGCATGCTCTTGGCGGCACATATTTTCATCTGATTTGATAATAATTAAATCCGATGGTCGATCGGCCGCCAAGTCGAGAGATGTATGAGCACCTTAAAGGTTCCCACTAATGATACAATCTTGATTATCGAGCCTTACCTAATCTTTATTGTACAAGGGTTAAACTGAATGACTATACTTTGAATGGATACTTTAGGTAGTCTCTCTTATTACACTGAAGTGGTAAGATTGTATCATTAGTGGGCACCTTAATTGTGGTATGATTTGAGTTATGAGATGTGACTGTAGCAGGAGGGTATGCTAAGGCCTGAATTCTGGAACAAGTGCAGCAGGAATGCTCGGTCTTCTTGTACCTTCTGGTGAACACAGAGTAGGCAGCTCTGCTAGAATACCCAGAGAAGCAGAAACGAGCAGGCTGGCTTCGTGTGACAGAGGCTGTTTTGCTAAATTGCTTCCTGTTGTGTTTCCAGACAGCCGGGGACTGAGTTGGGGAAGTTGCCTGATTAATATACAGAAGCACAGCTCCATTGCTGCAAGAACCAGGGAATGGCCAGGTATCAGGCCACCGGTGTCATGTCCCTCTCCAAACTCCGGCAATGTCTCCTTTTCCTCAGCTCCATCATCAACTAGAAAGAGAGACAAACAATTATACTGTAATACCACTTTCGATGCAGAAGATCAAATATCTATCTCTGAGCTCCAGATCTTACAATTTCACTATCTTGCATCCCCAACTGCCTTTCTGCTGTACTTATATTCATGACCTTGTGCTTCTGTGAAAGAAAAGTCACTGTTTTCCAAACACCACAACCCGTCCCTCAAAGGCTGGTAAAGGGTCTCCTAACCAGGTAGAAGTTCATAAAATGTAATGAAAAATGATATATAGATTATTCTTTGACCAAACTTCACCAATTCTCTTCCAATTCAATAAAATTATTGAATCGGAAGGTTTAACGCCCCTTAATATCAAGTAATGTATTTAAAACCCTTACTCTCTGCAACTAATCCTTATTTTTGCCCCTATTATTGTAACAATCCTGTTTGCTGTTAAACACAACTTTCCTCATGATCATGCACAACATTCTGTAACCATATATTTCCTACCTTCTGCACTCCTCCTCCTCTCCCGGACATGTTCTTGAGTTGCACCCAGAATTTGCTTTCCAACTTCCAATGCCAAAAGCTGTACTTCCAAGGACTCACGCATGAGCAACAATCGATGCAACACAGTGACCAATTCCATGGCAAGTTGCTGGAAGAGACATGACAACAAATTACGCCTTCAATATTTGGCTCTGCACTTAACTTTCCAAAATAAATGTTATAAAACGTATTCTTTTAAAGAAAAGCAAACACCCATGGACTTTTTTTTGTAACAACGTATGCAATTTCATAACTGTAAGGGCTGGTTCACGAAGGCCTCTGGCGGCATTGTGTTTAGGCGATGCTAGAAGCTCTTATGCAAATGAGCAGACAAGCTTTCACCAGCATTTCCTCATTACGTTTTAAGCCCCCTGGGGGCCAATGTCAACGAGACGAGAGGATCGACATGTGGACAGGAAAAGCTGGTACCGCCATTTAAAAAGTGCTTCCATTCATGTGAATGGACAGTGTTTGAGCTAGATAGGAGCTCTCATTAACTGCATGAGCCACACGACTTAATGTGAACCTGGAGCAAACTAGGTCATGGAAACAATGTGATGAATAAATGTCATAATCAAAGGTGACCTACAATAAAAATGTATCAAAATGTTCCTTGGCTGCACAAATGCAGAAAGCACTAGTGTAAAGGCCCATACACACTCCAATAAGGACCGCTTCTGCCAAGAATGCAGCATGTGTACCACACCTCTCAACCACTCAGCCTCCTGGCAGATCACTTCAGCCAAGCGACAGGAGATAAAAGTGCTTTCCCCACTTACCCCGCCCCGACAACGTCACTACAGCGCTGCTCCAGCCTCCTGTATAGAACAGAATATGTTGCTGAGAGACACATTTGCAGAGCCTCTGCCTTGCAATGTCACCCAAATGGGTCCAAATCCACGTCAGATGACATTGCTTGACCTGAGCTCCCCTCCTGGTCAGTGAAGTCATCCATAATGTTCAAGAACCAATAAGGAAGCATGAAAAGTCGCATGGAAACAGCTTGACTAACCAAAGGCTACGTTTGATCCACCTTGCTGTACAGAGCAAAAACCTGGACTGTCTAAACAAAGTGAGAAAATGACCAGATTTTCTTGCTTAAGAACCAGGGAACAGCCAGGTATCAGGCCACCAGTGTCTTGTGGACAAAAAATGTTGAACATTCTATGGACAAGCAGATATTTTAATGACGACATACTGGAAATGACAGGGTGAGTATAGAGGTAAGGTGAAGGAAATTAAAAAGGGAAGTACGGCAAATGATGCCATAGTCTATTCATGGCTGCTTACAAAGAACACTCTTGGAGATAAGGGTAGACAAGACACAAAATATTTACAATGTACTTTTATCCTGGTAGCCTCAAAGCACCAGAGCTGCAGCCACTAGGGCGCGTTCTCTAGGTAGTAGCAGTGTTAGGGAGTCTTGCCCAAGGACTCCTCACCGAATAGGTACTGGTTTACTGAACAGGAAGAGCGGAGATTCAAACCCTGGTCTCTTGTGTCAGAGGAAAAGTCCTTAACCAGAACACTATCCAGTCGCTTAACTAGGGTATAGGGAAAGAGAGAATCCATCTATCACTTACCTCTCCCTCTGAGATATAAAGAATGCGTTAAAAAAAAAACTACAAACAGGATGTTGTGGAGAATGACCCCCTGGAAGGAGAAGACACTTGAAGAAGAACCTCCAATTATAAACTTCATCATCATCTACTCACTTTACATTAGTCACTTTAGCATGGCCAACTGTCTGATCTGTTATGCAACACAAGAACACTATACCCCTATACACCCCTGCACATACCAAACCAGATGCTATAATATTTACCTGGTCTGCCCCTAAATGAGTTCGTGGCCAGGACACTCCAAACAGTGCTTTCATTGCCCTCAGACAGGCAGTGATTCTCTCCATAGGCGCATCCACAGGGAGACAACAGAGAAACTCTACACAGATTCCTATAAAGAAAATCTAGTATTAATACTAAAGTCTTAATAGTTAAAAGTCTTAACTATATACAGATTTCTCTCACAGCCAGCGCAAAATACACACATAAATAAAAAAAATGTTTTGATACTCCTCTCAGTCATCTGCACACCTCCTTTTTTGAGATATCAAGCTTCTGTTTTGAGTTCCTGTAGTCAGGGCCGGTTTAAGCAACAATGGGGCCCCAGGGCAAAATAAACCTGGGGGCCCCCCCCAACATATACCCCGGAACGAAAATCGGCATTAGGGGACCTTTTTTGCAGCTGGTATAGTCAGGGTGTGAAGTCCCAATAGATCAGAGCTCCACATTCTGGCTATCCCAGCCTGCATGGGAGACAAGGGGTTAAAAAGTTTCAGGAGGGGGGGCCCCACATAATTTTTTTTTTTTTAAATTCCCACGCTCTAAACATAAAAAAAAATTGGGAAAATAGGAAAAAATGCCAGGGATCTTCATACAGCCATATTGCGGCTGTATAGCGATCCCTGGCCAAAGCGCTGCGGCTGCGTATAGACCCCCTGGAAACCCCGTCAGGAAATTTTTTGCGCTTTCGTTTGATGCATGTAAAATTACACTACCGTTTGCTACTAAAAGTTACATTTACCGCATTTAAAACTATACTTTTTTCCTTCTAAATTTTAAAATCGATTTTCTCAAAAACTATAAGGTCTTTTTGAAAAATTGTTTTTTCCTCTTATTCCTAATGATCTCCTTAACATATCCTGCAAATTTAGGGGTTCTAGCATTTAAGGTGGATTTGCTATTAACCATTAAAGTCGGCAGGTTTTTAAATGTGTTTTTTTTTTCCTTTGAAACTTTAAAATCGATTTTCTCAAAAACTATAAGGCCGATTTGAAAATTTTTTTTTCCTCTTGTAGCCACTGGGGGCCCCTACAAGCTCTGGGGCCATGGGGCAGCTGCCTCCTTTGCCTTAATGGTAGCGCCGGCCTTGCCTGTAGTAATAAACTAGTCCAACATGCCAGCCACATAACTCTTTGAAACAGTTTCATTTAAATGCCTGTTTGGTTACAGGAACCCTGGGAAAGGTTAGGGAGTTGCAGTTTTGCAAATAAAATCCACTCCCATTATGTGTTATTAAATGCTGTGACTGGATGGTTTGGGAAATGGTGGTGCTACTCAAAAAGGACCTCTGTGGCTTCATGTACAGTAGATATCACTGCTGAACACATGGCCATCGCCATTACAAACCTACACTTCTGGAACGTATGTAACACAAGTAATCTCACACTGCAATATACCTGTTTCAGGCAAGCAACTTTGAAAATGCTAGTTGGCTGATTGTAATGTTGATTCTCTGCCTTACTATACGTTCAGTCTGGCAGCTTCCATGTTTCTTTCACCTGTGCAGCTCACTGTTTAGTCCCCAAGTCTGCTATGATAATATGTGACTCATAGTCGGCTGAGTATTTGGATATTAATGTGAAGTTTAATTAAATGGAAGCGGATCTGGTATTTAGTGTTCCTTAGACACAATGTTTCAATGTTTTTTTTAATTAACTTTCAACAACTCTGCAGTAAACTACATGAATACATTTTCTGGACAGTGGTAAAATTACATTATCAATTATTTCATCACAATGTTCAGTGGAGGAGCATTTTCCTGTGTACTGGGGCTGGGCCAGGTTTGAACGCAGTCGAGAACTAATAAATTCAATTTGCTTTTCTTATCTGTAGGGCAGGTTTCCAGTAGCACCGTCCATCTCTGATGGATAACACACCAGGTTTTTGAGAATGTTCCCTGCTTTCTCTTAGAGTGCCTATGCTTTGAACCTTGATGTAAACGCCTGTGACAAATAATGTATGTTATCATGTGGTGCTCTACTCATGTTATTGCATTTGAAATACAGTTTTTACCATACTGTATTTTTGATATCTTCTAAATAAACCTGGTATGTTTAAAAACAAATACCCTTGAAAAGTGGTCTACCAAATAGCTGTAAATATGACCATTGTGCACTGCATGCTGGGATTACACCATACAATTTTCTGTTAGATTCTTCTGTTAGATTTTCTGTTAGAATGCATAATTAGATTATTTTCTGTAGAGAATGGTCATCATCTCTGATGCATTGTCTTATGTTTATCTCCTGCTGAGTAGAACAATGCCTAATTGCTTGGCAGATAGATGGTAAGATAGATACATTTCCAACATGTTGAACTTTATCTATCTGGCAGGTAAATCTAACAGAAAATTGTATGGTGTATTCCCAGCATAAGATGGACTTTGAATCCCACATTTACCCACACCCTTATAGTGAAGACACAATACACTGGCCATGTACCAAGAATCAGGTGAAACTTCTCCGAGTTGACATCCTCAGCTGACTTGTCAGGAGCTTTCGCATTCCGCTCCTGTCCCATAGTAGTTGGAGTGACTGGTCGGGAAAGGCGGCTGCCAGACTCGTCCTGGTCTGGATGGATGAAACCACAGCTGCTCAGCCACAGTGAGGTAGCATGCAGGATGGAAGCCCAGGAACACTGATAGTGTGGCCTAGCCGCATCACTTGTTTCTGCTGTATAGAAAGCTCCACCTGAACATAGACAGAAAGAAATCATCAACTCAACTACAAACAACATTTGTAAAGCGCTTTTCTTCCATAGGACTCAAAGTGAATAAGCTTGGCTCAGACCAGTAATTGCTTAATTGGTAAATGCCAGGCTAAACAGTTGGCTTTTCTGTCTGGATTTGAATGACGCTAGGGTTGGGGAATTCCTTACTGGGTATGGTAGGTAATTCCAAAGGGTAGGGACAGCATGATAGAAAGCTCTGGCTCCAAAGGTTTTGAGGTGCACTCTGGGAGTGACCAAGTTAATGGATCCTGCTGATCTGAGGTTATGGGAGGTGTGGTGCAGTTTTAGCAAGTGCTTCATGTATCCAGAGCCTAAATTGTGTAGAGATCAACAGTCCACTCAAAAACTGAAGACGTTTCAATAGTGCTTAATTATTCTGTAAGTTGTCTGTAAGTTGCTTTAGAAAATGTGTCAGTACTGCAGAACATACATAATAATAATCCTTATGTGGTTTTAATCAATTATACAAGTTGTAGCAAAAAAAACAAACAAACAAAAAACTGCTGCATGGAAACGTCAGGTGGCCACTAACGGTCCAAACTTTTTCATCCAATCTTAACATTTCCATGTAATAGAAGCGAACTGCCTATATTATTTATTCAATATACTTACTCAATTTACCCTATACTACAAAGATTTGGTAAAAGTGGACTAAAAAGATTGGATCATTAGTGGTCACCATTACAAAGAGCTGGGCTTACCTTGAGCCGGTAACTGTTGGCTGCTCTCTGCAGGAAGGGTAAGCAGGGCATGATCTTGCAGAGCAGACATCCAGAGCTTGCTCAGAGTAGAGATGTCAGCTTGCACCAGGGAAAGAAGACTTTCAGTGGGGTTCCCTGCAGACAGTCCTGTTGCCTTCCTCTCCATGGCAGCAATATAGATCTATTACAGAGCAAACAGCTTGTTTAGCCTTCCAAACGTACAAACCAGTGGCGTAGCGTGTGTGTGTGTGTGTGTCTCAAATTAGGGGGGAGCCCATTTCTCTGGGTATCTCAGCACTGCATTGTCCAGCTTTGCTCATCTTTGTCGCACTGTGGGGGAGAGATCTTTCAGATAAATATCCATGCTTTAAAATGACTAATCTTGTGAAGTGACCCCTGTACTCCTTTAGACATGTGAATGTTGTGCATTTAGCTTTCTTAATTACTAGTTTGTCATTTGGTGTCTCTCCTTTTTTTAATTCCAGGTTTTAGAGCTGGTGTCTGGATAGATGGGTCTTCACACACAAGTGTATGGTAAGTAGCTGGAAGGTAACATAACTCGATGGAGCCCTGAGTGATGTGGCTGAGGGTTCAAAGTATGAAATGGGTGTAGAATGTCACTTAGAGCCATACGGGGGGAGGGAATGAAATGAGACTAGATACAACCTGTGAACACATGTCTAGTTTACTCTGTGATGTATTACTGTGGAAGTCAGCAGCACCTTTCACAGTACAACAAACCACATCTGGGTTCTTTGTACCCTCGCTAGATTCTCAGCAGAGGCGATTGTTACATAGTGGAGTTGAAAAAAAGATATACATCCCATCGAGTCCAACCAGAATATATGGTACAACACTAGCCTGCACCCTCACTCAGTTGATCCAGAGGAAGGAGGGAAAAAAGGCCTTACTAAACTTTGGCCAATTATCCTTAAAAGGGAAAGAAAATGCCTTTCCTTAAAGTGAACCTGAGGTGAAAATAAACAGATGAGATGAACAATTCTATTAAGTATCCCAGGGTTTTCTTTTATATTTAAACATTTGCAAAGTATGTTGAATATTTTACGGTCTCTAATCAGTGGCAGCCTATTAAGTGTCCCAGAGTTAAGGGGCCCATACACCTAACGATTTTCCCGCCGATATACAGCCGTTTCGATCACAGTGATCGAAACGGCTGTGAAATCGTCGTGCACACTGCTGACAGGACGATCGATTTCTGTCCGAAATCGATCGTTCCCGTCGACCCCTCCGTGTGGAAGATTTTTCTCGGTCGCCGGCGGGTCGGGAGTGCGTTGTTAGCGGCGTTCGAATGCCTGACGACCGATGCAATACAGCGGGTATACATTACCTGTTCAGGCCGGCCCGAGTCCCCTGGTCGTCTTCTCCGCTTCGGGCTCCAGACCGTTTCTTCTCCGCTTCGTTTCTTCTCCAGAGCTACACATAACTTCCTGTCCCGGCAGGAAGTTTAAACAGTAGAGCGCCCTCTACTGTTTAAACTTCCCCTGGACAGGAAGTTCAGTAGCCGGAGCGGAGAAGACAGCAGGGACTCGTGCCGGCCGGAGCAGGTAATGTATGCAGGGGTGGCGGCCCTGCATACATTACAGTATGTGGTCTAGTGTGCAGATGAGTGGGCAGTCAGTGGTGGCTTGGAGAAACTAAGATAGTGTAATACTGTTTAATCCATTACAACATTTTAAAATAGTGCACTTACAAGGTCTCTCTGAAAATGCGCATATATCATAACATATCATAGTATTACATGTGTAGTTGGCATCTCCTCTCCCTCTAGGCTCAGCCCTGGAGTATCCTCCCTTGCTAAACTCCATCTAGCAGGAGAAGAGACGCCAACTACATGAGGAAAACTATATGATATGATATGCACATTTTAAGAGAGACATTGTAAGTGCAGTATTTTTAAAACTTTTGTAATGGAATAAACTGTATTATTAGGATTATTGTATTAGGATTGGAGATTTCAAATATATTCGCTGGTCTGTGCTGGGTCAGCCAGGCAATCTGATGAGAGGCTTATATTACTCCTTGGTGTTGGTTCACACAGGTGGTGAGGTGTGCATGGGAGCACTGGAGGTGTCTGATACAACTATAGACATACTACACCATATATGCTTTCATCCTCCTTTTTTTTTGCATGAGTTTACGAAGACATTGGAAGAGAGGCGTCTGCTGGCTGGGCCAAATGCGTATTTGCTGATCTGTATATGATTGGCTTGGAACTGTGTTGAGAGCAATTGGTTAATTTTGTTTTGGCTGGAGCAATGTGCAATTGAAGATATGAATTGGTGCAACTGTTTGCTGCTGAAGGAATATTATACAGTATATGTGGGATTACTAGCTGTGCAATAACTAAGACACAAATGTTTAGCCCTAGCTTTTTTTCTTTTTTTACATGTATTGTTAATTTTTTTTTTAACTGAACAGTTTCACCTATGTATTTTGGCTTTTACCATCTGATGTCTATAGAAAAAAAGTAGCTCCTGGACTTTTATTTTATTTTTGACCTATACTGGACATAACTGTTTGTGTGTGCTTTGTTTACCTCTGCCCAGGCTTTTAGTACTGCCAGTGTTTCCATAGTGGAAGTGCTCTCGCTGTACACGCTGGAGGCCTCTTTTGTCATCTGCACTTTGCTCAGAGAGGACAGGAGAAGCTGCTGAACTCTGTACAGGTCTGATGGCTCCTTTACCACACCGCTGGCCAGCCATGCACTGCATACCTGCATCCGAAATAAACAGGACATTACTTCATTATACATTCAAGTGCCAGTTTACATTCTCTAGGTGCTGGAATTGGCAGCACAGTATATAGTAAACAAGCCTACAGCTAATCCCGTCAGAAATATCTGATCTGAATGCTTGTTCAGGGTCTATGGCTAAAGCCTCATCTACACGGGTAGATGAGGCTGCGATCCGGCGGCTCGATTAGCCGCCGGATCGCCTCTTCCGCGTGCCCGCCGCGTCCCCGCTCGCCGCGCGTGCGCCGCATTCGATTCCCCGCTCGTGCCCGCTCGTCCCCGCCGGCGCCGCTTATCTTCCGCTCGATTCCCTGCCATTGTCCCCTCGCGGGGAGCGAGCAGGGAATCGGCGGTGCGGAGATCCGTCCTGTCGGATCTTATCAATCGAGCCGCATCAGCGGCTCGATTGATAAGCAGCATCGCGGCCGCATCTACTTGTGTAGATGCGGCTTAAAAGTATTACCGGCAGAGGATCAGCAGGACAGCCATGCAACTGGTATTGGTCAAAAGGAAATAAATATGGCAGCCTCCATATCCCTCTCAGTTCAGGTGTCCTTTAATATGTCTGTAGCCCATTTTAATTCAAGAAACAGATGCTGAATACCACCTTTGGCCACTTCCTATCTTGTAAAACTAATGCCCATTAAATTAGGCCTCTTTCCCACTGTACACTGAAAAACGAGTAGGTTTTAACTGATCAGTTGTTCCATAGCAGTGCATTGTGAAAAAGCTTCAGTTGTTAAGCGTACAGTTTGAAAAAGAGCCTGAGGAAATATGGACATTATGCTTGTATTTATTCTTATAACCGCAAACGCAATCGCTGCACAAAGAGATTTTGTGAGCGTTTTGCGTTCTTTTTATACCCTCCACTAATGCAAAATCGCCTCAAAAATCATCATTTTGTCCTCCCAAGTAGTTCCATTCATTTTACTAGAAAAGAAACCATAATTTGATTACAGATACATTTCACAGCTCATGGCATGGTGACCACATTACAATCACCATATTTGCGGGCGTATAAAGCGCTCCAGAATATAAGGCGCACCTAGGTTTAGAGGGCAAAAAACATAGAAGAAAAAAATATATATATTAAATCTGGTGCGTCCATGTTCCAGGAGCGTCTTGTACATGTTCTTCCTCAATTGGTATCCTCCTGTTTCCCCTTCTGTCCCCAGTGTGTCCCTTTCTGTCCTCCCTTTTGTGCCTGTGTCCCTTTCTGTCCCCTGTGTAGCCCCGTCTGTCAGATCTTCTGTCGCCAGTGTGCCCGCTCTGTCCCCACTCCCTCCCTCTCAGTTTGTCCGCTCCCCTCTGTGTCTCTGCTCCCCCCACTTCCCGAGCCGTTCACTAGGGGGAGCTGCGCGAAGTGAAGAGGTCTGTGACCCTCGCTGGTGCCATGGATTAGGTAAGACACTGCTGCTGTATACTTCTACTCACAGGGGGAGCAGGAGAAA
The DNA here is from genome assembly GCF_040937935.1 of Hyperolius riggenbachi. Classification (NCBI taxonomy): domain Eukaryota; kingdom Metazoa; phylum Chordata; class Amphibia; order Anura; family Hyperoliidae; genus Hyperolius; species Hyperolius riggenbachi. Next base: position 197,641,483 of record NC_090654.1, on the reverse strand, counting down.
GGGGGAAGGAGCAGGAGGCAGGGGGGAATCGGAACACACGGGGGGGGGGGGGGGAGTGGGGACAGAAGGGGAGCCGATGCAAGACATCTCCAACATTATCGGCATGCATTCGTAAGCCGGGATTCCCTGCATTTGCTATATAAGACGCAAGGGCTTTTTTTCTCGCTAGAATAGGTGCGTCTTATACAGCGGAAAGTACGGTAACACTTGGGGCAACTGATGAAGAGCACAAGAATCCTGACTCGTGTTGCTGTACCAGCTTCTGTAATACCTTATATTGCATACCATATAAATGGGGCAGTCCCATGATTAGGAGTAGGACTGAATTCCCATTATTGCGTCATTGTTGAGCACAACCCGATACATGTCCCTGAGCCATACTGATGACTGGACTTCATTATGAGAATTACTAGTTTAAAAAAACATGCTGATTTGCCAAGTACTGAATGAGCACAAGCTAAGTGTACTTTTGTTCATGAGCCTAAAGGAAACAAAGCTACCGTATTAACAAATCAATAGTCCCATGATATGTAAAAAAAAAATTAATAAATCAATAGTCCCAAGGCTTAAAAATAACCTAAAAGACAAAATCACTTCCAACAGCATGCACTGCTGATTACTATGCAAGGTAAAGAATAAGCAGTTACCTGGCAGGCTCTGGCAGTGACGGCAGGTGAAGTATCTGAGTTAAATGCTGGCCTGACTGCTGCTAAGACCTGTGGGAACAGATACAAAATGGTGAACAGTCAATGAGAGAAGGATCTTGCTGTCTACACATAGGTATGAGCAATCAGTTTTTATGATAAATTTGAAGAATTTAAAACCATTATATTTAAATAAAAAATGAAATATTCAATTTATTGTTATTAAAATATGAGTTCTCACTTTCAGTCATAATATCTCAATGGGTCTGATGCAGTAAACTCCGAGAAAGTTGTTGTTTGCAGGGAGAAGGTTACCGTAGAAATGCATATTACCACAGCACACGGCGCAAGTAATAGTAATAGTAAAGTTGTTTTGCACTCCTTACGCATGGCAACTTTACCGGAACTTACTGCATCAGGACCATTCTGTTGAAGAAATGATTGCAATTAGCCAACTTTTCCTAAGACAGTGGTTCGTTTTGCTTGGAAGCTATCATTGTATTGTACAATTGTACCTTCAGGGCTCTTTCACACGAAGACGTTGCGTTTCATGGGACGTTAAGGTCGCATAACGTGCCCCTAACGCAACCCATGTTAGTATTGAAGTTGGAGGTTATATAGAGCCGCGTTATGCGTCTCTTGATGCGTCCGTGAAGCGTACTTTTTGACGCTTACTATCGAACGAAAACTGCGCATGCGGCAAATAAAAAAACAAGACAGCACTGAGCATGTGCAAACATCCGAACGCAGCCAAATACGAGTATAACTCACAGCACGCTGCACTTTCATGGGACGTGCAGCGTTATACTCCAATGCAACGTGGGCACTGTGAACAGCCCATTGATTTTTCATTGCTGTGAGTTGGGCTGCGTTACAGGGTGCTCTAACGTGTGCCTGTAATGTCCCACTGTGAAAGCAGCCTAAAGTAGATATCCAGCATATAACACATATTTAAGGGATCCTTCTCCTGTAAAGTTATAATTACCTGTCGGGTGCATAGATCCTCCCCCTCCACCCCCGCTGAAAAACGCCATCAGTTTTTTTCTATGTCGAGTAGTGGGGCGGGGGACTACAGTGAATATGTATTATACACGTTGGATATACTTAATGTGACTGACAAGTTTAAAGCTATGTTCATACTTGAAAAATGTTTGAAATTTTCTGCATGTCATGTGTTGACATGTGTAAGAGTGCGCATGTTTCCAGCTGTGTTACACAATAGAGAGGATGCAACGCAGTGAGTACCACAAACAGGATTATTAACCCATTCGCGTTCTGTCGTTTTCACTTGAGCAATGTTCACCTCCCATTGATTAGCCTATAACTTTATCACTACTTATCACAATGAACTGATCTATATCTTGTTTTTGCCGCCACCAATTAGGCTTTCTTTGGGGGGTACATTTTGCTAAGAGCCACTTTACTGTAAATGCATTTTAACAGGAAGAATAAGAAAAAAACGGAAAAAATTCATTATTTCTCAGTTTTCAGCCATTATAGTTTTAAAATAATACATGCCTCCATAATTAAAACTCACGTATTGTATTTGCCCATATGTCCCGGTTATTACACCGTTAAAAATTATGTCCCTATCACAATGTATGGCGACAATATTTTATTTGGAAATAAAGGTGCATTTTTTCCGTTTTCCATCCATCACTATTTACAAGTTTAAAATAAAAAAAATATAGAAATATTTCATCTTTACATTGATATTTAAAAAGTTTACACCCTTAGGTAAATATTTTAAATTTTTTTTTATTGTAATGGTTTTTTTTTTTTTATATTAACCTTCCTGGCGGTTTGTTAAAATCCGCCAGGGGGCAGCAAATACCTTTTTTTACATTTTTTTTTTCATGTAGCGAGACAATGTCTCGCTACATGATAGCCGCTGCTGAGCGGCATCCCCCCAGCCCCCCCCAGCCCCTCCGATCGCCTTCGGCGAACGGAGATCAAGAGATCCCGTTCAAAGAACGGGATCTCTTGGAGGGCTGCGGCGACGGATATAGCGGCGGATCGGAGGTTACACGCATCTAGCAAAGTGCTAGCTGCGTGTAACAAAAAAAAAATTATGCAAATCGGCCCAGTGGGGCCTGAGCGGTGCCTCCCGGCGGCATAGCCCAAGCTCAGCTCGGGCTTACCGCCAGGGCGGTTAAACATTTTATTTTGGAATTTTTTTGGGAGGGTGGGATGTAAACAATAGTTTTATAATGTAAATGTGTGTTTAGTTTTATTTTTTTTACTTTTAGTTGTAGTTTTACTTTTTGGCCACAAGATGGCGGCCATGAGTTTGTTTACATGACATACGCTTAGAGAGACGCATGGGGAAGGCAACAGTCAGAAAAAGTGCAGCTTCCGAGAGAAGCTGTCGCTTTTTCAGCGGGGGAGAGGAATCAGTGATCGGGCACCATAGCCCGATTCACTGATTGCCTGGCTAACGAACCACGGGCCGGGAGCGCGCGTGGCCACGGGAGCGCGCATGGTTCCTGGACGTAGAAACTACGTCCAGGAACTAAAATAGGTTAAAATGTCCCATTCTTGTGAGGATGTTCTATTAAGGACAGAGGAGTGTATTATCTATACAGGTACAAAGAGGACTGGAGGACTGTAACAAATTAAACCAGATTGGTTGCTCTAGGTAACTGCTTCAGTATTTTGTGCTCCTCTTGATAATACTGCCCCAGTGTATTTCAGGGCATACCCCCTGATGATCTGTTTGACAAAAGGTGAAGATTTCCTGTGGGAAAAAGGGTATCAGCTAAAGATTGTATAAATTTAAATCCTTGGTTAAAGTTCCTTTTTAGGATACTCTCGTCAGAACTTACATTGGCTTGATACTGTTCCAATATAACATGCCCAGGAAACTCCGGCTCTGGCACAGAGGAAAACTGATGTATCACTTGTAGCAATGCCTGAAGCCCAACCAGACGCAGCTCTTCACTATGATCTGTGGCAGCCATGAAGGACATGCGGATCAGATCTTGCAGGTGAAGAACCAGGAAATCTCCTGAGAAATAAGAAATGGCTTTCAGTTTGTTGAACTATATGAAAGTCCTATTTGCACGTTAGGTACAGGTAAGCTGAAAAGCATAGTAGTTTAAAGTGCTCATGGATATTTGTAAGTTAAATTGGAACTGCAGCCAAACTTTGTCATTTTGGATAGAGTGGGGAAGGAGTTAAGAGAATGTGTCAGATTATTTCTTCTGTTTGGAGTCTGGTACTCTTCACTTTCTGTCTAAGTAGCGTATCTGTAGTAAGGACACAGAAAGCAATAAAGCTTAAAGAGACTCTGAAGTCTCGTAAAATTCCCGTTTTTATTTTAAAAATCACTTTAACATCATTGCACTACCTAAAACACTGCATCTCTGCGGCTGAACTCTAACTAAATCCCCCCCTAACTCCCCCTGCAAACTCCACAACTTTCTTGGTTAGTGGATTTTGCTGCCCTGGGAGGCAGAGCTTTCAGCTGCAGCTCTGCCTCCATGCACGTCAAAAACGTGAAATTTATGAGACTTCAGAGTCTCTTTAAGCACCTAAGCACCAGGCAAGCAGCAGCATACAGATAATGACCTAAGCACCAGGCAAGCAGCAGCATACAGATAATGACCTAAGCACCAGGCAAGCAGCAACATACAATTAATGGCCTAAGCACCAGGCAAGCAGCAACATTCAGATAATGACCTAAGTCAAGCCAAAGGGAACGGAGCTTTGGCCTGCCACTTTAGGTGAACTATGATTGGTGACCAGACTGACTGACACTGGAAAAAAAAAGCAAAACAACAATATATATATATATAGCAATTTTCAAGGGGTGATCTGCTTAAAAAAAAAGAAAAAAGAAAGTAGTGGGGATCTTAAAAGTTTAGCAGTTTTTTTTCTTTCTATAACAAGGCCCCATGTAACATAATGGCTAATACACAGCTTCCATACTGTTTACTATATCAAATTTTTAACAAGAGGCAAAGGGTACAATTAGAAAATAACAATGTAGACTGGCAGCACCTTGTTAGAGCCAAGTATGCTCTTTAAAGTCTATCCGAGCCAAAGCTCCAGTATAAAATTAGATACTTAACTAAAGAAAGGGAAGCCTCAGTATTGATGTCCCTTGTTGATGAGCGTGCCCCCCCGAAGATTAGCGACAAGGCATTGTTGCTAATCATATAGGCATCACGCAGCACATCTTCCTGTATTGTGGCCGTGCAGTAGCCACGCAAGCCCACCTGCGCAGTAAGCCGGAGCCACGGACTCAGCGCTACTATGCATGCGCGCAGGGCCGCTCTCAGCAACAGAGGGGTTCAGACCACTGAGGGAAGCCGCAATAGGATCTTGAGGCTTCCCTCTCTTCACGGTAAAATCTGATCTTGAACCCGAGCGTCAGTTCAGGTTAACTTTAATGGACAACTGTAGCTAGAGTGATATGGAGGCTGCCATATTTATTTTTCTTTTAAGCAATACCAGTTGCCTGGCTGTCCTGCTGATGCTCTGCCTCTAATATATTTAGCCATAGACCCTGAACAAGCATGCAGCATATCAGGTGTTTCTGACATCATTGTCAGATGTGACAAGATTATCTGCATGCTTGTTTCTGGTGTGATTCAGACACTGATGCAGCCTAACAGACCAGCAGGGCTGCCAGGCAACTGGTATTGTTTAACAGGAAATAAATATGGCAGCCTCCATATTATTCCTACTACAGTTGTCCATTATTGATAAAGCATTGATAGAGTAGCCAACAGCAACAGATGCTGTTTCAGAGGGAACCCTCCCATTTTTAAGCTGTACTGACTCTCTCTAAGAGCCAGTATCATTAATCATTTAAGGACAACGCTAATTGAAATCTACGCTCTGTTGTGATGTTGATGTGGCTGCCAGGGCATAGATTTCAACTCACCGACGCCGTGCGTACTCGCAGCTCCCCTCGCTATCTACCCACTGCAGCTCACTCTCCCTGCCGTCTCTATGACGGGAGAGTTCTGGGAGCGGGTCAGGAGCCAATTTCCTTGGCTCCTGACCGTGTCTATCAATGTAAGCAACTCCCATTGGCTTACATTAATAGACACAGTCAGGAGACAATGAAAGCGGCTCCTGACCGGCTCACAGGAACTCTCCCGTCATAGAGACGTCAGAGTGGGTGGCTTGTGGTTCCCAGCCTGCAATGTGGACAGCGGGCTGTGGCGAGTATGTGTGGCAATTCGTTGGTATTCCTTGGTTTCTGGTACCAGATGTCCTTAAGGGGGCATAGACCGTTGGTACTTAAGTGGTTAAAGAGCAGGTTTACTCGTGGTGCTACCAATCTACATTGATGCACTCACAGGCCAGATTTATCTATAGTGTCTAAGAGGAAAATCTTAGAAGATTTCTAGAGACCCGTGAAGAAGAAACCAAGGCATTTTCTAGCTACCCTCTATTTTAAATAGAAAAACTTTATGACTATCGCATGACTCAGCATACAGATGGTGTGCTATTGTCTTCTTTCTAGAATACTGTATTGCCATGACTTACGATCCGGTTCCTTGTGCTTGTACTCCTGAGCCTGTGCCAAGCTGAAGTGAGCACCGCCCACTTCCTCGCACTGTGACACTAACAGACATACACATTCCATAGAAAACACTCGAGAGTGCCAGCGGGGGCTGACTGACTGGGTGGAGCTCTCCTCCTTTTGGGTTGTTAGCACTGAATCTGTGGATTGTTCACCATCATCTTCCTGAGTAGTATCCACTGAGGCCACTGCTGCAAAATCTATGAAAAGGGAAGAAATATGGAAAAAAAAGAAAAAAAAAAAAAAAACAGGAAAAATATTTGATTAGCTTTTCGTAGAGCTTTTTAGTTTATCAACAAAGTAGCAAGTAATTAAAAATTCCACTAATGTTGTCTCTTGTGTGCTTACCTGCAGAGGTGGAGAGAATGTCTTTATGTAGGCGCAGCCAGAATGACAGACGGCTTAGCCCTGTGCAGCTCTGCATGTGCAGCAATGTTTCTTTCACATCTTGCAGCAGTAGCTGGTCACCCTCCCTGTCCAGAAGGCTCAGCAGAACCCCCTCCAAGCCAAGCTCTCGCATATTGACATCTGGCCACGGCAAGAATGAAAATATAGCATTGATAAGGAGGGAACATGGTAGAACAACAAATACAAAGAAAATAAGAGTTACAAAAACTTAATAACATAAAATGATTATTTCATCTGGCTAGATATTAGTAGGCCAACAGATTTGATGGGTTCTGTAATGCTAGCCGTACACAGATCGATAACAGCCCCATATACAGTGGTGGTGATACACTGACAGATTCTTACTAGGAATCAGGGAAGGGGGCGTGGCCAGCAATGGAAGCGTGAGGACGCACTTCTCCTCAGCTCCAGAGAACCCGCGGTAGAATCCTGGCAAACCGCAGCAGGAGACGCCGTCACCGACCTTCCCGAACAGCTGCACGGAAGGGGGAACGGACACAGGACCCGGAGATGACCAAGTATGGGCCACCGGTCGTCTATGACGCAGCGGAGAGGCTGGCGAGATTCGCGCGGACGGAGCCGCAAGATGGCGCCGGGGACAATGCGGCCTGCAGCTCATCCGCCTTACAGGCCTCCCCCCCTGCCTCGCCGGCTGCAATAGAAGCACCAGCAGAGGAGAATGTCGCACCCCAGCCTCCGGAACAGGTACCACAACCCCTACCCTCCAGAGACGGGAGGAGGGGAGCGGGGGATGTTGGAGAGAGGGAGTGGGAACAGGCCCAAAATGGCGCAGATGAAGGTGGGGGAGAGACACCAGAGCCCACAAGAGCAGAACTGCTGGAGGCTATACGTGGCTTACAAATGTCACTGACCTCCAGATTAGATTCAATCCACGCAGAAATGTCCTTCCTAAAAAATGATTTTAACAAACTAAAGGACAGAACAAAGGAAGCAGAGCACAGAGTGGGGCAGCTAGAAGATATAGTCAATCCTATGCAGCGTACACAGGCTACCCTAGAACAGACATCAGAATCGCAGACATTAAAGATAGATGACCTGGAGAACCGCTCCAGAAGATCTAACCTTAGATTCATTGGTTTCCCTGAGAGAGTGGAAGGCAGAGACCCAGAAACTTTCCTAGAGGAATGGCTAAAGGATAGTTTGCCTGATCTGAAACCCTCACATGTCTTTGCAGTGGAAAGGGCACACCGGGTTCCTGGGGGCCCACCCAAACCAGGGGTTAATGCACGTCCCCTTATTGCAAAGCTGCTTAACTACAGAGATAAGATTGAAATACTTCGCGCAGCACGTACTGCCCCCAACTTGGCTTTTAATGGGGTGAAGATCTCAATCTACCAAGATTTCTCAACCGAGATACAAAAGCAAAGATCTACCTTTTTCACTGTTAAAAACTCTCTCAGAGACTTGCAGATCCCATATAGCATGCTATTCCCAGCTAAATTGCGCGTTCAGTATGATTCCAAAACGCATTTTTTCACCTCTCCAAGCGAAGCTACAAAATGGATGGAGGAACATGGGATGAAAATTTCTACTGTAAAACCCCGTCCTTCTAGGAAATAACTTTATCCACTATGTGTTAAGAAGATTATATTTGGTGTAGCATCGTCGTTGCACAAGTACACGCAGCACCATTGAAACTGGTTCTTTTCTCGGCTGGAATAACTTTTATGCTGCCGTGATATTCAGTTTAGCGTTGGCTATCCATAGTGTGCTCCTGATATACACGCTACTGACTGGTAGCATGCTACAAGACACTATCAACACACGGAAGCACTAAACTGATTAATACATCTCAGCTTCAGTTAGAGGAGCTGATATTTAGGCTATATTTTATATTGATTTTCTGTTGTCCTGTTAAAAAACAATTATTTCAGGTCTTCTTTGTCACTATATGAGACGTTATATACTAGAATTGTGAATTAATTCTTTATTTATCAGCTGGACAATACTAAGTTAGATGATTTCTAGTTTAATACTTATTATTCTCTCTATTCTATGTTTAAAAGTATACTGCCATAATAATATATGCAACTGAGTAATACTTGAATTGCCCAGAAGAGGGCAACAGAATACTATAAATTTCTGAGCTAATAGTTTGCATCTTAGGAGTTATATTGTTGGTGCCTTGCAAACCTATCTTTATTAAGTTATGTAATTATATTTCATATATAAGTCATCTAGATACTGAAGTAATCCCAACCTGAAAACGCTCATATATGTTGATCCCTGCTCTAATCTATAATTACTGACTCAACCTACTCCCCTCCCCCTCCTAACACCTACCCCCCATCCCTTTCCTGCTCCCCTTACCCCTCACCCCCTACCCCTAACCCCCTTCTCTCCCTCTCCCCTACCATTCCAAACTCCTAATAACAGCTCAAAGAGTCAGTTATATGCATATATGGATTTATAACAGGGCAGGATCCAGAATTCTAAGAAACAGTCCAGGACACAAGACCCACTACCGAAAAGGTGCAGATGGATAGTTTTATTACCCAATGCCTATACCTCTATGGGCTAACGATGATGTTACCTGATATTCCCCCTCACCCCCCCCCCCCAAAACGCTCTTGTATGCGATAGTATCCGTTCATACAATACCACTGAAAACGCGGGTTCTAGGTAGCTGGCCTCAAGTTAGTACCCCAACCAGAGTTAATGGGAACTGTTAGGGATAAAAGCTCCCGAAGGTTTTTTAGTCGGAGAGCAGGGTGGGTTAAAGGGTGTTATTTCTGTTCTGTTTTTATGTGTTGTTTTCTGGTGTTCTCCTGCATAATGTTTATCTACATAGAATTGATAGAGGAATATTATCTTGCTATGTCCGCATTCCTAGCCAATAATGTACCCAATTATGTTAACCTCAATACACCACTATGCAGTTTAAGGTAATTACCTGGAATGTGAGGGGGCTAAACAATAATATTAAGCGGAAGCTGGTGTTTGAGTATCTTAGGCAACAATCACCACATGTGATATGCCTACAGGAAACCCATCTGATGGGATCTAGGGCTCTTCTGCTCAAAAAAACCATGGATATCTAAATATTATCTGGCCCACTTCTCCTCATTCTCCAGGGGCACAGCGGTGCTCATTAGTAAATCTTTTCCAGGCCAAATCTTGACGGCGTATACTGATCCTAAAGGTAACTATGTGATTATAAAATGCAATTTGGAGGGTCATGTCTTTACAGTGGCATCTATTTATATTCCACCCCCATTTAAAACGCAAATTTTGGAAGAGATGACTTCAAAACTTCACAATATAATGGAAGGCCCTCTAATGGTAGTAGGAGACTTTAATGCTATTATCGATCCGGATCTTGATAGATTAAACAAAAGTCACCGCACCTTCGCATCCTTTTGTGAGTGGATTAAAACTTATCAGTTATATGACGCATGGAGGTGGAAGTTTCCTTCTAAAAGAGAATATTCATGCTACTCTGACAGTTATAAGACGATGTCACGTATAGATAGGATTCTTACCTCCAAAGATTTACTTCCGTATATTATTGATATACAATATCTGTCACATGGTATCTCGGATCACTCCCCTCTGGTGTGTACAATTAACACCCCGGGGTCAAGTTGTGCAGGGCTCTGGAGAATGGGGCAGGTGTGGTTGGAGGATGAAACTATCCTGGCCGAATGCCAAAAGAATATGTCGTACTACTGGCGGGAGAATGAGGGTACAGCGGGTGTGGGCATCTGCTGGGACGCGGGGAAGGCTGTACTACGTGCAGCATTTAGATCAGCCATGTCTATAATTAGGAACAATAATAAAGCCCATCAAGAATATATTAGGAAAGAATCAGAGGAATGCAAAAAGCAGTTAATCCTGGACCCTTGCCCAAATAGATACACACATTGGGAAATGGCTAGGAGAAAGTTAGAATTAGAACTGCTTAACAGTATAAAGCGTAAAGATATAATTCACAAACAAGGCCAATTTGAACATGGCAATAAATGCGGTAAATTACTAGCGTATTTCCTTAAAGCCCAAGTTGACACTACGCCCATAGCGGCTATAAAACATCCAGATGGGACAAGGCTGGAGACGTCTGTGGACATGGCAGAGGCCTTTAGGAATTTTTACTGTCAGGTTTACTCCTCCCGCACACACACTGGGGGCGGAGAGGTTGCCACATTCCTTGACCAGCTCTCCCTCCCTATACTAACTGAGGAAGAAGCTGAGCTATTGGAGTTGCCCATTGGTCCGGAGGAACTGGGGGAAGCTCTATCCTGCCTTAATAAAGGTAAGGCACCTGGGCCTGATGGCATTCCAGTAGAATGGTACTCTAAAAACAAGGAAGATATCTTACCAAGATTATCCTCCCTACTTACTGATATATTTGAACTCGGAGAATTGCCAGAATCAATGAGAGATGCTTTAATCACCCTGATCCTGAAGCCAGGCAAAGACCCACTGGCCTGTGATTCATACAGACCAATCTCTTTGATTAACACAGACACAAAAATCTTGTCTAAAGTATTAGCAATCCGACTGGAAAAAGTCATGCATAAACTGGTTCATCCGGATCAATGTGGATTTATAGGAGGGAGGTCAACAAGAATGAACATATGTAGGCTCCTGTCCAATATCCAGTTCCCTCATCGTAACTCAAATGCCAGGGTGATCCTCTCCCTCGATGCCAATAAGGCATTTGACTCCATTGAATGGCCTTATTTAATGCAGGTTCTTAGGGGGTTTGGATTCGGTCCTCGCTTCTGCAAATGGATTCAAATTTTGTATACTAAACCAACTGCGAGGGTCAGGGTCAACCAGGTTATATCCCAAACCTTCCAAATTGGCCGAGGCACCAGGCAGGGGTGCCCACTATCCCCTCTGCTATTTGCTCTAGCAATAGAGCCTCTGGCACAGGCGGTACGCAGAGCCCCTGACATTAGAGGACTCACAATCAACCACACTGTGGAGAAAATATCTTTATATGCAGATGATATGCTCATATACCTGGCTGACCCTGGTCCCTCTTTGACAGTAGTCCTAGAATTATACAATATATTTGGGCAAATGTCGGGACTCACTATCAACTGGTCAAAATCAGTCCTCTTTCCTTTGGACACGTTTGACCTTAATATAATCTCACCAAGTTCCAAGCTGTTGATAGTGGACAGTTTTAAATACCTGGGAGTATGGATACATAGAGATATAAACTCATTTAAAGAATACAATCTGCAACCGGTTCTGGTATCTATTGAGTCTCAGCTGAAGCGATGGTCGAATCTACCATTAAATCTATACGGTAGAATATGCTCAATTAAAATGATCATTGCCCCGAGGCTACTCTACATTCTACAGATGTCTCCTTGCTGGATTCCGCAAAGTATTTTTAAAAAAATAGACTCCCTTATTTCTAGTTTCCTATGGGCGGGAAGCAATGCAAAAATTTCGCTGCGAACTCTTCGCCTGCCAATATCGGAGGGGGGGCTGGCACTTCCTGATTTTCAGGCCTATTACCTGGCGTCCCAGCTGGTGCCCATACAGAGCTGGTTAGGTTCAGTGAGAACTAACTCGGACATGAATACAGAGGCGGACATCGCCACTTCATACGAGGCTCTCTGCTCCGCCATTTATAGAAGTAAAGTCCCAACAGGGAATGAAGGCACCTCACTGATTAGACACACTATTAAGATATACAAAAAAGTTCAACGAATATGTGATCCCTCACCTAGTACTATATCCCCCAGTTTTCCCCTATGGCATAATTACCAACTCCCGGAACTCAAAAACATACCTGATATACATTTTTGGTGCAAAGCGGGCATTAAATACGTTAACCAATTATATAATGAGGGTTCCTTTAAGGACTTCGCCAATCTGAAACAGGAGTTTCAGCTTCCACGACACTCACTGTTTCGATACTTTCAGATTAGGCACGCACTCAAAACCCAGCTTGGTCTACATGGAGTGGTACTAGCCCCTACACCATCAGAATCTTTACTTCTGCAGAAGGATACTGACAAACTAATATCAAAGTACTATGAATTCATATTACTTGCAAAACTAAGAAATAATGCAAATAGTTATAAGGTCAAGTGGATGGTATTGCTGACTCAGAGTGGGTTGAATTCCATGACACGTACTATAAAACTGTCATAGCCTCAAAAGACAAGGTGATTCAGCTTAAGTGGCTGCATCAGGCCTACTTGTCACCAACCCGACTGGCAAAGATGGGAAAGGGAGCCACAGACGCATGCTTCAAGTGTGGTGCAAGTGGGGCTAATTTCTTACACTGTGTGTGGTACTGTCCCCAGGTACAGGATTTTTGGAAATCAGTCATTCATTTCATGTCCAATAAGCTCAAACTACCACTCGCCATGTCTTTTCAAGCATGTATGTTGGGAATCCTGGGGGATGTGGGGTGTGGGACACATAAGAGAACATTGATACGTATACTATTATTTTATGCCAGAAAGACCCTCACTTCTAAATGGAAACAAAATAAACTACCATTCATACAACAGTGGATAGAGACAGTAAATAGTACCCTGCCGCTATATAAGCTTACTTATCAGTCTAGATCACAGTTTAAAAAATTTGGGAAAATATGGAGCACCTGGGTCGACGCCCTGGATACTATAATACCCCACCTGGACATCTCTGTGATGATACAGGATCTTCACTAAGATAAACAAATCACTATATTGGGCACAATGTTAAGCTATATTTAAAAGAGTCGTATGAGGTTCGGAATGGGGCAATGTATTACCACTGTAATATTATTACTCTCTGTATGATAATTTGTCATATCTCTGGATACAACCTATGTAATTGAAGAAATTATGTCATGAAAACTGTGGGAGAATACCGGATTGTACTTGTATTGTTCTGTTTTTTATGATGTTAATGTTTGTTAACCTATAAAAATCAAAAATCAATAAAAAAAATTCTCTTTTAAAAAAAAAGGAATCAGGGAAGGCTACCAAATACTGGGGGCACATCTGGCTACAAATACTGGGCGATGGGCTACCTATTTTTGGGAGCACATCTAGCTACCTATACTGCGGGAGGGTCTACCTAATGCTGGGGAGGCACATTAGGCCACCTACACTGGCTGGGAGGACTACCCCTTATACTGGGGGCACATCTGGCTACCTATACTGGTTTTATGTGTGCGTGTGAAAGAGTGTGTGGGAAGAGGGCTGCCTAAAAACTGCAGGCACATATGGCAACCTATAAGGGCTAGCTAATTTTGGGGGCACATCTGATTACCTATACTGGGTGGGGGACTACCTTATATTAAGGTCACATCTGCATATCTATACTAGGAAGGGAGCAAGCATCCGAATAGAGGGTCAAATCTTGTTACCTATACTGGGTGGGAAGCTACCAAATACTGGGGGCACATGTGGCTATCTAGGCTGGGTGGGGGCTACCTAAAACTGGGGGCACATCTGTTACCTATAATGGAGGGGGGGGGGGCTATCTACATTAAAGAGGGATTGCCTAAAACTGGAGGAACATCTGGCTACCTATACTGGGTGGGGTTGGGGGCTACCCAATACTGGGGACACATCTGGCTACATATACTGGAGGGTGTACTTAAAGAGACTCTGAAGCCTCTTAAAAATCCTTTTTTTATTAAACAATCTTGTTTAATACATTAGCCCTACCTAAACCGACGCATTCCCGCGGCTATAAACTATCTAAACCCCCCCTAACCCCGCCTCCCTCTCCTCTGCAAAATCCACGACTTTCTTGGTCGTGGATTTGCTGCCTTAAGCTCTTCCATGTGAGGCAGGGCTATGAGCTGCAGCCCTGCCTCACACGCGTCTGTCAGCGGCGGATCTCTGCCTCTTCCTCACCCCTCTCAGCGAAAGAAGAGTGAGAGGGGCGGGGGAGAGGCGGCGATCCACGCTGATAGACGCGTGTGAGGCAGGGCTGCAGCTCATAGCTCTGCCTCACACAGAAGATCGGCACAGATCGCCCCCCGGGGAGTTAGGTGGGTTTTAGATAGTTTACAGCCGTGGAAATGCGGCGATTTAGGTAGGACTAATGTATTAAGAGGCTTCAGAGTCTCTTTAATAACGGCAGCACACCTGCTACCTATACTGGGGAGCAACCTAAAACTAGGGCCAGATCTGGACACCTATACAGGGGATTGGGGGGGGGGGGGAGGGGGTGGTTAAGGTAAAGAAAGAAAGGAAAAAGCATAAGTGTAAGAAAGAAAAAAGCATTCCTATATTCCTATTACAGGAATCATCACGTAATCGCACATTAACGTAGTACTTTGTTATGGAGGTCATGTGACTGACGTACTCTACCTGCTACTAGTAAAGCTGTAGAACTGCTATATGTTCACCCAGTGTCCATGCTCTATTTTGCTATCTGCTTCAATTTTTTTTAAAAACTTCAATAGCAACATTATGTGTGGCATGCATTTTCTGCTGACTTCCACTGTTTCCTGGAGAAGTTAGTATTGTGGAACTGTTACAGACGCATGCGATTACTCCAGTTTGCTGGTCACGATCATGTGTTCAAGCAGTTAGGGAACACAACTAAGCAGAGCCTTACTAATCTAACACGCATATACGGACTATCCACAAGGCAAACCTAGGCAGATGCGTGGGGCCTAGGGAGAGTCTAAGGGCCTGGCAGATGCTAGCCCCCACCACACCTTACTAAAAAAAAAAGCCAGGTGACCATCAGCGGTGGGCAATAACTGCTATCTTGCCTAAGGCCCCATTTCATCTTAATCCTTTTCTGCTAACGTAATCAAACTGATCATGTGCTTCTCTGAGTTTTCGTACAGACCAGATAAATTAAAAGTGAATTTTAAGAAGAATTCAATAGAAATAGTCCATCATATGACCTCCAGTGGAATATATAGAAAGGTCTCATGTAACAAAGAAAGTTTGCCAATAAGACAGAGTTGCTGTTTTTTTAAAGCTATGAACTCCAGTAAAAGAAGCAAAGGCTGCCTTCTAAAAACAAAAAAAAGATTACCGAAAGATGTTTATATGCTAAAACAATAAGCAGACTTACCCATTTTGAAGCCCTCGTGCCCATCTTTGGCCACAGTCATTGCGTGTTCTGATACCTCTGCTGCTTCTCGCTGTGCAAGTTGCCTGAGACATGCTAACACTGCTCGACGCAGGACCAGGTGAGGACTACACAGGTGAACCTGAGAGATATGACACAAATGACGGATAGAAGAGACAGAACACATGCTAACACTGCTCGACACAAGACCAGGTGAGGACTACACAGGTGAACCTGAGATATGACACAAATGATGGGTAGAAGAGACCACACGCACTGCAGGTCAGTGACAAACGTCACAGGCGTGAATGGAAGTGGAAGCCATTTGTAAATATCATCCAACCATATATGATCAATGAGAATATTCAAACAGAAACTAGCTGTGTGTCATCGTGTCATTTATTTTATGGCATTCATTCTCCATTGTAGCTTCCTGATGAGACAGAGAGGCAGGGTCGGAACAGGGTTCTCCAGCAGAGAAGGTTTCCTAGAGGTGGAGATTCCAACCCAAGCCTCCCCCCCCCCCCCACAATTGTGCTTGTCCCAGTATACGTATAGCAAATGTGCTCCCAGTATTAGGGAAATAACCCTGCCCAGTTTAGAGAGCCAGATCTGCCCACCGCATTAGGTAGGTTGCTCCCCTCCCCCCAGTATAGGTAGCCAGTTCTACTCCCAGTATTAGGTAGCCACTTCCCCAGGTAAGCTAGCCATATGTACTCCCAGTATTAGGCAGCCCTCCTCCCCAGGTAAGATAGCCGATGTACCCCCAGTATTAGGCAACTCCCCCTCCCGAGGTTAGATAGCCAGATGTGCCTCCCCCCCAGCATCAGGTAGCTTCTCTCCCCATATAAAGAGTATGTGAGCTCGCCACTCACTTGTCAGCACCTCTGGGATCTTCACCATATCGTACAGATCAGCGTCTCCTCTCCGATTACTCTAGTGGTGCACATCATAAGAGAGGAGATGCTGGACTGTGTAACATGGTGAAGATCCTGGTGGCGCTAACAGATTAATAGCATGCTCTGAGTCTGCTCACATCCCCAGTAATCCAGCACTACTTTTATACTTTAAAGTATTTTTTGTGTGACAGTGAGTTAACTACAGTTCCAAGTCTCATCTTGTTTACTTTGCTGGAAATAGGGGATGGAGAGAGAGAGAGATACACACAGTAGATAGAAAATACCATGGAGCATTCCTATGAATAGCTAGTGCAATATCATTCAGAAGAAGCAAAAACATTATGACAGGTACAGGGTAAACATCTGTGAAATACAACAGATACGGGTGTTCGGTTATTATCTCTACTGTGACTTTACTCCTAGCATTCTATAGCAGCTACATTACAATACAAACCACCTACAAGCTGTAGTCTTAGGATTTGCTTACATGTATCACAGTGCAAATGCAGCATAAGCACAATATGTGAACATGAAAAACCATAACCAATTAGCAATGCAAATACAGCCCATAAGGCTGTGTATGGAAGCTTTTGCAATGCGATTTCCCATATCACCCTTTCAATTATGTCTATCTGCATATATGTATAAGCTTTCACTGATTATTCTGAAAACCTATTGTCCTCTGTGTCCAATATGAGCATATAAAAGGAACATAGAATAGCACTTAAATCCTTTCAGGTAACCCAAGTTGAGGGTATTTTTTTAAGTTTTCTCCTAGGAGATAATATTTCATCTTCTGTTTAAAATAACTTTTCAACACTCTGCAATGGAAAGAATACCAAAAGTAGGTGAAAAAGCACTGACAAAATTATTTTCTTGCCTTTGAGCTAGTGGCTTAAAGGCATTTAATTGATAATGTATGGAAATATCATCTAGGAGAAAAAAGGGAACTGAATAAGGGCCTTAAAGAGGAGCTGTCAGCCGTACTATCTCAGAAAAAAAACATATATCTAAGTAGATAAATACTTGCTTGACTTACATAACATAAGTATTGCACTGTCCACGTTTTGATTTTAGTGATTTTTTACAGTCAAAAAAAGAGAAAATCCTTCTTAGCATTTCCCATTTTAACTGCGGCTATTTTGAAGTCAATCTATGTCATTTCCTCCCTTACTAACCTCTGCCTGATTGCGTATGCATTGCCTGCCCTCCACTATAGAAAGTGCATTGTCTCAGCATAAGAAATATTGGCCAATCAGAGAGGAACAGTGGTGCGGGAGGGGAAAACAGGAGGGAAAGAGCCTTCAGCCAATCGGGCTGCATAAGGTAAGTCTGAAGGGAAATGACAACCTAGCATGCACTGCAGCTTCCTTTGTGCATACCAAATAAGAGTCATGTAAACTGGGAATGATCATTTATCACAAGAAAAGTAATAGTGATTTTAACTTTTGGATTGCCTGGTTACCATCATTATTACTGGTTTACCAGATAAAAATAAAGAATTGATTTTCGATTTTATGCCCTACAGTTACACTTTAATAAGTATTTAGCCCACTTTTCACACTTTCTCTTATGTAACACGTTGGTAACTATTTCTCCTGAGTTTTCTCCCAGGAGATAATTTTTCATCATCATTTTAAAATAACTTTTCAGCACTTTGGAATAGATAAAGTACCAAAAAGTAGGCGAAAAAGTACTATCAAAATTATTTTGATTGTTTGCTTGCTGGTGGTTTAAAAGGAATTTAATTGACAAGTCTAAAATATCACCTAGGAGAAAACTCAGGAGAAAAATTGAATTGCATATGGGCCTGTATGTCAGTTTAGGATTTCATCTATCGAGGAATCCTATCCTGTCATGCATGTCTTCTGGCTTGAAAAATAATTTAGGACTTCTGCTAACCAATTAGGATTGTTATTGTCAAAATTTGAAGCTTGTGGACCACTTGTACTTGGAATTGCAGTGTTAACATATATTCTTTACAATGTCTTCATTTTTTTTAAAGGAGCGCATCCGGTGTCGGACTGGGAGCTGGAAAAGCTGAGGAAATCCACTTGCTGGCCAAGCAGCAGTAATCAGGTCTTGCTGGTCACATTGAAGACTTGCTGCATGTTTCTATTGGGAGTGATAACTCAGGGTTTCTGTTGCTTGGTGGATTTCCTCAGTTTTTCCACCTCCCAGTCCGACACTGAGCGCATCACCATTTTATACACCCACTGTTTGCTATATATCAACCCCTAATGCACCGTTTTGGTTGGCAGGAAGGTCTGTTCGGTGGCCCCCAGATTAACTATGCCTGGGAGCTCTGTTACTAGAACCAGCCCTGCAAGGGAGATAAGCTGGAATACCATCTTCAGCATATGTACAGAACATCCTGTAACTGTAAAGTATGAACATTATACTTACAAACAAAACGGCTGGAACCAGAATGGATAAATATATACAAAAATCAAGCAACAAGCAGTGTGAACACTCCAGAAAATGTTATGTAACATGCAAAAAGCAGGAGAGACAGCAACAGCCGTGATGCAGACCCATAGCTTCACTATGCATGAAGGCAGCCTGGTTTCTGGTTATAAACAGTATGAATAAAGCATTTGAGTAAGGGCAACATCGATTATTCACTGCAAACATTTGCAAATAGTTCAAATGCACACAGACTGAGAAATACACGGCTATGATGAAACTGGCAAAATATTACACTTTTTTTTCTCAAAATAAAAAAAATCTCAGAAAGCACAGAATAAAAACACCTGGTGGGGTAATAAATGATTCCAAGTTGAGTGGCAGGGATTAGATTGTGATTTTCTCTATGGGATAGTTAGTGACATGGCTATGTACTAAATACTTATTAAAATGATATAGTTAAGAACGTGACTGTTGAGTACAATCAGCTGTTCAATCCCATGGTACCCATAAACGGTACAATAAAAAAAAATGTTAGATTCACCCGTTTTTGCAACCAAAACAATCGAATGAAAGTTGAAAAGAATATTTTTTTTCGATCAAGAAAAACGATTGATTATCCAGTTTTTTTCTAAAAAATTCAATCACACATGTTGGAAACATTTTTATATTCGAACTAACAGAATAATCTAACTAAATTATCTAATCGAAAAAAAATTAAAAAATTGTACCATATATGTGCACCTTTAAGGTGGTCACGTATGATACACTAAAATGATCCAATATTACAGCAATTCGATAAAAAAAACCTATTTTTTCTGCATAAAAATGTAAACTTTTTTTTATTTTGTAAATCGAGTGAAATTTGTTGTCAGATTTTTTTTTTCCCCCCAATTTTTCTTGATCATGAGTGGCAGAAATTTCTGATCACATTTTTTGCAAGACTGTATGGTGTATAGTAGAGAGAGAATTTCGCAAGCAATTTTTTCAGAGTTTTCAATCTTTTTGTTTCATCGTTGGTACATTGGTCAGATTAATCAAATGTTACAATCAATCAGAAAAATGTGATTGTATATCTTGAATTGAAAAGAAATGTTAAAAATTGCATGGTGTGTGGCCACCTTTACTGTTTTAAGAAGAAATCCACCAGCCTTGGCCTCACTCTAGACAAGCTAGCTCCCTCAAACCCAATGCAAACATTAGTGGGCATCTCAAACTGTCTCATCTCTCTACCTGCTCCACATCCCACCCACCCTGTGCGTTGGAAAGTCGGGAGCTTTGTGTGGGATGTGTGATTAGACATAAGACTGTGGTCCACTCAAACTAGGAGCAATCAGATTAGCTCCACACAAAACAAGGCAAGACCGCTATCACAGGGAGGCCTTTAATTTTACATTAATCCTCATGCATTTGTCTGAGAAAAAAAATCTATAAACTAAGTATTAGAAAGGGCAGGAATTTTGTGTATTTGCATCTACAAACCAAGTAGTGTTTAAGCCTGTCAGCAAGAAAGAGATATTTGATCCGTCCAGGAATTCTCTTTTTATTTATTTATATTTTTTTTTTAAACAAAATTGAGTTTGTATTGCCCCTTAAACTTGGAATCACCTATGTCCCATATAATGTTTTGTCATAACTTCCTATTTTTTCCTATAGATTTCTTCTGTGACCATATCAGCAGATAAGCTTTGCACAAAACTGCAAATGGGCTACAAAGCTCTGCAAGATGCAAGTATTGCCTTACAAAAGAAGAGGGATGCAAGAAGGTGCAGCGCAAACTCTAGGAGGGGAGGTGACATACCAACATAGAGTTATCCAGCAAGACCTCCTGCAGGAGATAAAAGTGACAAATGTGTGAGGAAGGAGCAAGTAGACTTATGGACAATAAATCAGGGACTAAGTTCAAGCTTTTTCTCCCATGCGGTTCCTCTTTCCCCTTTCCACTAAGAAAGTGGTTTTTTTCCTGGAATTATAGTGCCTAACTTATTTTTTTCCTCACCTATAAGGAGAGATAATTCATGAGAGAAGCAGAGAAGAAGAGCTAAAGATGCACACACAGGTACTGTCGCCAGCAGAGATCTGGACTTGATCCCTAAGCAACAATTTGGGGAACAGTTCTATGTAGACTGTAGACATATCTGTTGTTATAAAGGGGAATGGAAGAATGGAGAGGGAGGGGTAATGAGAAAACAGTGGGCTTGGCCTGTGCTCAGATGAGATGATCCAGCACTCCAGATGTTCCAGCGATGCATCACGACCACCATACATGCCAGATTCTCGGCTGAAGTAGTCCTTTCCAGCCACCTTGGTTGAGCACCCTCTAGCATGTATATAAAGATTTGTACATACATACGAGGCATGTCACTTGGCAGGGATTGGGACTCAATCTCTCAGGTGACAGTGCAGGGCTGACACTGTACAGACGCGTCACAAAAAATACTCTGTTGCTCTATGAGGTGGAGGAGGGCCGACTGAGCAGGACACGAGGAGCGTCATGCAGTGGGCAGGATGAGTGAGAACAATGCTCTCGGCATGCGCTCGGTCGACTCGACCCACCGGACTGATTGCTGTGCAAGGTGTCCGGGGGCTTGCTAAACTCTCGCTAGATTCTCAACAGAAGTGGTTATTGACCACCTTGGCTGAGTTTAATTTAGCAAGTGTAAGAGACTTCAGCCTTAATTCAGGAGATAAACAGGCAGGGCCGGGCCGAGGCATAGGCTGGAGAGGCTCCAGCCTCAGGGCGCAGTGTAGGAGGGGGCGCAGAATTCATTCAGCTGTCATTCCTAATTGTGTTTGAAGCAGAAAGAAATAAGAAAAGGTGATACATGGCAGTGATTGCAAGCCAGATAACTGGAGATTAAGGTGTTGGGGAGGTTGTGGGCCCTGTGGCGCCTCTTAGTCTAATAGCAATCAGTGTTTGATGGTTCGGGTGGCAGGGATGGAGGGGCGCACTTTGGTGTCTCAGCCTTGGGTGCTGGAGGACCTTGTCCCGGCTCTGTAAACAGGTAAAGAGATCTAATTTATGAGGTAAACCGAGAAGCAGAGTTAATAAGTAAGGTGAAATAATTTATGACTTGTGAATCAATCCTAATATCTCAATGGGTTGTTTTTTAGGCTTGTTTCTATCTAGCTTCTCTAATTTGCTTCCACGATCAAAAAACCTCTTAGTAGTTGAACATCATCATCAGTGCATAATCAGTGCAGTGCTGTAGTGAGGATGGAGGGGACATTGTAAAATGTTTGGGTAGATTTGGATAGGGGTCCAATGCACTGTATAAAATGCCAACATTATATAAACAATTGACAGATAAGATAGTCCTTACTCTTGTTAAAGAAACAGCATTGTGTAAACTGTACTAGAAAAACATAATCCCTTAAAGTGGACCTCTACCCAGGAATGGAACTTTGAACATATTAGCGCTCGCTATCCATTAGGCCCCTTTTACAAGTGTGCATTACATTACCCTGCTTTGCCACAGGGTAACGCGACGACAATGCAAGGCAGTGGGGCCTAGCACACAAAACGATGGAATACGACAGAGATCCCCAGGAATCCCTGTGATGTACTTCCTGTCCAGCAGGGAGTACGTCACTGGGGGAGGGGCAGCGAGGGATGTGCGCCAGCATCAGTAACACTTCTTATATCTATATATCACTGTACATTAGTATATAGCAACATCCCCTCCACCACCAAGCATTATGGGGGACCAGATATATTTTGTACTGGCTTCAGGAACTCTCACTAATCAAACATTCTGCCGAGATTACCTGGCAGGAATAAAGATGTCTTCACCTGTGATAAATTTCAAATATGTAAAGTGGTAAACACTGCCTAAATAATTTATATATATTTTTTTAAAACAAAATTAAAAGCAATTAATAGCACTACAAAATTATGGCACTCAGTGTAACAGATATAGTAGAATATTGATTCTACAATCCCTGATAGTAGAGTATCGGTAAGTGTACTGATTTTCAATTATATGATCCCCCACGGACTGTGACTTCTCTTACACAAGTATCTCCGAGTAGAATATTGGCAATTAAACAAACATTCTACTATATCAGGAACGTCCTGTAACTAGGATACATTTCCATGATGCAAAACACTCTATGATGTACAATACGGTGTTTATTAATCTGATCCTATTAGTGTACCCTTCCACTAAACAAACAGCAGGAATATACATATAACAGTGATGGAATGCCACACAGCAATACTTACACACAGAGTGGGCACCAAACTGGACAGGTTGACATGTTTGGGAGCAAACATGTGTAGCTGCTGTAAGCAGGCAATGCCCTGGGCCTGAACCAGACAGTCTGGATGCTCCTGCATCACAGAGCAAGCCAACAAACAGAACTTTCTTTGTGAAGATGCCAGTTCTCCACTCCCTGTAGGCAAAGGACAAGTAAATAACCATTTGTGGCCAAGATGCTCAGAGGATATAAATAGAAAATACAAGAAAGAAATTAATTCATAATTAGTATAAATGTCTACTGGAAAAAACAACAACCCACCAACAGCCCCACCACGGTACGGATGTACTACAATGGGAAGTTATTCCTTCCACCCTCTCTCCACTGTTGATCAGTAATTAAAGATAAATCGTACCAATCCATCTTTAATCCTTAAACTGCAGGTTACAGATTTAGCTGCTTCTGTGTCCATGATCCTCTGTAACCAGCTATCTCTCTTACTGACTTGTCAATGTTGGAATGTGGACATAACCCCAAATCTGTAGTGACTATCAGCAGAACCAGATCTCTAGTCCAGCCATGACTACCACTAGACAGCCTAACCCTAAAAAAACAGAGGTGGTAGCAGAAACCAGAGACTGCAACAGTCACATTATCAACTTTAATATTTACAGAGACACTGAAGCGAAAAAAAATAAAATAAAGTATAATGAATTGTAGATTTAGTACAGCTAAGATATAGAGCATTAGTAGCAAGGAATTAATTATCATGTTGTTGCCAGTACAGGAAGAGTTAAGAAACTTCAGTTGCTACCTATGCAAAAGAGCTTTTCTGACCCAACTTGGTTTGGCTACAGTGCTATTTTCTGGAGCACTTATACATCAAAGAAACAATCAGAGACAGATTTAGATACAATTTTACTACAGGAAAGATGAAAGGGTCATTAACTTTGCTATTTAATAGTTTAAAATATAGATTATGGTTTGTAAATTGCAAAATATGACAGAATGATGCAATGTTATAAATAAAAGCTATATATCTGAAAATAAAAATATGAGACTATTTTCTTTGCTACAATTCATTATAAGTTTTTTTTTCCGCCTCAGTGTCACTTTAACACAACCCTGAAGCGAAAGAAAACCCCAAAACATATGATATAATGAATTGTATGTATAGTACGGATAATGAATAGAACATTAGTAGCAAAAAAATAAATAATAAAAAATAAATAATAAAAAATAAAATTATTTTCAGTTATATAGCTTTTTTTTTTTTTTAGAACATTGCATCATTCTGTCATATTTGCAGTTTAGAAACCACACTCTGTATTTTAAGTTATCAAGCAAAGCAGAAATAATGACCCTTTGAACTTTCCTGCAGTAAAACCTTATCACAACCTGTCTCTCGCTGTTCCTTGGCTGTTTAAGTGCTTCAGAGCACAGGACTGTATTCGAGTCAGAGGGACGAAGAGCTCAGAGAAGCTGAACTCTTCCTGTACTGGAAAACAATATGAGACTGGCTTTTGTTTTTTTTGCTACTAATGTTCTACTTCTTAGCTGTACTACACATACAGTTCACTATCTCATAAATTTATATACCATACTTTTTTTTTTATTTATTGGCATTGCACATGCCATAGATGTGCTGTTTTAGAACTGAATCATTTTGATTAGAAAAAAAAAAAAAGTGGTATGTTCCCATGATGTAGATTTCTTAAGAATGTTACCTTGAAGCTCTGGTCCCAGAGTGTTTAGAAGAGCACTGAGACAGCGACCGAGGCTTCGGTGGACCTCTGTGTGTGATGGTGCTGTCATCATCAAAGCAGTTAAGATGAGTGAGAGTGTGGACTCTATATGAAGATAATATAACGGTCCTGAGGTATCAATGATGATTGAGAGAGAATGCAGCGCCCAGGTCTGTAAAAATATCACCAACGTTCAAATAAACGGATGTCCATCTTCATTTATTCTTAAAAGTCTATGATTACAACTTTAAAAAAAATACCTGTAAAGACATACATAAAAGACATACATCTCTCCCAGAGAAAAGTGCACTATAAATCACTTTTTCCTTTGTGGCTATCACTTACAGTATGTAGTAAAATTCTAAAATATCTGACTGGTTTCGGACTAGTCCATCTCCTCGTGGGCGATTCACAGTATTTGCTTTAGTCTTTACAAAATAATTGCCTGGACCTATACCACTTTCCTGGCCAGACTCCCTACTTGTTTACAAACTATTTTGTCAGCTGGACTGAGCAACTGCAAGTGATTTTAAAAATATAAAAAATCTTGAATATTTCCCATGAGGAGATGGACTAAACCTGTCAGGTCTGTCAGATTTTTACAACTTACTGTAATGTATATCTCATATGAATGCATTTTACCACTTTTCATAATAGAAGTCCTTTAATCACTTGAGTATGGTATATCTACATCCCGCGGGACTTCAGTTCCTGCTCAGGGACGTAGATATTTGTCTATTGAATCCGACAGCCGTCGCTCGCTCCCACACAGGTTCTCGCCGCTGATCATTAGCGGGGAGAACAATGAATGAACGCAATTCCCATTCATTGATCTAAGTCCCTGTGTCAATGATCGCCGGCATCAATGAGATGCCTGCGGTGATTATAACAAAAGAAGTTACACTTGCACGCATTACTTCCTGTTCGCGTACTATTTGTAAGCGGCAGGAAGAAAATGCGTGAGGACATATTGTGGCCAAATAGTAAAATTACACCTACTTACTCTTTATTCAATAAAACCACCTACTGGTACCTATACCATTAAAATTACCCCTTACCTCGCCCACTTTCCCATAGTTACCCAAATTAATCATTAGCATTTAAAAAGAAATGACAATAAATAAAAAAAAAAAACAACAAATAGTTAGTCTAGGGGCTGAACTTTTTTTTAATATGTATGTCTAGAGTTATTACTGTTAATTTTGCCTATATGGGCTTGTAATTAGTGATGGAGGTAAAACTGAAAAAATGCACCTTTATTTCCAAACAAAATATTGGCGCCATACATTGTACTAGGAATATCAAACTTGAAGAAATTTACTACCCCACGAAGGTCTTAACTGATGTGCCCAGGCAGGCTCAATCACCACTTGAGCAGATGATGAAAAGAAGATGTAGCTGGCACCATCGATTGCTCTTTTACTTTTATTAAAAGACCGTCATTAGTATACAGATGACAAAGTATACAAGTAACAGCGACGTTTCGGAG
This sequence comes from Hyperolius riggenbachi, assembly GCF_040937935.1. Lineage (NCBI taxonomy): Eukaryota > Metazoa > Chordata > Amphibia > Anura > Hyperoliidae > Hyperolius > Hyperolius riggenbachi. The sequence goes on along the minus strand of NC_090654.1, from coordinate 197,615,132 downwards.
CGTTCAGCCTGCTCCTTTTTCAAGCCATGACAGTCTCAAAGTACTCCGTTTGTAATCACATATATATACAACATCACATATTCAAACTACCCAATGACAGGCTTTCAAATCCTCTTAAGCCAATCCCCGTCCGTTATATCAAAAGCGGACCTAATGGGGAACTTGTGTACAAGTATGTGGACCAATGGCGAGAGACACTCACCTGTGCCGTGCGTCCGCCCCACCTGGCACACCGGCCTCGGTTCAGCCTCCAAGTCACGTCAGGCCACCCCCTTGGTCAGCGGACCAAATGGGGAACAGCCGGGCGGGACAGTAGTGTAACGTCAGTGACGTTACCAGGGAGACGCGAGGGAAGCGCACGGAAAGCTCCGTGTACTTCCTAACAGCGGAGAGATGACGTCACTGCATAAGCCGGCTGATCACGTGGAAGTATCCACCAATCAGCCGGCCCTGCGTCTCCCTGAATGGCAGCAGTGGCGCCGAGCTGGCCGCGTTGCCATAGAGATGTAAATAGAGGCTGAAGCAGTGTTAACAGAAGGGGCAGACGCACATCCACATGCAGAGGGTCATCATGCTGCAAAAGAAGAGATCAGCACCCATACCCAACATATTAAAACAGTGCAAAGTCACCATAGATAAAGGACATATTGAACAGAAGTAACCAGGGACATAGTAGATAGTATTATATTAAAGGTTATATAAATGGTGTGAGATCATATTCTCGGTTCATGCCACAGGGCTCAATGGTATCCAACGTGCAAATCCAGAAAGCCTCATGGAGCAACAACCGCCTGTTTCTGTCACCACCATGTTTCAAAATGGGAACGCTGTCAATAATTTGACAGCATAACTGACTAACAGTATGTTTACAGAGAGCAAAATGACAGGCAACTGGTTGGTCCATGAGGCGTTCCCGGATTGCATGCTTGTGAGCTGAGAGTCTAGTTTTAAATTTTTGGGTAGTTTCTCCCACGTATATAAGGCCACATGGACATTTGAGAATATACACAACATATTTGGAATCACAGTTGTAGATACCCCTGATGTTGTATTTTTTACCTGATCTAGAATGGGTAAAGACATCACTTCTGATGACTGAGTTGCAGTGAACACAGTTGAGGCAGAGGTACATACCTTTTCTAGATCCCTCAGGGGGCCTGACAAGTGACCTCATTTCAGCATGGGTCAGTTGATCCCTGAGGGTAGGGGCCCTTTTGTAAGAAAAAAAGAGGAGGAATATGGAACTCAGGGACCTGGGGAAATGCCTGGCCAAGAGAAGGCCAATGTTTTTTAATTATACATGCTATGTCCACACTAAGGACATTGTATTGAGTGACAAAAGGAATACGATTCCCGGCATCTCTCCTAGATCTCTTAGATGTACACAATGCCATTCTGCGAGCCTCTGCAACCAAGTCCTCAGGGAAATGTCTGTCTAAAAATTTCTGTGACATCTCACTTAACCTAACTTCTCTCCGATTGTCATCATCCACTATACGACTGACCCTTCTAAATTGGGACTTAGGAATGGACCTGATAGTATTAGTGGGATGGAAACTTTTATATGACAGGATAGCATTCCTGTCAGTGGGCTTGACATACAAGTCAGTGTGAAGAGAGCCATCAGACAACATTACTAACGTATCTAAAAAATTGATTTGTTGTTCATCACAATGAGATGTGAGTCTGATGGGTTCACACTGCCCATGTAGTTCCCCCACAAATTGATCAAGGGTCCAACGCGGCCCCGCCCAAACGCAAAACACATCATCAATATAACGTAGCCAACACAGGGCATACTTTTTAAACAATGAATTATTGTAAACAAAAGATTCTTCATACTGATTCATGTATATGTTTGCGTAGGACGGGGCCATGTTGGACCCCATCGCCGTTCCACGTACCTGCAAATAAAATTTGTCATTAAATACAAAATAATTGCAAGTTAACACAATCCTCAACAGCTCCACAATGAATCTAATCTGATAGCCATCACTATGATTTTGATGGCTATCAGATTCGATTCACTGTGGAGCTGTTGAGGATTGTGTTAACTTGCAATTATTTTGTATTTAATGACAAATTTTATTTGCAGGTACGTGGAATGGCGATGGGGTCCAACGTGGCCCCGTCCTACGCAAACATATACATGAATCAGTATGAAGAATCTTTTGTTTACAATAATTCATTGTTTAAAAAGTATGCCCTGTGTTGGCTAGGTTATATTGATGATGTGTTTTGCGCTTGGGCGGGGCCGCGTTGGACCCTTGATCAATTTGTGGGGGAACTACATGGGCAGTGTGAACCCATTAGACTCACATCTCATTGTGATGAACAACAAATCAATTTTTTAGATACGTTAGTAATGTTGTCTGATGCCTCTCTTCACACTGACTTGTATGTCAAGCCCACTGACAGGAATGCTATCCTGTCATACAAAAGTTTCCATCCCACTAATACTATCAGGTCCATTACTAAGTCCCAATTTAGAAGGGTCAGTCGTATAGTGGATGATGACGATCGGAGAGAAGCTAGGTTTAGTGAGATGTCACAGAAATTTTTAGACAGACATTACCCTGAGGACTTGGTTGCAGAGGCTCGCAGAATGGCATTGTGTACATCTAAGAGATCTAGGAGAGATGCCGGGAAACATATTCCTTTTGTCACTCAATACAATGTTCTTAGTGTGGACATAGCACGTATAATTAAAAAACATTGGCCTTCTCTTGGCCAGGCGTTTCCCCAGGTCCCTGAGTTCCATATTATTCCATATTTATCTATGGTGACTTTGCACTGTTTTAATATGTTGGGTATGGGTGCTGATCTCTTCTTTTGCAGCATGATGACCCTCTGCATGTGGATGTGCGTCTGCCCCTTCTGTTAACACTGCTTCAGCCTCTATTTACATCTCTATGGCAACGCGGCCAGCTCGGCACCGCTGCTGCCATTCAGGGAGACGCAGGGCCGGCTGATTGGTGGATACTTCCACGTGATCAGCCGGCTTACGCGGTGACGTCATCTCTCCGCTGTTAGGAAGTACACGGAGCTTTCCGTGCGCTTCCCTCGCGTCTCCCTGGTAACGTCTCTGACGTTACACTACTGTCCCGTCCGGCTGTTCCCCATTTGGTCCACTGACAAAGGGGTGGTAACATCTTCCCTGACGTGACTTGGATGCTGAACCGAGGTCGGTGTGCCAGGTGGGGCGGACGCACGGCACAGGTGAGTGTCTCTCGCCATTGGTCCATATACTTGTACACAAGTTCCCCATTAGGTCCGCTTTTGATACAACGGAAGGGGATTGGCTTAAGAGGATTTGAAAGCCTGTCATTGGGTAGTTTGAATATGTGATGTGGTATATATATATGTGATTACAAACGGAGTACTTTGAGACTGTCATGGCTTGAAAAAGGAGCAGGCTGAACGCTCCAAAACGTCGCTGTTACTTGTATACTTTGTCATCTGTATACTAATGACAGTCTTTTAATAAAAGTAAAAGAGCAAGTGATGGTGCCGGCTACATCTTTTCATACATTGTACTAGGGAAATATTTTAAATGTTGCAATAAAAAAAAAACATAATTATATAAAAATGATTTTTTAAATGTTTTCTTATTATTCCCATTAAAATGCATTTAGAATAAAATAATTCTTAGCAAGATGAACCACCCAAAGAAAGCCTAATTGGTGGTGGAAAAAACAAGATATACGGTAAATCATTTAATTGTGATAGTTAGCTATAAAGTTATTGGCGATTAAATGGGAGGAGTGCTGACAGGTGAAAATTGCTCTGGTACAAAAAGAAAAACCCCTTAGAAGGGAAGTGGTTCAATTGCAATCTCATTGCGTTTTCTTGATCATTCTTCTAAAAAATTCAAGAGAATGTTTTGTACTATTCAAAGATTTCATATGCCACAGAGATTCACTGAGACTTCATGCTCTACATAAATAGGATCTGTGGTTTGGACCCATGCTGGCAGCACATGATAGAGCTTCTAAGTATAAACTCATGTTCAGTTTGATCTTGCCTGTGCTGAAATAGATTGTATAACTTGGTTGCATTAGACCATAATTATAGAAGGTTCTATTGAGTATAATGCAAATGTATAGTTTAAATTATGCACAACTGGAATTGCATACATATTTCTAGAACACATCCTTGTCTAAACTAAAAAAAACTTCCTGTATGGTAACTTTGCAGAAAGGCTCCCTGTTTATGGAATGATTAACCCTTTCCAATCCAATTTAGTGATCACCCACTTTCCCCGTGGCACTTACATTTTTCTATTTTGTGGGTGGAGGGGGGTGACCGCTGTGTGCTGAAGAGCTGGAGGGGTCTCTACCGCCTCACACTAGAGCGAGGAGTAGACCCAGCATCAGCGGGGGGATTCAACCCTTTAGCAGCCAATTTATTTAGAGGCTTGGAATTACTCCAGACCAATGTATTTTAGCATATTCTTTTTATTTGTTAGTTACACTTTCCTGCTTCTAATTAGTATTGCTGTGGTGTGTATTTAGAGCCACTTGTCACTAGGGGGCAGTGTGAGACAATAACAGAGGACTTCTGCTTTCAGTTTCTATATTTTCTTGAAGCAGAGAGACATCAAAGCATTCCAAGAATTTACAGCACTAGTTCCACCGGAGGTCCAAAGCAGTGCACTTATCTCAAACGAGATAACGGTATTGAAACTTTTAATGGGTTAAATATTTATACAGCATAGTGAGGTGCCAGAGGGAATCAAAGTGTTGGACTTTGATCCACGTAGGTTGACGTCATGCCGGACTACATCTGACAACGGCGTCCCTAGTGGCAAGCCCAAATGCGCCCATGTAATATCTAAATTACATGGTGCTGCAGTGGAGGATGGGGCCAGCAGTGACCAAAGTGTGCAACAGCCATATACTTGGTGCTCCACTTAAAAACAGGTTATGTTCCGGGAGTTTGTTTGTAAGCTGAACTTGTAAGTTGAGTCCTGTGTTATACAGGTAAAAGTGGATACATGATGTACTTTCAGTCAACTCTGGATCTGAACATACAGTATAAATAATGTTGTAGGTGGTTTTCAAAGTTCTTTTAATTTGTTTGAAACTACTTACAGCAGTTAATGCAATTCTGCAACATTTAACAACAAAATATTTTGAACAATAGAGACAAATTTGTTTGTATGTATGAAAATGTTTAACTCAAGTCATTTGTAAAGTAGGGGATTGCCTGTACTTTCCTGTGCCAGACTATCTCCTACAACGGACCTATGCTGGATAAGGCCAATGCTGGACATAGTCCGACATAGGATTAAAAAGGGCTAAGGGATCACAATACTCACCAGAACTGTTATCATTATTGTATATTTACCGTATATAGCGCCGACATCTTCGGCAGCACTTTACATAGTATATAGTCACGGCATTAACTATAGCGGTTATTGTTAGTATGATTTCAAGTGATATGATTTAGCAAAAAATGACCTAGAGGAATCCATCTTGAAACAAACTCTGGCATTAAGATACCCCCGTCTGTGTTACAGAGCAGAATATATGCCAATTCTTATGGTCAACCCACCTGAACCTCTGGAGATGTGGTATCTTGAGACAATGAATGAAGCACAGCTACACAAGAAGCCAAGTGCTGGGGCGAGCTGACTCCTCCAAGGTATCTGTGCAAAGAACCCAGGGCTAGAGAGTGACTGGTTCTGGCCACAACATCTCTGGCTATTTTCAGCCTGTAACACAGAAAGAGAGTAAAAGAAAATGCAATATTTACCTAAAGTAGAGCTAAATATATGACATGGTCACAGCATCCAGCGTACTTATCAAAGCTTGTTTGTGCTAATGCTGATGTGTAGGAAGGTTCAGCCACTACATGGGCTAGCCTGGCCATGCACTCCACAGCAGCACAGCGCAGCCCTGGGTTGCTGCTCTCCAATGCCCCAAGAATTAGGGAGAGACATGGTCTTCGAGCCTCTTCCGGCCCTAAATTCCCACTACCAGAATTCAAGTGCTGCAGAGAAAGAAAACAATTAATGATCAGACACACAAGATAAATTACACAAGATAAATCAACCTATTTACTGTACAGGAAATTGAAATGTTGGAAACTTGAATCCCAACACTGTTCCTCTCTTTGTCTTGGACTCTTATGATATTCAACCACTAGCTGTGTGCAGTGCAGTGTGATCATTATGCTGTTATAAACAAATCTTGATTTTTTTATTACAAAATTACAAAGGAGGTTAGGCTATTTATTCAGCAATTTGCTTCACAAAACCTTCATCACACTTTAGCCCTGTAACAGAAAAATGCAGAGATGTTGTAAAGGTGGTTTGTACTCTCAAAGCTAAACACTGTGATGTAAAATTGTTATAGAGAACTCTACCTACCGTAAATAAAGGCAGTGAAACATGAGGCCGGATTCAAGTACAAGAACAAAAAAAAAATCACTGATAAGTCCTACAAGGTTAGTCTCAGTCACTTACACTCATTTTCTTTACCTCCTGCCTCTTTTTTGACTTTTTTAGCCGGAGAGTGATCATTCTGTGAAAACCCTGGCAGTTCTGAGTGGTACAGGCTAATTTTCCCCACAAGGACATAAGATGGTTGTCTGAAGGTAACTCAGTTTTGTGAACATAGTTTTACTCGTATAACTACCTGTAATGGAACGCGGAAAAGCCGCCGTGTGTACTGACAGCAAGGCGGCTGATTCCGCTTCCAGCGCGGCGGTTTGCACGCAGCGGCGTGCGTCTGGTGTGGCTGGGTCTGTTAGTTCACACAGATTGAAAAAATACGCTGAGAGGCAGAGCCTTTATGACAGCCGAGGAGGGATCAGCTGACCAGGTTGGTCAGCTGACCTCAGAGCAAGTGACTATTGGTCAATCACTGATGGGTGGCGCCGGAGAGCTCTGTTCTATATATAGTCACTGCTGGTCAGTCTCAGGTTGTCTGCCGTTGCGAACACTTACGTGGAAGCACTCAGACCTTAGTCAGATCCTACAGTGTGTTAGAACCAGGAGGACCTGGGAATTCACACTGAGCCAGATTACTTCTGTTTATCTTTGTGTTATACTTCAGACTAGTTCCAGGGTGTCGAGACCACAGACCTCACACCCAAGATTAGGGACTCTGTGTTATCATTCTATTATACTTCAGACTAGTTCCAAAGTGTCGAGACCACGGACCTCACACCCAAGATTAGGGACTTTGTGTTATCATCATATTATACTCCAGACTAGTTCCAGGGTGTAGAGACCACAGACCTCACACCCAAGACTAGGCATTATTTGATATCTGTTATGACCTACTGCTTTTCTGACTATCCCTCTGCTTTCTGATTCGGTACCTACGCATATCTGATTATCTGTTGCCAACCCTGCCTGCCTTTGGATACCGAATCAGCCTTCTGTCTTTGTACCTTGTCTGTCTGTGTGTTGCCGACCTGGCTTGCCCGACCTTGAGAGCTATCTCTCTCTTTAAGAGATAGTCTCCAGACCTGCTAGTGACATCCACCTCCAGGTGTCACTCACTCACAGGTCCTTCCTACCTTAAGCCTGGGACTCCACCCTTTGGAGGTCTCAGGCTGCTGGAAGGTTGTCTTCTTCTTCTCAGAAGGTTGTCTTCTGCTTCTCAGAAGGCAGTATCGCCCTCACTGCCAAAGACCACCTGCTCCTCGGGTGGTCTTACTCAAAGTCATTACTGTTGCACCAAACACTCACACTATATAGGTGTCCAGAGGTTAGTTATACTTGGATTATCGGTGATTCTGCAGATCATCAATAATCAGGTATATATCTGTATTCTTGGTGATACTGCAGATCACCAATAATCATATTCTCTCTGTGTGCTGACACCGATCGTTACATAACGGCAGACCCAAAACCAAATGGACGCACTTAACAGCCGTCTTGATGCACTCACCACCTCGGTGGAGAATTTCATCCAAGTGCTGGACAGTCATCAGACCCAGATCAACGCTTTGTCTGGGTTTGCACAAGTCCTACAGACGGCTGTGAATATAGTGCGATCTCCTCCAGGTACAGACTTACGTATGCCTGTGCCCGAAAAGTTTTCTGGTCACAGATCTGACTTTCAGAATTTTAGAAATCGAGTGTTATCGTACTTTGAGTTGAGACCTAATTCATCGGGAACCGTGGCAGAGAAAATTACGTTCATTAAGACTCTGCTGTCAGGGGATTCCCAGACCTGGGCATATAGTCTCCAGACAGGGCATGAGGCAGTTGAGGAATTTTTTAAAGCTATGGCTATAATTTATGATGATCCTGACATTGCCTCTACCGCTGAGCGGAAGCTCAAGACTTTGCGGCAGGGCAGGGATCCGGTTGAGGTTTACGCAGCTGAGTTCAGAAAATGGGCAGTTTCAGCTAGATGGGGGTCATTCGCACTTCTGGACTGTTTTTTGTCAGGGTTGTCAGACGCGGTATCTGATCTAATGCTGGGTCATCCTGAGCCAAAGTCTATTGATGAGGCCATTTCATTAGCAGTCAGGGTTGATCGTCGTCTACGTTACCAGAAACAGACTCGGAGTAGGAACAATGTGAGATATGTTTCCTACGCCTCTCCTCCACCCGTTTGACCTCCACCAGAACCAATGCAGATTGGTCGGTCAAGATTGTCCCGGGTGGAGCGGAATCGCAGAAAAACAGAACAGCTCTGTCTATACTGTGCAGAAGAGGGTCACAGAGTGCAGAATTGTCCCAAGAAGTCGGGAAACACTGCCGCCTAGGTGTAGTCGGAGGTAATACCCTAGGCGCGAAGTCTTTACCTCTAGACGATAGACGTTTGCTCCTCCCTTGTACTATATCTTGGGAAGATCAAACAGTGGCCACTGAGGCCTTCCTAGACTCTGGATCAGCAGCCAACTTTATGGATTACGAATTTGCAAAGAAATTAGGGATTCCTATTTCCCTTTTGAATCAACGGATTCTGGTCACTGCAGTGGACGGCTCTCCTCTGCAGAGTAAATACCCTCTGTCTCAGACCCCAGAGTTAAGGGTTACGGTGGGGGTATTACGCAAAGAGAGTCTACAGTTTCTGGTTTTGCGGATGTCAACTTCCACGATCATTCTTGGCATGCCATGGTTACAACTTCACTCTCCTCAGATCAATTGGGCTTCAGGTCAGCTAACGAGTTGGTCTACCCATTGTCATCATCATTGTTTAGCGAAGGCAACCTTGGGTAACACCAAGATTCAGGTGGAAGGTTTGCCAAGCCAGTATTCAGAATTTGCAGACGTGTTTAGTCCCAAATCAGCAGATAAACTTCCTCCTCACCGTCCTTTTGATTGTCCCATCGATCTCAGGTCTGGTTGTATGCCCCCTAGAGGTCATCTCTATAATTTATCTGGGCCAGAGAAATTAGCTATGCAAGAATACATCCGAGAAAACTTAGCTAAAGGCTTTATTCGTCCCTCTCGGTCACTAGCAGGGGCAGGATTCTTTTTTGTGAAAAAGAAGGATGGAGGCCTCCGTCCATGCATTGATTATCGGGGCTTAAATAAGATTACAGTAAAAAATCGTTACCCTTTGCCTTTAATTGACGATTTGTTTACCCAGGTCACCAATGCTAAGATTTTCTCGAAGCTGGATTTTAGGGGTGCATACAACCTTGTGCGTATCAGGGACGGTGATGAATGGAAGACGGCCTTTAACACACCCGACGGGCATTACGAGTACCTAGTGATGCCCTTCGGGTTGTGTAATGCCCCGGCCGTCCTCCAAGAGCTGATTAACGAGGTGTTCAGAGAGGTGTTGGGCAAATTTGTCTTGGTGTACTTAGACGATATACTGATTTTCTAATCCAACCTCTCAGAACACAGGAAACATGTTGGGTTTGTGTTACGGAAGTTGAGACAGAATATGCTGTATGCTAAATTGGAAAAGTGCATTTTCGAAGTGACCTCTGTCGCCTTTCTGGGGTACATAATCTCGACCTCTGGCCTTTCTATGGACCCTGGAAAGGTTTCAGCTGTCTTGGAATGGCCTCAGCCTGTAGGACTAAAAGCTCTCCAGAGATTCTTGGGGTTCGCCAACTACTACAGGAGGTACATAAAGGGGTACCCTACGGTGATCTCGCCTCTCCCCAGTCTCACCAAGAAAGGGGCAGATACTCACCACTGGTCCCCAGAGGCCCATGCTGCTTTCTTCACTCTGAAGAAATTGTTCTGTTCTGCACCCATATTGAGACATGTAAACGTCACCTTTCCCTTTATCGTGGAGGTAGATGCCTCAGAGGTAGGGGTAGGGCCTGTGCTGTCTCAGCGTTCTGGTTTACAGGGAAAACTGCATCCCTGTGCCTATTTTTCCCGTAGGTTTTCACCCGCAGAGAAAAAACTACGATATAGGCAATCGGGAACTTCTAGCCATCAAGTTGGCCTTTGAGGAATGGCGACATTGGCTAGAAGGGGCAGAACACACCATTACAGTTTACACTGACCACAAAAATTTGGAGTACATTGAGGGCGCTAAGAGACTTAGCCCCCGACAGGCCCGGTGGTCGTTATTTTTCTCAAGATTCAGATTTGTAATCACGTATACCCCTGGTAGTAAGAACATCAAGGCTGATGCCTTATCCAGGTGTTTTGAGCCCGAGACAGCACAGCCCTCAGACCCTGAGACCATTATACCTCAGAAGGTGGTCCTGGCAGCCACTGAGACCTGGAAAGACTGGACTGTCACTCTGAGTCCATTTCAACAGGATGTTCCAGAGGGGAAGCCTGAGGGGGTCATGTTTGTGCCATTGCCTTTTCGCCTACAACTGTTGCAGCTGTTTCATTCCCACAAGAATGCTGGGCATCTGGGGGCCACCAGAACTCAGGATCTAATTGCTAGATGTGCTTGGTGGCCGTCATTGGCAACAGACTGTAAGGAGTATGTAAGAGAGTGTGCAGTGTGTGCTAGGAGCAAACCCTCCCGTCAGGCACCTGTTGGAACATTGCAGCCTTTACCAATTCCGAGTGAACCTTGGACCCATTTGTCCATGGATTTTGTGGGCGAACTCCCCAGGTCTGAGGGCATGACGGTCATTTGGGTGGTAGTCGATCGATTCAGTAAGATGGCTCATTTTGTCCCCCTAAAAGGACAAATATAGTGTCAGATCGGGGAGTCCAATTTGTATCTAAGTTTTGGAGGGCCTTCTGCCATCAGTTAGACATGGATCTTTCTTTTTCATCAGGCTACCACCCACAGACCAATGGCCAGACCGAAAGAGTCAATCAGTCCCTGGAACAGTTTCTGAGATGTTATGTTGCAGATGCACAAACCGACTGGGTAAAATTTTTGCCGTTTGCAGAATTTGCACACAACAATCTGAAGAGTTCCTCTTCAGGATTTTCCCCATTTCAGGTGGTGACGGGAAGGTCACCTAAGTTTGCCCCATTACCAGTGGCTTCTACTCCGTTTCCAGCCCTGGAGAATTGGCAGAAGTCCTTGAAACAGATTTAGGGAATGGTTAAAGGAAATTTGGGGAGGGCTTTTCAGAACCAGAAGAAACAGGCTGACAGGAGACGTTCCATAGAATGGGAATTTTTTCCAGGGGATTTGATCTGGGTGTCTACACGACATTTGGCTCTAAAGCAACTGTCACCCAAACTAGGCCCTAGATTTGTGGGTCCTTTTCCAGTGACCAGAAAAATCAATAATGTCACCTATGCCATTGATCTTCCTACCAGCATGCGAGGTGTGAGATCATTCCATGTGTCCTTACTCAAGCCGGCGGTACACGAGGATTCCGCTCCCCCCTGTGTTGATTGATGACCAACCTGAGTATGAGATTGAAAAGATTCTGGACTCACGGCTTGTGCAGAACTCTGTGCAGTATTTGGTTCACTGAAAAGGAGATGGCATACAGGAGAGAAATTGGGTGCCAGACTGTCGTATGCACGCAGAGGAATTGAAGAAGGAATTCCATGACTTGCACCCTGGAAAGCCTGGTGGGAAGTGGGGGGGGTACTGTAATGGAACGCGGAAAAGCCGCCGCATGTACTGACAGCAAGGCGGCTGATTCCGCGTCCAGCGCGGCGGTTTGCACGCAGCGGCGTGCGTCTGGTGTGGCTGGGTCTGTTAGTTCACACAGATTGAGAAATACGCGCGCGCTGAGAGGCAGAACCTTTATGACAGCCGAGGAGGGATCAGCTGACCAGGTTGGTCAGCTGAACTCAGAGCAAGTGACTATTGGTCAATCACTGATGGGTGGCGGCGGAGAGCACTGCTCTATATATAGTCACTGCTGGTCAGTCTCAGGTTGTCTGCCGTTGCGAACACTTACGTGGAAGCACTCAGACCTTAGTCAGATCCTACAGTGTGTTAGAACCAGGAGGACCTGGGAATTCACACTGAGCCAGATTACTTCTGTTTATCTTTGTGTTATACTTCAGACTAGTTCCAGGGTGTCGAGACCACGGACTTCACACCCAAGATTAGGGACTTTGTGTTATCATTGTGTTATACTTCAGACTAGTTCCAGGGTGTAGAGACCACGGACCTCACACCCAAGACTAGGCATTGTTTGACATCTGTTATGACCTACTGCTTTTCTGACTATCCCTCTGCTTCGGTACCTACACATATCTGATTATCTGTTGCCAACCCTGCCTGCCTTTGGATACCGAATCAGCCTTCTGTCTTTGTACCTTGTCTGTCCGTGTGTTGCCGACCTGGCTTGCCCGACCTTGAGAGCTATCTCTCTCCTTAAGAGATAGTCTCCAGACCTGCTAGTGACATCCACCTTCAGGTGTCACTCACTCACAGGTCCTTCCTACCTTAAAGAGACTCCGTAACAAAAATTGCATCCTGTTTTTTATCATCCTACAAGTTCCAAAAGCTATTCTAATCTGTTCTGGCTTACTGCAGCACTTTCTACTATCACAGTCTCTGTAATAAATCAATGTATCTTTCCCCTGTCAGACTTGTCGGCCTGTGTCTGGAAGGCTGCCAAGTTCTTCAGTGTTGTGGTTCTGCTATGAACTTCCCCTTCCAGGCCCCTCTATGCACACTGCCTGTGTATTATTTAGATTAGAGCAGCTTCTCTCTTCTCTCTTATCTTTTACAAGCTGGATAAATCGTCCTCTGAGCTGGCTGGGCTTTCACATACTGAGGAAATTCAGACAAGGGCAAAGCTGTTTGCAGGAAGAAACGAGCAGCCTGAAACTTCAGTGCATGAGAACAGGGGGAAAGAAACACACAAATGATCTCTTGAGATTCAAAAGGAAGGCTGTATACAGCCTGCTTGAGTATGGATGTATTTTCTCTGTGTGGACATGCTGTACATCAACCTACTTCCTGTTTTGGTGGCCATTTTGTTTGTTTATAAACAAACTTTTTAAAACAGTTTTTAACCACTTTTAATGCGGCAAGGCGCGGCGAAATTGTGTGAGAGGGTAATAGGAGATGTCCCCTAACGCACTGGTATGTTTACTTTTGTGTGATTTTAACAATACAGATTCTCTTTAAGCCTGGGACTCCACCCCTTTGGAGGTCTCAGGCTGCTGGAAGGTTTTTGCACTTCTCAGAAGGCAGTATCGCCCTCACTGCCAAAGACCACCTGCTCCTCGGGTGGTCTTACTCAAAGTCATTACTGTCGCACCAAACACTCACACTATATAGGTGTCCAGAGGTTAGTTATACTTGGATTATCGGTGATTCTGCAGATCATCAATAATCAGGTATATATCTGTATTCTTGGTGATACTGCAGATCACCAATAATCATATTCTCTCTGTGTGCTGACACCGATCGTTACACTACCATTCTGTAATTCCAACCATCTACACTATTGGCTCTTGGATCTTTCCCTTCTTGTTTTTGTTTTTTTTTTAAATTCTGACACAAAGGTGGAAAGACTTACTTTAAGGAAGCAGCAGAGAGCTGTAAGAACTGATAGCTGAACACTTTGCTGACGGGAGCCTTTTGTTTGCTTGATGGAATCCAACAATTGCTCCAGTATCTGAACTCTGCAATGACAATGAGGAAGGTCACAGTGATTGATACTTGCATTGAGAAGACATCACAATCCTTGCATGGAGAAGACATCACAATCCTGTAGGTCACCACACACATGGAACTTGGGTCAGCCAAAATGATTGCTTGGGATCATTTAGGGCAGAGTTCCTCAACCCTATCCTGAAGGCCCACCAACAGTACATGTTTTGCAGGAAACCACAAACATGCACAGGTGAGGTAATTAGTGTCTCAGCAGTGTGGATTAACTACCTCTGTGGATTTCCACAAAACATGCCTGTTGGTGGGCCTTGAGGACAGGGTTAGGGAACAATGATTTAGGGGACCTTTTCCAAAAGCATCCAGGTGTCCCTTGATGCCTTTCGATCGAATGTTACAGAAAAATCATGGTCAATTTTGGTTATGCACCACCGCAGGCACCAACAGCTCACTCACTCCAAATTCCCCCATGCAAACAGCAACATATTTGATCACCAAAAGCCCACCAGAAATGATAAGAAAATTATCACTTTGGATGACCTGTATTTGAAGTGTGTAGAAACCATAAGTAACACTTCCACTCTAAAAATGTCAAGGTTAGCTAAAACCTACCTTTGTGACTCTGGCATATTTGACAGCAAGACACCAAAGAGTGAGGTTGCAGCTTGGATGACTGTGAAGGCTGGAGGCAGAGATGCAGGCACAGACTCTCCTTCAGGCGGCATCTGATAAATGGCATGAGGATCATATTCCAAACTACCCCCTGGAATGCCACTGCTGAGGAGGAGCTGTACAAGAGAGGCATAGTAAAAAACAACATGTAAGATGTAGACACCAACAAGCATTAATGTATACAAGACTTCTCACGGCCTCACCACTCCTCTGGAATTTCCTTCCCAAAACACATCTGACACTCTCCAATTTTTGAAATCTTTAATCGCTCCCTCAAACCTCACTTTTTCCGATAAGCATATGCTCTAGCTTAGGCTATTCCCTCTCCAACCTATGGCCAAGTTGAACTCTTTATTATATAGAACCTAAAACACACTGCCTCTAGCTTTAAGTATTACTACATATTTTTACTACTCCACCTCTTGTTCCCCACTATTCCTTTGGACTTTAAGCTCTCAAGGGCAAGGCTCTCTCATACTTGTGTGTCTTAGAATTTGCTATATATTTTGTTTAATGACTAGGTCTACTAATTCTGCATTAGGTACTAGTGTTGTATTTTGTGCATGCCTCTGTCTGTATTACTAAGAACAAAATGTGGGGTACATTATGTACCCCACATTTTGTTCTTACTCTGTACAGCACCATGGAATACGCTGGCACTTTATCCTATATAATAATTTGCCAGTGTCCCATGTCCCTGTGTCAGTGCTTTTGCAATACTGCGCATGTGCCGCACTGACAGCCATTGGGACGGGACGAGGACGGGCCAGGGGGGCTAGGTGGGCATGTGTGCACGCCGGCTTGTGCGTGCTTAGCTGGTGCGCATCAAGTGGGCATGCACGTGCGCTGACATGCGGTGGTGGCGGCGGTGACAGACCTAGAGCCCGCTTCTAAGCGAGCTTAGGTCGACTAGTAGATCAATAATATTAACAAATTTTTAAATGTGTAAATAGCTTATTATCCCCAAAAGCTGTGGGCATGTGTTGATTGCGAACCAATGTAATCTGCATTTAGTTGCTGAGATAGGTGGGCAAGTATTGACACAGACATATGTTGTCTCACCAAATCCAACAGCTAGAGATAAGCAGGTCTGGGGAAGGCAGAAAGTATTTGTGAATGGTAGCACAAGTCAAACAAGAAGTCTGATCAGCCAACCAAATACAGGGAATTGTGATGGACAATATACAGATTAAATGATAGTAGTCAACAGATGGACATTTCAGCATGTTCTACTGAGCAATAGTATGCATCGTTCAGAAGTGAAATAAATATAAGTAGAATGTAAGAATTTGAAGTGTATGGACCATTTCAAACAATGTGCACATCTGTTCCACTGCATCCTGCACACGGTACTTACAGTATATTTTCCAACATGTATATATATATATATATATATATATATATATATATATATATATATATATACACACACACACACACACACACACACACACACTGTATATGCTTATATGCTGCAGGTGTGCCTAGTAGATTTCAGACTTAGTACACTTTAAATAGATTGAATTTCTGTAACCTTAAATATACTACATTCAAATGTATACTCTAAAAAGGTAAAAAAACAAATATTGATTTTAGTACTTGTCATTTGGTTCTCTTTGAAGAATCAACAGTAATATATTTATTGGTTTCTTTTTTTTTTTGTAACAAATCTAAAAAAAAAAATCTAAACACAGGAGCAGTGGTGTAGCTAGACATTATGGGGCCCCATAGCACAATTTTTGTGGGGCCATCAGATCTGGACACTCTTGAGCAATGCTACCTGTCCCTACTCTATGAATATGATTTAATTGGTCAATTTACAGTCTCATGCATTGCACACTGTGTATAGTCCATGAGCACTGAGACAAAGTCAGAGGGTGGAGAAAAAAAGCAAAGCTAATAGTAAAGACATCAAGTACCATCTGGGCCCTTCTCTTCTCAAGGGCCCCATAGCAGTTGCTATAGCTGCTATGGCTATTGCTACGCCCCTGCACAGTAGTAAATAAACAAAAGAGACAGCATTTCATCAACTACTACTAAACTCTGCTCAGTCCAATTATGTACAAAACATATCGGACAACTATCAGATGCCTAGCGAAGGAACAGACTTTACCTGCTCTTCCACAGCTCTGTGACTGTTCTCGCTTGGTGATGGCCCCAGAAGCACCAAGTCATCAGTGTGGCAGAGTGACTGCAGCAGGAACACAGCACCACTGGGATTGTAATCAGGGGAGGACAGGTCGGCAACCAGTTCCTTCATAACCATACAAATGCTTCCTGCAAATAATATGGAACAATTAATAGGCTATCAAAGCTACATAGTACATTTTTATCAGTGTCATTCTGGTTGTGAAATACGCCATACTCTGTGACTGAACACTTCAGAGGACATCATACCGTCATATGATTTAGGTGGCAGTAATTTCAGCAGCTGATACAACCTCTGTCTGTAGAGCACAGAGCAAGCCTTCAAGGGATTTCCGTACAACTTCTGCAGGCTAGGTAGTCTAGACATAAGAAGGAGGTTAGATTAATAAGAGGAAAAAAAAAACAATAAAACCCAAACAAGATATGATCTCAAACACAAAGCCTATTCCACAACAGTCTTAAAGGGTACCTAAACAGACATGTAATAGGATGAGATAAACATGTGTATGTACAGTGTCATTAAAGCATATACCGTAACTAGGCTGTGTTCTTTTTTTTTTTCTTTATATACAAGTGACAGTTTCACTCTCTGGTCGGGATCTAGTTGGACTATACTCTGCCTCAATGATAAAGAATTACAGCCATAAAACGAATTCCTGGAAGAGAACAGCTACTGCACACAGAGGATAGATGAAAAGGTCAATAGACAGTAAACATGTGTTTTAAGCTTTTAACAAGAAAATAAAACTGAGTTTTTTTAAAAGTAATTTTTAGGAGTAGGCCAGATATAATTGTTTATGTCATCAGTTTATTTTCATTATTCTGTGGATTTGAAACACCCAGCAGGTTCTGTTATTACTAATCACAGAACTAAAAACACATACCGAGTAAGCAGTGTCACAGCACAAGGTAAGGGAGGTAGAAGTTTCTGCAGAACATCTTCGGTCAGGAGCTCCCCACAGTGCAATATTAAGCTCTGTATCGCTGTGAGAAAGCAGGGATGTGTCAGAGTTTAATTCATTAATTAAATCAGGTTTACTTACAAAATATCTTAATGCAAATAAACAAAGGTATAATGTATCTACTGAATACAAATATCAATCAAACATTCTAATCCCACCCCAAAATTGATCCACCTGCTTGAAGACACTGTCTTTAGCGAAGCAGGTAAAAAGGGCACCAGAGGTCATTTAGACGCCTGATAAAATAGCGGGCCCTGGGCTGAGATGGCAGATAAGCTCATTTGAAGTAAACAATATGTCTGCTTCCATGAATCAAGAAGTAGAAACAGTGAAGATTTATTTTAGGCTTTGTATCAGCTGCAACAAAGAAATGTATTTTGTTTAAAGGTTATTATTGCTGTTGCGTATCTTTTAGGGCCTGAGCCCACTGATGCAGTTGTATCCGCTTCTATCCACTTTTCAGCATCTCTAACATTGATGTTTAACTGAAAAGCGGACAGAACTGCGTCAGTGGGCTCAGGCCCTTAAAGGGGTTCTGTGGTAGTGCAAAAGTAAAACGAGCTGACACTTACCTGGGGCTTCTATCCGCCCCCTGTAGCAGTAATGTCCCATGCCGTCCTCCTCCGATCTGCCGTTCCCCGCCGTCGGCACCGGGCATTATTCGTCTGCCGACAGACAAATGATGCGCGCTCCCGTTCGCGTCATCGGGAGCTTACTGCGCAGGCGCAGTACGAAGTTTTCTTGTACTGTGCCTGCGCAGTAAGCTCTGATAACGCGTGCGGAAGCGAGAGCTCGGCTGTGCAGCCTCAGTGTAATCACTCGCGTGATTACACGGGGAACGGCGCATCGGGAGAGGACGGCGTGGGACATTACTGCTACAGGAGGCGGATAGAAGCCCCAGGTAAGTGTCAGCTTGTTTTACTTTTGCACTACCACAGAACCCCTTTAAAGGAAGTTCAGGTCCACTTTAATGATCCTATCTTTTTTGTAAGATCTTACCAAATCCATGCAGTAGAAGAGTAAACTGAGCGAATATATTAGATGGATACTTTAGGCAGTCCCTTATATTACATTGGAAAGGGTGAGATTGAACAAAAAAGATTGGATCATTAGTGGACACCTTTACGGTTAGTCATTGGTAGAGGGAGGGTTCTGAGTGAGAGTAGAGTTTGGTCATAATAAAATATTGGTAAAGATTACCAATATTTTATAATTGGAATTGGTAAGTAGTAGAATATCTGTAATTTTACCGCTATTCCACTAGCGACTATTTCCTGCGCCCTTTTTACCCGACGCCTATTTAATATGTACGCATTTCGAGGCATCTACAAGGATACGGGCTGTGCTTCCTGTTTGTGGATTCCTGTTTGAAATGGATTGAACTGGATTCAAAATGAAGATACAAAGACAAAGGGCATCCAATGTTGGCTGTCCTGACTGCAAAAATCCTAAAGTCTTTACATTCAGTACAGTATATACATTAAAATGTATGCCTGGTTGTGAAATGGGTGTTTTACAAGCCATTGCAGACAATCCTTTTTACCACTGCCCAGCAGCTGAGGTAACTAGCTATACATCTGTGTGTGCTTGTGTCTGACACACAGAAATCAGAGGTCATTTTGCTGCACTGAGGTTTGGATACATTCTTGCAATATATTCAGCTCTTCTGGTAAAGGTGGCCACTAACGGTCCAATTTCTAGCGAAAAATCGTTCGAGCGATCAGAGATTCTGATCGCCTGAAAAATCGTTCACTACACCATCAACTAACCAATCTTTGCTTCCTATCTATCACGACCACCAAGAAAATCCAAATTTTCGTTCGACGAAAATTCATTCGGGCGACATTTTTTTCACTCGTTCATAATCGATTGTGTCCACCTATGGAGATTATTTACAACCAATCCGATCAGAATTTCTGATCGCTCGAACGATTTTTCGCTAGAAATTGGACCGTTAGTGGCCAGCTTAAGTGTTGCCCATGTGGATGTGAGACCCATAAGGCTGCATTACTGGAGCCCAGTACCTATCATGTGACCCCTAAGCTTTCTATACCATGAAGTGGTTCACTGTGTTATCAGATCATACTTACCACTCATTGCCCCTGATCGGCCTTCCAGTGTCACTTGCCAGGTGAAAGCATCTCCCCTGCTTTGTTCTGTGTCCAAGTCCTGGGGGCCCTGTGGGAAAACACTCCTCCAAAGAAGTAAAATTCGGCCTAAGTGGGGCCGGACCATGGCAGGACCTGGAAAATGTATTCATGTTGGTAAAACAAGTACGATAATCGAGATTCCTGTACCACATCTAAACTTCCTATACAGTTACAGCAAATTACATCATGAAAGTTGTGATTGGAATTATAATAAATCTGTCCATCAGATTAGGAAAACAGATATAAATACATTGCCTTTTGCTGTGTTTTCAGGTACAGTTTTGCCCTCCCCTGGCATGGAATAATAATATCAACATGCTACTCCCAATCCCAGGCATGCATACATGGCCATAAACTAACTGCAAATAATCTAGAATGTGTATTGTTCTGTCCATTGCAAAAGCTGTGTTTTCTGCACTTGCAATAAGGCACCGGGTTTTACTACTGATATTTTAGGGTGGTCACACACACACACACACAATACAATATTGTCACGCTTGGAGGTGTAATCTCCACAGTCAGCATACAACACAAGCTGACGTGAAGGAGGTACACACACCAGCACAAGGAATCAGGATATCCCCAGTTTAGTGGAGGAGAGGACTGACTCCAATAGGAGATTGTGGTGCACAGAGCCGGTGCAGATCCGAACAGCCACAAACAACACTTTCGTAATAACGTCTCAGCGCAAAGTAGCGCTGAGCGCATAAACCAGGACTGAGGAGATCAGGACAGGTAGACAGAATGAACGCTTGCTAAACTAGCCACTACTTAGTGACAGCAAGCGTCCACAATAAAACAGACTGGAATGAGGTAGCCAATGCGTTAGCAGCAATGGCGTGCCTCACAAAGACAGGACAGGATAGTCAGGAAGTAGCAGGATCAAGATAGATGAACGTAACACAGATAAATATACAATAAGTATGATTTCCTAGCGTATTACAATTACAGCTATCAATGAAACTATTTGTAACGTCTGACTAACATATGTATATATCGGCAATGAACCGATATATGACATAAGCAGGAACTCTGACTAAGACTGGAGTAATACAGGGAACAGGACTCAGAAGGATTCGCTATCTCTTCGCAGAGATGAACGCAATCCACAAACAGGACCAGGAACAGGATACTACCTCAGCACGGGTGCTCACGATACGCGCAAACTACCAAAGCGTGCTGGAAGGCTGACTGACTGAACACAGGAAATAAACAGTTTGTGTACGTATATATCAGCGACACTGATGTATCAACGTAACACGAATACAAAGAAAATAACAAAATGCGCAAGTATGCGTATATATTGGCGATGAACCAATATATGACACAAGACAAGCAAGTAACAACTTCTAGAACAAGAGCAGAACTAGGAGGACTCGCTGACCCCTTCGCAGGAGTCAGCGCAGTCCACACAGACCAGGAACGAGGTGGGGCACGAGCAGAGTAACAGACTGAATCTGAGACTATGGTAGCCCATGAGACATTGCAGGAAGCAGTTCTTTATACTGAGGTCATCCAATGGGAGCAGACCTGCAGATTCCCACACAAGTGAATGGTAATTAATCACAGGCTGATAGCAGGAAAAGGCAGACAATGATATGCAGCCTGCAGGAAAGGGACTGCCCCTCCACTGCAGCAGACAATGTTTGTTTACACAAGAGCATGTTAAACTGTCATTAATTTCAGAGTGACTGCAGATGGAATCAGCAACTAGTTTAAGTGCAAACCAAACTATGCAAGAAAATGCATGTAATGACATCAGAACTGCTTGGGTTACAATACCACTGCAGCCAGCAGTAAACGCTGCAGACATGATCATAACAAATATAATGATCCAATTTTACGTCAATTCAATAAAAAAAAAATTGGATTTCCCCCAAAAAATCAAAAGCTATTTTTTTTAGTTGAGCAATAAATCCAATCAGATTTCCAGTTTTTATTCGACAAAACTTGATCGGGAATGGTGGATTTTTCTGATCACCAATTTTTATGAAAATTGAAGGGTGTGTGGTAGATTTTCAATTTATTAATATATACACCCAAGCAATTTTCTCAGAGTTTCCAATCATTTTTATCATAAATGAGGAAAAATAGAACATGTGTGTGTGGTACATGGTCCAATTTTTGAAATGTTACAATCAACCAGAAAAAATTGATTGCTATTCTTGAATTGAACAGATATTTAAAAAAATGGTATGGTGTGTGGCCACCTATACCATATACTCACCTGGCATCTTATCATAATAACCCCCCTCCACCCCAGTGCCTTACATTAAACCCCCTTCCTGGTGCCTAACACTAACCCCCCTTCATGCCTAACACTACCACAACTCCCTCCCCCCTCCCCTAACATTATTACCCTCTCCTATTCCAATTGTCTACATATAGTCGAACGGCTTCTCTAAATACTCCCTATGTAATACATACTTATAGCCGATCGGCTAGGTATTATTGGGCACACAGTGTCTCCAAATCACCGACCCATTAGCCAACAACTTCTTTGGCGTCTGAGATGCCCACCCAAACCAACTGACAATTGTGACAATTGGCAGACTAAACGCTAGTACATTTACAAAATCATAGTGCTAACTTTTTTTTTAGTACTTTTGTTCTTGTTGTAAAAATCTAACAATCAACATTTACCTAAAGTCATAAGTGAAGCGAGAAGCAGCCAACCAGCCTGTACTCTGTGTATGGAGAGGCGGCTGTTCTGGCTTGCAGAGCACAGCAAGTCTTCTGCCAGGCTCATTACCACCTGCAATAAAGAATTCAGTTCAGAAGTAGACAAGCACGGTCTATCCGGAAAAGCTCTTTATAACACCATGGGGTTCACAAATCATTTTAGTGGTGAAGAGAAGCAGAATAAACATCCTCTAGATGCAGCAGCGGGTGAACTGCTTATTCCAAAGCTTGCTATCACATATCTTCCAAGTCCTGCAAAACAACACTAAAAACCAAGGGATATACAAGCACCTGAAGGCTGCAATCCAATTGTAATAAAGCAAATGGATTCCCTTCTGTAAACCAAATTAAACAAAATGGTTTACTAAGGTTCAACTATGTTGGAGAACAGAGGGAAAAATCAGAGACCCAGCAAATGTGGCCTGGATAAATGTAATGTCTGGTGCACACCATGTAATTTCCCATCAGATAGATGGGTCAAATCGATTATTTCCGGTAGGTCCAATCTAATTTCCGATTCTTTTTCTCATCAATTTTCTGATCACTTCCATACAAAACCAATCAGAAAAATGATTGGAAATAAGGGCTGACATGACAGAATTGATTGAAAGGACTAGCGTGACCGGTATGACATGACTGATGTGAGGACTGTCAGGACTGACAGGCACAGGGAACAGCATGGACACACGCCGCGGGAGATACAAGGACATAACAGCACTGAGCACTGTTTGGTCGGGGTTTAAATACCCTGAACTCCGCACCAGTGATGAAGCCACACCCCCGCTGTCACCTACAAAAGAGTTCTGTTGGAACCCAGGAGTGTTAAGTGTGACAGTCCTTCTTTCTCAGGCTGTGCCCTCTGGTTTCCCCCTTTCACTGCCATTCTGCTGCTATGCTGTTGATTTTCAGGCCTTGATTAATATTAGTCATGACTTTTGATCCGGAACTAATACCTCCGACGGCGCTGTCCTCGCTCCTGGCGTCCTCCTCCTGCCTGGGGCTCCCTCACAGTACTCCGACCAGTGGACAGCGGTGTCTGTGTGATTCGTTCCGGATCAAACGTCATGGCTAATATAAGTCAAGGCCTGAAAACAGACAGCATAGCAGCAGAACAAACAGGGGTGGAGGGTACATCCTAAGAAAGGAGGACGTTAGAACAAAAGCAAGTAATGCATTTCACATCATTTTTTTAGTCACCAATGTTTTTTAAGAGTGTCATTTGCTATATTGAACCAAAAAACCAACACAAAAAACAAAACATGGAATGTTGTAATAGGCAACAGCAACTGTGAATTGGTTGTAATGGGCAACAGTAATTGTGAAGAAAACCAATACAGAAAAGCAAGTACTGCAACTACAGTGATTACAGGTAACAAGAAAAGCTGTGAATGCAGTTAAACATATATTTCTTAAAAAGCATGCAAAGTGACAACAGCAAGCAACTAAAGACAACATATGCAACTATGTAACATGCAAAAGAGTTAGTCCACATAGTGGTCAGTAATTGATTTAATAGGTGTAAGTTAATAGTGCAAACATACTTACCTTGCCTTTCCCCTGTGGTACACCAAGTGAGCACAGTCTAATAGAGCCAAGCAGTCCAGCTGCTGCAAGACTATACCCACTCACTGCTTCAGGAGCGGATTTCAGAGCTATCAGCCGTTCAGCACATCGATCTAAGAGAGGGGCTGCTAGAGAAGGCATAGACACTACCAAACAGCGAAGGCACCAAGCGGAGGCTAAGCGGGCACTTAGGCTAGGGTGAAGAACTACTGAAATCACAGTGTCCAGGACCCCTATAAGACAGAGGTAAAGCAGCATAAAGAAAAAGGTTAGTCTAGTTATCCCATCCTCAGACATGACAATCAGCCCCATGACTACAAACACACATAGATTACCAATACTGGAGTCACGCAGCAAAGGAGAGACTGTGGTACCCAGTCCCAAAATAAGATCCCCAAGCTCCTGCAGGGCACACACCAACACATGCTGACTGGCAGAGACATCAGTGGGAGAGAACCGTGTCTCCTGATTACCGTCATTAAGCACAGCATCTAGTACATAATTAAAAAAAAAAAAAAAAAAAGGTTACGTAGCTAGAATGACATGTACACCAATTGTAAGAGTCAGTAGGAAAGAACAAAGTTCTCAAAAGGACTTTTGTTACAGAGACCTCAGTGAGCTCATGGTGACCTAAAACTAGTATGGTAAGAGGCACACATCCTGAACTGCTGGACTGCACAGTGTCCCTATGGCCTCTTAATTTTACATATCATGCTAATCCAACATGCATACAGCTGTTTTGGACTAGCTGGTCCTCATTAATGCGAAAGATGGATTAATATGGCCATAGGTATACTTTGCACTCCAGCAGTTCTGGATGTGTGTTCAGCTGTACAAAGGCATAACAAAGGATGATTTGCACATTCAATAGTGATGCATCATGAGAGATATTTTTTGCTTACAACTGAAGCGAGAGGGATATGGAGGCTGCCATATTAATTGCTTTTTAAGAAATACTAGTTGCCTGGCTATCCTGCTGATCCTCTGCCTGAAATACTTTTAGCAATAGACCCTGAACAAGCATATACAGATCCTTCGGGCTTGATTCACAAAGCAGTGCTAACTGTTAGCGCGCCTGTGAAAACCCCCTTAGCACGTCTAAACAAGCTTTTCGCGCGTAAAACTTTATGCGCACAAAACTTTATGCGCGTAAAACTTTACGCGCGCACTGCACAGAGCGCTCCGCGCGAAGTGCCTATTAGAGCCTATGGGCTTAGCGCGCATAGGACTTTGCGCGCGTAATGTTTTGCGCGCGCAAAGTTAGCACGCGATCTGATTGAGAAATCCGATGCTAACCTACTTAGCACCCTGGTTAGCGCGTCTAAAGACTTTAGACGTGCTAAGTAGGTTAGCACCGCTTTGTGAATCAAGCCCATCATGTTCTGACTTGCAATGCAAAACAAAAACAACTTACTACCACTCACTAGACAAGACAAGACAAATAACATTCATATTGTGCTTTTCTCTTGGCAGACTCCAAGCGGTTGCAGCCACAAGGGAGCGCTCAGTAGGCAGTAGCCAGGTCTCCTGTGTCAGAGATAAAGCCCTTAACCATTACACTATCAGCCACTACTGATCTTTGTTAACGTCCACCTCCCCAAAGAAAAACGCCAAGATGTTTACAGGAGTAAACATCTTGCGGTTTTTCTCCGGGTAGGAAGGGGAGGCGGAGCTACGTGCCGGAAGTCAGGTGATTTGGGGGTCTTTGGGGCGGTTTCGAAGGACAAGGCAGCGCTGGTAATTATAACTTTCTTTTACAGGAAGGCTTGCGGATTTAAATTTGTGGGCTGGAGATCCACTTTAAAGCTGAATTATCGCAAAAAAACTTCTGTTTTAAGGAGGAAAATTACAGTGAGTGTTGCTTTTTAGTAGGAGGGCTTTTTTTTGTCTCTTCTAGTTCTCTTTGCTTTCCTAGTGGTTCTGAGTCACCCCGAGCTGCTTGGGTATTCTGTTGTCCCCACTGAGATGATGTTCCCTCGCTTCCTGTTAGCAGAATCTCATTGGCTTTATTGCAGAACTTACCATAGTGATCTAGAAACAAGAATAAGAAACTGATGGGAGATCTAACTCTTCCCAATGCATACAAAAATGAAGAACAAAAACACAGTAATAAGTTAATTCATGCTGGCTCTTAAACATTATTAACCTTCTTAGCGGTATGCCTGACACTGTGTCGGGCATACCGCTCTCTGTCCTCAGGAGTCCTCCATAATTAAATAATTTGCTCACATGGCTGTAAAACCTTTAGCTAGCACTAGGCTAGCTAGTAAAGGTGTTTGGCACCCCTGGATCTCCCCATTCATACATTACCCAGCTTGGATCCAGCAATCGCGCAGCCTCCCTGCACAGCTTTGGTCTCTCCATGGGGAGGATCAGGTTTGCGCATGACGTCATGTGCGATCCTCCCCACAGTGAAGACCGGAGCTGTGCGGGGAGGCTGCGCCGATCGCTGGATAATGTATAAACTGGCTGGATCTGGGGATCGGGCGGTGCCGGACACCTTTACTAGCTAGCCTAGTGCTAGCTACAGGTTTTACAGCCATGTGAG
The DNA here is from genome assembly GCF_040937935.1 of Hyperolius riggenbachi. Taxonomy (NCBI): domain Eukaryota; kingdom Metazoa; phylum Chordata; class Amphibia; order Anura; family Hyperoliidae; genus Hyperolius; species Hyperolius riggenbachi. Next base: position 197,588,467 of record NC_090654.1, on the reverse strand, counting down.
CATTACGCCTAGGGTGGCCACTTGCAGAACTCCAAAAAGGAGGACATCACACCCTGAAAAGGAGGACATCATACTGAGTGTGCCGAAAGTGGGCGTGGTCAAGCATAAAGTGGGCGTAGTTGTGGGTGGGGCCAAATATACATGACCTTAGCAGTGGTGTAAATGGTCTGCCTGGGAAGTTTGAGCTCTGCCGTAGTGTAGCCCCCAAAAATAGATGTAATCTGACAGCATTTCACCAAAAATACGCGTAATCTGGTAGAAGTTCCTCCAAAATACAGATAATATGGCAGTGGTTCCCCCAAAATAGACAATGTGGCAGCAGCAGTTCCCCCAACATACACATAACCTGGAACCAGTTCCCTAAAATATACGCGAAACCTGGCAGCGGATCACCCAAAAGCCAAAATACACATAACACCCAAAATACATGTAATCTGGCAGCAGTGGTCCCCCAAACATACACAATCTGGCAGCAGTTCCCCAAAATACGCAAAATCTGGCAGCAGCCGTGCCCCTAACATACATAATCTGACAGCAGTTCCCCCAAATACACTTAATCTGTTAACAGTGGTTCCCCATAAATACAGATAATCTGACAGCAGTTACCCCAAAATAGGTACCCCCAGCATAGGTAGCCAGGTCTATAGGTGTCCCCAGTATAAGTAGCCATGAGTATAGTTGTCCCCAGAATAGGTAGCCAGGTCTTTGGGTGTCCCCAGAGTAGTTAGCTAGGTCTATAGATGTCTCCGGTACAGATGGCCAGGTTTTGAGGTGTCCCCAGAATAGTTAGGCAGGTCTATAGGTGTCCCCAGTATATGTAGCCAGGTCTTTAGGTTCCCCCAGAATAGTTAGCCAAGTGTATAGGTGTCTCCAGTACAGATAGCCAGGTGTATAGTGTTCCCAGTATATATAGCCAAGTCTATAGGTGTTCCCAGTATATTTAGCCAGGTCTATGAGTGTCCCAAGTATATGTAGCCAGGTCTGTAGGTGTCCCCAGAATAGTTAGCCAGGTCTGTAGGTGTCCCCAGAATAGTTAGGCAGGTCTATAGGTGTCCCCAGTATATGTAGCCAGGTCTGTAGGTGTCCCCAGAATAGTTAGGCAGGTCTATAGGTGTCCCCAGTATATGTAGCCAGGTCTTTAGGTTCCCCCAGAATAGTTAGCCAAGTGTATAGGTGTCTCCAGTACAGACAGCCAGGTGTATAGTGTTCCCAGTATATATAGCCAAGTCTATAGGTGTCCCCAGTATATTTAGCCAGGTCTATGAGTGTCCCAAGTATATGTAGCCAGGTCTGTCGGTGTCCCCAGAATAGTTAGCCAGGTAAGTAGGAGTCCCCAGAATAGTTAGCCAGGTAAGTAGGAGTCCCCAGAATAGTTAGGCAGGTCTATAGGTGTCCCCAGTATATGTAGCCAGGTCTTTAGGTTCCCCCAGAATAGTTAGCCAAGTGTATAGGTGTCTCCAGTACAGATAGCCAGGTGTATAGTGTTCCCAGTATATATAGCCAAGTCTATAGGTGTCTCCAGTATATTTAGCCAGGTCTATGAGTCCCAAGTATATGTAGCCAGGTCTGTAGGTGTCCCCCCCCCCCCTCCCGGCAGGAGGGGCGAGCTCAGTGAAGGGAGAGCGGTAGGTGAAAGGGGGGACATCTCCCCCCCCCCTTTCCTCACCTTTGGGCTCCCCTCCCCCTTCCTCGCTCTACCCTCTAGAACTAAAGTTTTGAGGTGGCTGGCAGCGGGCGGGACTTACCTCTGCCTCCTTCCACGGCGAAGCAGTAGTAACCGGGTCATGAGTCATTTGAGCCTGTTCTTTCCTGTGAGTTTAATGATCCGACTCATCCACTGAACCGAATCAGTTCAGTGGATGAGACAGGAACTGATTCGGTTCAGTGGATGAGTCGGATCATTAAACTCACAGGAAAGAACAGGATCAAATGACTCATGAACCGGACATCACTACGCAGCGCTTGGAGCGAGGCAAGGTAAGTCCCGCCCGCTGCCAGCCACCCCAAAACTTTAGTTCTAGAGGGTAGAGCGAGGAATGGGGAGCCCAAAGGTGAGGGGGGGGGGATATGCCCCCCTTTCCCACCGCTAACTCTTCTCTGCGCTCTCTCCCTCCTCCACACAGCCCAGCGTCCAAAAAGGAGGCCATCTGGCCGTCCTTCCTTGCCTTGCGCCGGACGGAGGACAAGCAATCCAAAATCCGGACTGTCCGGCCTAAATCTGGACGGATGGCCACCCTAGTTACGCCGCTCAGGAGGTTAAAATACATTTTTCATTATCATTATAATTATTTTTCTTGTTTATAAACCAACAAGCTGTTGATTTCACTTTTCTCTGTCTCCGCTAGTTACACAGTTTACACATACCCACAGACTTCATGAGTTTCTTGACTACTTCACAGATCTCTCGAGCAGCTTCCAGCTGGGCCTTCTCACCCAGTATTTCCCCTACGGTAGCTCGGAGAATATAGGATACACAACGTCTAGTGCAACAAGCTTCCACTGGGTTCTGTGTCGCTTTTTGATGAGAGACCAGCTCTAGCACGTGTGACAAAAGCAAAGGGACATTTCTGGAGAGCCACTGTCCTCCAAGTGTGTTGATAAAGACAATGTAAGCCTACAGGAACAGTAAAAAGAAAAACAAGAAAATATCATTTATAGAATAAGCAAAAGCAAGAAGTTTTGAATCAGGATGATACCATTTATTGGCTAACTTAGAGATGGATAAACAGTGAGCTTTTGACTTATAAAAAGCCTTCGTCGGACTGGTTCCTGACCAAAAACTGAAAAACACAGCTTATATACACTGACATACAGAGGAGAAACATTCTTTGCAAACAAAAATGTAATTAGATGCCTTAACTGTTACTGAGGAGGCTTTCCCAGGCATCCTATCTAAATTGATAAGATCAATAGAATCCTCAACATGACATAAAGCAGACTCTGGTGATGGGGAGACATCGTAAATTCCGAATTCAAATGGTAACTGGCCTGGTTACATGCACCATTAAAGGGAAGGTTCAAGCAAAATAAAAAAAATGAGTTTCACTTACCTGGGGCTTCTACCAGCCCCATGCAGCCATCCTGTGCCCACGTAGTCACTCACTGCTGCTCCAGTCCCCCGCTGGCAGCTTGCCGACCTCGGAGGTCGGCGTGCCGCATTGCGTACATTTTTACGCATTCCCGCTAGTGCAGGAACATTAACACATACATTTTTACCATTGAACCAGGAATGCGTAAAAATGTACGCAATGCGGCCCGCCGACCTCCGAGGTCGGCAAGCTGCCAGCGGGGGACTGGAGCAGCAGTGAGTGACTACGAGGGCACAGGATGGCTTCATGGGGCTGGTAGAAGCCCCAGGTAAGTGAAACACATTTTTTATTTTGCTTGGACCTTCCCTTTAATTCTAAGCTTAAGAGAATTGTGGCATTTAAAGCCAGCACCTGAAAGCAAATAAAATGAATAGTGACAGTGAATTCCATCTTACACAGCATATGGCACAAAAATGAATGAAAAGATAGAAAAATTTAAATTTAAAGAATTGTGGCATTTAAAACCCATCATACCAGCACAAGAAGTTAGAGCCCTTGTTTAAACCATCTTCTACAGTTTTGAACCAATGTATAAACTTAGTTTCTTGTGTTAGTCTCATGTTTCCCGATTTGAAGCCACCCATTAATACAGTGACGCGAAAATCGCTTAAACTGTGTCCAGGTAAACAAAAGTGTGTTGGTATTGGGAGATCAGTATATTTTGTAATATCCTTTTTCCTGCTGTTAATAGTGGATCTGTGGTGTGCCATGCGATCACGCAGTGGTTAACTTGTTTCTCCCACATAAATTCCTTTGGGGCATTTTGCACACATGATCATGTATACCACATTAGATGAGTCACAGGAAAAGGTGCCTTGTACTTTGTATTCCTGTTGTGTACCTGGTATTAGTAACCTGTCAGTGGAATGGATGTGTTTACAGGTCCCACGCGTTTTCCCTCGGCAGGGGAATGTTCCATTCTGTTCTTGCCTATTTAAGGCACTCCTCACTATCATCTGCTTAAAGGGAAGGTTCAGGGTGGCTCTTAAAAAAATAAAAATGCCCATCCACTTACCTGGGGCTTCCTCCAGCCGTGGGCAGCCAGGACGTGCCCTCGGCGCCGCTCCGCAGGCTCCCGGTCCCCTCCGGTGGCCGACCCGACCTGGCCAGGCCGGCTGCCAGGTCGGGCTCTTCTGCGTTTCAAAATGCGCCTCACGGGGGCGCGCTGACGTCATCGGACGTCCTCTGGGCTGTACTGCGCAGGCGCAGAACTACTGCGCCTGCGCAGTACAGCCCGGAGGACGTCCGATGATGTCAGCGCGCCCCCGTGAGGCGCATTTTGAAACGCAGAAGAGCCCGACCTGGCAGCCGGCCTGGCCAGGTCGGGTCGGCCACCGGAGGGGACCGGGAGCCTGCGGAGCGGCGCCGAGGGCACGTCCTGGCTGCCCACGGCTGGAGGAAGCCCCAGGTAAGTGGATGGGCATTTTTATTTTTTTAAGAGCCACCCTGAACCTTCCCTTTAAGATTCGGTGGCTGTCGGAACGCTAGGAGGGGAGGTTCAGGGAATATCTTTTTCAGTCTCTGATCCTTGTGTAGAACAGGATGAAGTTCTTTTGCAATCTTTCTTAAGATTTCCAGGCGTGGGTTGTAGGTTACTACCAGTGGGACACGGCTCTCTTCCTGGCTCTGCTTGTACTCCAGGAGCTGAGTCCTAGGGATGTTGTTAGCTTTCTTGATTTGGGTCTCAGCCATTAGAGGATTGTATCCGTTTTATGAAATTCTTCTTCAGGTAATCCAGGTGTTTGTCTTTGTCATCCTTGTCAGAACAGATCCGATTGCATCTTATTGCCTGGCTGTAAATTATGGAATTCTTTATGTGTTTGGGGTGGAAACTGTCATACCTGAGGTATGTGGGACGATCCGTCGGTTTGCGGTACATGGACGTTTGTAAGCTGTTCTCTCTGATGTATATGGTGGTGTCAAGAAAGTTAATCTCCCTGTGAGAGTAGCTCAATTTCAGTTTGATTGTGGGATGGAAGGCACTGAAGTTCCTGTGAAATTGGGTAAGATCCTCCTCACTTGCAGACCAGATGATCAAGATGTCGTCGATAAAAACGGAAGTAGGCCATGGGTTTTATATGACAAGTATTCAGGTATTCTTCCTCAATCTTTGTAAGTATTACCATTTGAATTCGGAATTTACAATGTCTCCCCATCAGCAGAGTCTGCTTTATGTCATGTTGAGGATTCTATTGATCTTATCAATTTAGATAGGATGCCTGGGAAAGCCTCCTCAGTAACAGTTAAGGCATCTAATTACATTTTTGTTTGCAAAGAATGTTTTTCCTCTGTATGTCAGTGTATATAAGCTGTGTTTTTCAGTTTTGGTCAGGAACCAGTCCGACGAAGGCTTTTTATAAGTCGAAAGCTCACTGTTTATCCATCTCTAAGTTAGCCAATAAATGGTATCATCCTGATTCAAAACTTCTTGCTTTTACTCATGGCTAACACGGTACAACACTTTACTGCTTATAGAATAAGCAAGAAAGGTCACAAAACAACCGAAACATCTGTAACCTCATTGCTGGTGTACACAGAATACGACCTAAAAAATCAATTGAAATGTACCAACAGAAATATTATTTGAATAAAAGACTGCTAAAACCGGTACAATTTTCCATCAGATCGGATCTATTAGACAGATGTATTAGATAATTTCCAGCCCGTCTAATTGGATTGCGTTAGATTTTGCAATAGATTTTGGGTACATATCAAAGCAAAATCTATCTCAGAATTAATCTGAAACAATTTGGACGTCTACACATGATGCAATTTCTTATTAGATCTATCTAATACAGGGAGTGCAGAATTATTAGGCAAATAAGTATTTTGACCACATCATCCTCTTTATGCATGTTGTCTTACTCCAAGCTGTATAGGCTTGAAAGCCTACTACCAATTAAGCATATTAGGTGATGTGCATCTCTGTAATGAGAAGGGGTGTGGTCTAATGACATCAACACCCTATATCAGGTGTGCATAATTATTAGGCAACTTCCGTTCCTTTGGCAAAATGGGTCAAAAGAAAGACTTGACAGGTTCAGAAAAGTCAAAAATAGTGAGATATCTTGCAGAGGGAGCACTCTTAAAATTGCAAAGCTTCTGAAGCGTGATCATCGAACAATCAAGGGTTTCATTCAAAATAGTCAACAGGGTGGCAAGAAGCGTGTGGAAAAACCAAGGCGCAAAATAACTGCCCATGAACTGAGAAAAGTCAAGCGTGCAGCTGTCAAGATGCCACTTGCCACCAGTTTGGCCATATTTCAGAGCTGCAACATAATGGGAGTGCCCAAAAGCACAAGGTGTGCAATACTCAGAGACATGGCCAAGGTAAGAAAGGCTGAAAGACGACTATCACTGAACAAGACACATAAGCTGAATGTGAGAAAACGCGGAAGCACCGCCGCATGCGCTTCTGGCAGGGCAGCGGATTCTGCGTCCAGCGTGACCACTGATGTATGTGCTCACTCGTCTTTGTGTCTGCCTGAACGCGGAGGAACCGCCGCATGCGCTGGCGGCGGATTCCGCGTGCAGCACAACAGGCATTTCACAGCAGGGTTCTGGTGTGGCTGGGAGCTGTAGTCCACATAGGTTTAGGTGGACGCGCACGCGCTGAGAGGAAGAGCTTTATACCAGTCAGTGGGGGATCAGCTGACCAGGCTGGTCAGCTGACGCCAGAAACGGTTTCCATTGGTCCAGCACTTGGGGGAGGCGCTGGAGAGCGCTGAACTATATAAACTGGTGGCTGGGCATTTGCTGGTTGTCTGCCGTTGCGATCACTACGTGGTAGCACTCAGACCTTGTCTGTATCTGTGTTATTTAGACCAGTTTCCAAAAGTGTTGATGGCCAAGGATCTCACACCTTAGTCTAGGAATTCTGTTATCATCTGTATTGTTATCTAGATCAGTTTCCAAGGTGTTGACGGCCAAGGAACTCACACCTTAGTCTAGGAATTCTGTACCATCTGTATTATTCGTATTATCTAGTCTAGTTCCTGGAGTGTGAGAATCTTGGAGCTCACACTCAAGTCTAGGCATTGTTGATTATTTGTTATGACCTTCTGCTTTCCTGACCATTCTTCTGATCTCTGATTGTGTACCTTTGTCATTCTGATACTCTGTTGCTGAACTCGGCTAGTCTCTGGAATCCACATCTGCCTTCTGTCTCTGTACCTTATCTGTCTGTCTGTTGCCGACCTAGCCTGTCCGACCTCGAGAACTATCTTCCCTGTCTGGAGATAGTTCACAGACCTGTCAGTGACACTTCACCATTGGTGTCACTCACCTTCTGTCCTTCTCTCTCTCAGCCTCGCTCCGCCCCTTGGGGAGCTGCAGGCCTGTAGAAGGAATCTGACGCATAGCAGTATCTCTTACTGTCTAGCACCCATCTATTGGGTGCGTTCCTCAAAGTATTACTGTTGCACCAAACACTCTCATCTCTCAGGTGTCCAGAGGTTAGAAGATATATCTGATTATCGGTGATACTGCAGATCATCAATAATCGGGTATATTCTGTATTCTCGGTGATACTGCAGATCACCAGTAATCAGATCCTCTCTGTGTTACACCGATCGTTACACTGAAACGTCAAGACTGGGCCAAGAAATATCTCAAGACTGATTTTTCTAAGGTTTTATGGACTGATGAAATGAGAGTGAGTCTTGACGGGCCAGATGGATGGGCCCGTGGCTGAATTGGTAAAGGGCAGAGAGCTCCAGTCCGACTCAGACGCCAGCAAGGTGGAGGTGGAGTACTGGTTTGGGCTGGTATCATCAAAGATGAGCTTGTGGGGCCTTTTCGCTTCGGGTTGAGGATGGAGTCAAGCTCAACTCCCAGTCCTACTGCCAGTTTCTGGAAGACACCTTCTTCAAGCAGTGGTACAGGAAGAAGTCTGCATCCTTCAAGAAAAACATGATTTTCATGCAGGACAATGCTCCATCACACGCTTCCAAGTACTCCACAGCGTGGCTGGCAAGAAAGGGTATAAAAGAAGAAAAACTAATGTCATGGCCTCCTTGTTCACCTGATCTGAACCCGATTGAGAACCTGTGGTCCATCATAAAATGTAAGATTTACTGTGAGGGAAAACAGTACACCTCTCTGAACAGTGTCTGGGAGGCTGTGGTTGCTGCTGCACGCAATGTTGATGGTGAACAGATCAAAACACTGACAGAATCCATGGATGGCAGGCTTTTGAGTGTCCTTGCAAAGAAAGGTGGCTATATTGGTCACTGATTTGTTTTTGTTTTGTTTTTGAATGTCAGAAATGTATATTTGTGAATGAATGTTGAGATGTTATATTGGTTTCACTGGTAAAAATAAATAATTGAAATGGATATATATATATATATATATATATATATATATATATATATATATATATATATATATATTTGTTTTTGTTAAGTTGCCTAATAATTATGCACAGTAATAGTCACCTGCACACACAGATATCCCCCTAAAATAGCTAAAACTAAAAACAAACTAAAAACTACTTTCAAAAATATTCAGCTTTGATATTAATGAGTTTTTTGGGTTTATTATGAACATGGTTGTTGTTCAGTAATAAAATTATTCCTCAAAAATACAACTTGCCTAATAATTCTGCACTCCCTGTAGATCCGTCTATCTGATGGAAAATTGTACCGTGTAGATGAGGCTTAAAAGTCATTTTTTTGTAGGAGTAGGAAAATAGATACAATTGTTTATCTCATCACTTTGTTCTCACTGTAGGGTATCCATACACTATGTGACTGTTTCAATACATTAAGCATTAAATATAAACATACTAAATCTTAAGCCCTATCTACACCACACAATTTTTTGTGCGATTTGATTTACCGATTCAATTTAATCCAACATGTCTGATCGGGATTCGATCTGCAGTGTGATCGATTTGCCATTGTTTTGCAATGACATTCGACCACACTATCGAATTGAATCCCGATCAGACATGTCTGATTGAATCGAATTGATGGTGTAGATGGGGCTTAATGTAAATTTATTGAAACAATGGCATTTTCATTCAATACTACGATCAAAATATCTATAGCACATAGATCAGAAATCATGTTTTTGTTTGTACCTGAGTTGCTCCCAGCCGCACATGGCGAGTGGTGCTGGAATTTCCTCCTAGCATGTCTCCTCCTCCTCTCAAAAAGCCAGAATTTCCTCTAAGGAATCCAGTCGACAACAGACCGAGAGCTTCCTGCAGTGAAAGCTTCCTAATGCTCTGTCTCGAGGGAGCTTAACAGACAAAAATCATGAAAAAATAGAATTAAAGTCTAAGATCGAGCTACAGATGGCATTCCAATATAAAACCAAAAATTCATATTGCAACTAAACCATATGAAATTAAGAACAACATTTTTAGAAGGACCTTTTATTTTCTAAAGAGGTAGCAGTGTAAACTATTTTTGGCTTACATGTTCCCTGCACTGCTCTTGCCAACACCTTCCCCAGTAATCGGGCGACAGCTAGGCGGACATCATAACTGCTTCCTTCAAAAGCCTTGAAGCAAAGGGATACTAAGCTCTCCAGGTCAGAGCTCCACATAAATGATGCTTCATTCTGAAGAGCGAGCAGACACTGTACACACAAAAGGAGAAGATTAAGGTTCATACACACACATATAAGTATTGCACCATGTATCCTGAGAATTTGGGGGGGGGGGGGGGGGGGGTGTGCTTTGCATGATATAAATCAGTAAGGATTGTTTGATGCTCAGTTATCTGGTTCCCACCTGCGTGTGTGGACTGGCAGGTTCTATGTTTTTGTTTGTCTTTTATATTTTGAAAATCAATAAAGAATAATTTAATAAAAAAAAAAGGTTCATACACACTGAAGACCACCTCGGGCAAGAATCTGGTGTGTTTGCGCATTGGGCCAGATACATCAGCAAGAGATCCAGCATACCGGATCATCTCGCCCGAGCACAACCCGACTCCACTGTTATCTCCCGCACTCTGCCCGCTCTGTTGCGTGCTTCATATTGTCTGTCCACGGCTCTCCAGTGATGGAACACATCGCTAACCTGCTGACTAGGCATGTGTCTGTACAGCCTCAGCGACGAATTGTCGCCTAAAGAGATCATATCCTGATCCCTGTTGCGGAGACAGTAGTCTCATATGTGCACCCAGTTTAAGGTTTTTTGGCAGCGCTACTAAGACAAGCACTACTACTAACACACATATACCTAGTGAAATTTAAGGGTAGTTGGTGGGTGATTGTCAACCTCCTCTCCTCTAATTCCCATCTACACAAGCACTACTACTAAGACAAAATGAGAACTTAAAAGTGAACCCGATTAAAAGAAATAAAAAACAAAAGCAAAACAAAAAAATAAATATCACCATGTGGCGTTTCAGATTAGCCAACACAGTCAGGTACCAGTTTTTGTTGGTTGTTTACCCAAGACAATAGTCCTCACCACTGTCAAGTAGTTTCGTATTTTCACAGTCACCCTGTACATAACTCCTTCCCTGCCAGCACAACCACCCAGCACTCAATCCTGAGGTCTAAATCCACAAAGCCCAGACATATCCACTAGTCTATGATCAGTGTACTAAGTCACCCCATTCTCTCTGGCCACTTGTACACACAACTTTATCTCACACTAGAACTACCTAGTCAATCACAGGAAGGAAGTGCAGCGTATGGAGCTGTGTACCTGTGCAGTTGCAGAGCGCACTGACATGGAACGGTCTGTCAGACATGAACGAGCCGCCTTGTAGATATCTCGATGGCAGGATGCAGCAGAGGGTCCAAGGCCAGCCACTATCTTTTCCAAACTCATCATTATTTCTGCACGGCCCTGAGACTGTATAAAAAAAAAAAATTGAGATCCTGGGATCTCTTGTATCAATTTTCTAAAACAAACACTATATAGTGCCTATAAAAGCAAACCAAACTCTTAATTTTCTAATAACAACATAAAAGACAATATTTTTGTGATAAAGATTTTTCAGTCACAGAAATATTCACTTTTTGTAAATTTCAAGCTGACAGTTACATTTCCAGGAATTTTCTCAGCATTATTCAGCACCAGCCAAAGTTGTTCTGCTGTGTTAACAATACTCTAGAAAGGATCAGCTTCAATAAAAATAGCTCTAATAAAGTTAAAACTTAATAGGACAAAAAGGCTAAAGAATGGCTACGGCTCTCTCTGTTTCGGGGCTCTGCCCTTGTTCATGCCACACAGCCTAATGCAATAAAGCTAGCATACTTATATTTATTGAACAAACTCCCCGAACCGACCAATCAGAATAAATCACATGACAGTATCAGAACTTATGGGGTACTGCAGTGAATGCGGTATACAAGTTCTCATTGGTGGTTTTTGGATAAAAACATGAAATGTACCTATAGAGAACACACATAGCACTGAAACTGATCTTTCAAGACATATGTCATGAAAACTGGAGCAAGTCTGGAGCAGTTGCTCAGAGTAAGTGGTGTTCTTGTTTCATTCAGGTTTCCACTGGACAACTGGTCCACTTTTTGCTCCAGGTTTCCTATTCAAGCTTTTATACTTGCTGCGGTGCAGACTTTATTGATTGCATTGCACCGCGTGCTATAGCCACAATGCAACGAAATCAGTGAGGCCTCACTTCTGGGGTTACCTCACCACCACAAATGCAAATCTTGTGGAGCAGAGATGGGACCCTCCGCAACATACCGCATTGCTTTCAGTGTGATAGTCCTATAGTGCTATCCCTACTTCTGCTATAGGATGTGGTGGTTTTCGGCAACCACACATCCTGTAGCATATAATGTAAAAGGGGCCTAACCTGTCTTGATAAATCAGCCATGGTGTTGCCAGTCTTACCAATGGTCTTAACAATGCCGATTAGCTGGTTGGGTGACCTGAAGACAAGTTTGGAGAACATTGTTCTGATACCAGGAAAGTTGAATGCATGACTTTACCTCTGCATTACGCAGAACTTTCAGTAGGTTAGCAATTGTGTCACCGAATGTGCTTCCCAGAAGACGACCCAGCTTCTGATACAGAGCTCCGAGGCAGGAAACTGCAGCTCTGCATAATGAGAAAATAGAAGAACAGTCAAATTTCCCCCATATATTTCAGGATGTGGTGGTTAATTTGAGTCACATATGAAAAATCAAAGTAGAAGTGCAGGAAAAAGGACAAAAGTAACACTGCATTAAAGGGAATGTCCAAGCAAAATAAAAAAATGAGTTTCACTTACCTGGGGCTTCTACCAGCCCCATGCAGCCATCCTGTGCCCTCGTAGTCACTCACTGCTGCTCCAGTCCCCTGCTGGCAGCTTGCTGACCTCGGAGGTCGGCGGGCAGCATTGCGTACATTTTTACGCATTCCCGATAGTGCAGGAACATTAAAGAGAATCTGTATTGTTAAAATCGCACAAAAGTAAACATACCAGTGCGTTAGGGGACATCTCCTATTACCCTCTGTCACAATTTCGCCGCTCCCCGCCGCATTAAAAGTGGTTAAAAACAGTTTTAAAACGTTTGTTTATAAACAAACAAAATGGCCACCAAAACAGGAAGTAGGTTGATGTACAGTATGTCCACACATAGAAAATACATCCATACACAAGCAGGCTGTATGCACCCTTCCTTTTGAATCTCAAGAGATCATTTGTGTGTTTCTTTCCCCCTGCATCTCTCATGCACTGAAGTTTCAGGCTGCTCTTTTTTCATGCAAACAGCTTTGCCTTTGTCTGAATTTCCTCAGTATGTGAAAGCCCAGCCAGCTCAGAGGACGATTTATCCAGCTTGTAAAAGATAAGAGAGCAGAGAGAAGCTGCACTAATCTAAATATCACACAGGCAGTGTGCAGAGAGGGGCCTGAAAGGGGGAGTTCATAGCAGAACCACAACACTGAAGAACTTGGCAGCCTTCCAGACACAGGCTGACAAGTCTGACAGGGGAAAGATACATTGATTTATTACAGAGACTGTGATAGCAGAAAGTGTTGCAGTAAGCTAGAACACTTTAGAATAGCTTTTGGAACTTGTAGGATGATAAAAAACAGGATGCAATTTTTGTTACAGAGTCTCTTTAACACATACATTTTATGCATTACTGGTTCAATGCGTAAAAATGTACGCATTCAACCAGTAGAGCGTAAAATTGTATGTGTTAATGTTCCTGCACTAGCGGGAATGCGTAAAAATGTACGCAATGCGGCCCGCCGACCTCTGAGGTCGGCAAGCTGCCAGCGGGGGACTGGAGCAGCAGTGAGTGACTACGAGGGCACAGGATGGCTGCATGGGGCTGGTAGAAGCCCCAGGTAAGTGAAACTCATTTTTTTATTTTGCTTGAACCTTCCCTTTAAAGGATAAGGGCAGGGCCAAAACATAAGTAGCAAAAGTAGAATTCAAACACAATGCGCTAATACGTACAGCTTGTTGGGAAGACCGCTAGGAGAGTCATCCCTGCTTCGGATCAGCTCATTACAGCGATCAATTGTCTCATATACAGAAAACGTATCTCCAGAACTGTACACTACAGCAAAGTTATGGGCCACAAGTCGACGAACTGGAGGGCCGGGAGAGCCCATCATGATCAAAGTCAATTGCTCAACCAGCTGCTTCTGATTCTGCTTCACATCAGCCTGAAAAACAGAAACTCTAAGTTAGAAAAAAAAAAGATAAATGCCATGTCAGGAATCCTCCAGAACAACTGCATGAGAAATAGACTGCTTCCACTCTCATTACGCTGTAAGAGTAATTATTATGCGTTTTGAAATATTTAGTTACTGTGTCATTTATGTTTACAACTCTAGATTATTGTCTAGTGGTAAGGAAACCTCAAAGAGACATCAGGAGCCAATATAGTGGAAAACATGTGTGGTAAACTAGTTGTTTGCCAGCTGGCAACCACTGTGACATCCTCTCAAGTGTAAATGGAAATCCACAAAAATAGGTAAAAAGCATGTCTAGTCAAATACATTTCTTGTGTCTGCATTTGATGTAACAAGAATGTGAGACAGACAGGCCCCTCTGGTGTAACAATAATTTGAGACAGACAGGCGCCCTCTGGCTCACATCACTGTTACTGTACAGTAAGCACAGGCCTGGGAAGAGGGTTAAAGCAGATCTGAGATGAAAAGCTAACTATAACAAGTAACTTGTCTATATATCTTATCTAAAGTTTAGATAGTTTACACAGCATAACTAGTTGCAAACCGCTTCAAAAGTTTATGATTATTTATTCCTGTGATACAATGAGGGCAGCCATGTTCCGTTTGTCACATTGTCACAGGCTGAGGGCTGGAGATGCTATCAGCTTGCCTGAGTGTAAATTCAGTCCCCTCCCCTCCTCCCCTCTGCCTCTGAAATCAATGGCTAGTAACCTTCTCCTCCTCCTGCCCAGATTGAGCTCCCATAAGCACTTGCTACAGTGCCAAGGCATTCTAAAAAGCTGTGGGCGAGGCTTGTTTAGTTTATAGGGAAATAGAGTATTAAAACAAAACAAAAAAAGTATTTGGCTTGAGGAATGCCCTATAAACTATATGAAAGGAACACAATTATGCAATGAGTAAAGGTTTATCTTGGATCCACTTTAAAGGACAACTGAAGTGAGAGGGATATGGGGGCTGCCATATTTATTTCCTGTTAAGCATTTCCAGTTGCCTGGCAGCCCTGTTGATCTAACAGCCTTCTATCCAGCAGCCTTCTTCTTTAACCCGTCCCATGGCGCGTCCCAAGCCGCGGTCATGTTACTACAAACACTTCCTCCTTCCGGGTTGAAGGAGGAAGCGTAGTAGTCACATGACGCAGCTTGAAACGCAGCGTGGGACGGTTTAAAGGGGTTCTCTGGTATGATTAAAAAAGCTAAAACTGACACTTACCTGGGGCTTCTATCGACCCCCTGCAGCTGTAATGTCCTGCGCCGTCCTCCTCAGATGCTCTATTGCCTGCGCGCTGGTAACCTGCTAATTATTTGTCCATCTAGACAAATAGAACTGCGGCTGTGGTCGCGCACTCGCTCCTGCACACGTCATCGGGAGCTCACTGCGCATGCACATAATGTTTTATTGTCTCTAATCAGTGGCAGCCTATTACGGATCCGAGATGAAAAACTAACTATAAAAAGTAACATGTCTATATATCTTATCTAAATTTTAGATAGTTTACTCAGCAAATCTGGCTGCATACAGCTTCAACAGTTTATGATTATTTATACCTGTGATACAATGAGGGCAGCCATGTTCTGTTTGTCCTATTACACACAGGCAAGATGATCTATATTTCCAGCCCTCAGCCTGTGAAAACTTCACTCTCCTCTTCCCTCCTCCCCTCTGCCTCTGAAATCTCTGGCTAGTAACCTCCTCCTGCCCAGACTGAGCTACCATAAGCCCTTGCTACTAAGGCTCAGAGTGCCAAGGCTCTCTGGAGAAACTGTGGGCGTGGCTTGTTTAGTTTATAGGGAATTAGAGTATTAAAACAAAACAAAAAAAGTATTTGGCTTGAGGAATGCCCTATAAACTATATGAAAGGAACTCAATTACACAATGAGTAAAAGTTTATCTCGGATCCACTTTAAAATACATGAACTATTGACAGTTTATAGCTCTCCCCTGCCCTCAGGAGTAGTATTCTATCAGGAAAACTTTTAAGGTGGCCATACACTGGCCCGATTCGCCGCCGTTTCGACAGCAGATTCGATCACTGGGATCGAATCTGCTGCCAATCGTTCACGCTACACGCCGAATTTCGATCCTTTTCGTCCGATCCCGTCGATCGCTCCGTGCGGAAAATTAGCGTCGATCGCCCGCGGGTAGGGAGCGCGTCGCTAGCGGCGTTCGGGTACCCGACGACCGACGCAATAGAGCCGCATACATTACCTGCTCCGCCGGCACGTCTACGCCCGGTTACCGCTGCTCCGTGTCCACGCTGGTCTCCGGCATGCTTCAGTTCCTCCTGCCCGGCAGGAAGTTTAAACAGTAGAGGGCTCTCTACTGTTTAAACTTCCTGCCGGGCAGGAAGAAGTAAAGCATGCCGGGGCCGGAGACCAGAGCGGAGACGGAGCAGCGGTGACCTGGGGACTGGAGTCGCGCCGGCGGAGCAGGTAATGTATGCGGGCATGCGGGCGGGGGAGCGGCGGCAGCACCACCACCACCACAACAGATTGTGAACGGTTTCAGGCTGAAATCGGTTCACAATCTGTTTGCAGTAAAGGTAGCCATACGATCCCTCTGATCAGATTCGATCAGATAGGGATCTGTCAGTTTGTCGAATCTGATGGCAAATCGACCAGTGTATGGCTACCTTTACAGTTGTAAGTAGCTTATCAGTGATGTTTAATATATTCACAACAAGGTACCAACAAGACAGAAGCTGTCACTTCCATGTCTAGAAATTAACTCTTTCAGGCAGCAAATCAGCCTGGTTTATCTCATCATGTCACATGTCGCCTCGGGTACATTTTAAAGGACGACTGTAGAGAGAGGGATATGGAGGCTGCTATATTTATTTCCTGTTAAACAATACCAGCCCTGCTGGTCTGTTTAGCTGCAGTCGTTACTGAATCACACCAGAAACAAGCATGCAGCTAATCTTATCAGATCTGACAATAATGTCAGAATCACTTGATCTGCTGCATGCTTGTTCTTGTTCTGAGGATCAGCAGGATTTGCAGGGCACTATGGCGAAAAAAATTGTAAAATTTTAAATATGTGCAAACATAGACAAATAAGAAGTACGTTTTTCCAGAGTAAACTGAGCCATAAATTACTTTTCTACTCTGTTGCTGTCACTTACAGTAGGTAGTAAAAAATCTGACAGAAGCGACAGGTTTTGGACTAGTCCATCTCTTCATAGGGGATTCTCAGCAAGGCTTTTATTCTTTATAAAGATATTCCCTAAAAAAAGATTTAAACAATGATGCTGGCCAGCTTCCCTGCTTGCTACACAGTTTTTTTGGCAGTTGGACAGAGCAACTGCCATTCACTAGGTGCTTTTGAAAATAAATAAATCCCTGAGAATCCACCCATGGAGAGATGGACTAGTCCAAAACCTGTTGCTTCTGTGAGATTTCTACTACCTACTGTAAGTGACAGCAACATGGGAGAAAAGTAATTTATGGCTCATTTTAATCTGGAAAACAGGTACTTCTTATTTATGTTTGAACATATTTTAAATGTTAAAATTTTATGCCATAGTGCCCCTTTAAAGGTAAATAAATATGGCAGCCTCCATATCCCTCTCGCTTCAGTTGTCCTTTAAACCAAATCTGTGAGGTTTGTTACCTAGTTTTTTTTTATACCTTAGGAGGGGTATCCTCCAGTCTTTCTCCGTCCACTCCTGCCAGGCAGTTCCAGCACTGAGACCTCTGAAGCACGTTGCACAAAGCCTGCGCAGTAACATGCTCGCAAGAAAAAGCTGAGTCCAATCGGGTACATGCTACTGCACTGATCATTTTTTTCCTGATGCTAGTGCATGTGCAGTAGCACAGACCTGATCGGTAGCGGCTTTTTATGCTAAAGCCCTAGTCAATAGTCTTTCGGGAACGCAGCGCTGGAACAGCCAAGTGTAGGAGGACGAGGAAAGCCTCTAGAAGACTCAGAGGCTTCCCTCTCCCGAGTGGAGTACCCCTTTGGAGCACTTTTTTCCCTACAGGTAACTTTATTGGCTGTAATGATCAAGTAATTACTCCAGTATTCTTTTCTTTTCTTATTCTAAAGTGTACCCAAGGTGACATGATGAAATAGACATGTGCATGTACAAGGTCAAGCATACAAATAACTAGGCTGTGTTCCCTTTTCTTCTTTTGCTGCCTGAAAGGGTTAACATTTTAACCACTTGCCGACCAAGTGGTTTCCTATTGATCTGTGCTGGGTGGGCTCTTCAGCCCCCAGCACAGATCGTCATTACAGCAGGGCGATCAGACTTCCCCCCTTTTTTCCCCACTAGGAGGATGTCCTGCTGGGGGGGTCTGATCGCCGCCGCTCTCCTGTGCATTGCGGGGGGGGGGGCTCCTTACAGCCCCCCTCCACAGCGCTATTCCCCCCTCCCTCTCCTTCCCTCCCTCTCCCTGGCTCTGTAGGCGGTACAGGACGGCGATACCTCCTGTACCGCCTCTGATAGGCTTCAGCCTATCAGATGGCGGCGATCCCCGGCCTCTGATCGCCGATCTCCTTTACGGCGCTGCTGGGATTTCTTCCCCGCGTGATTACATTTCGCCTGCGAGCCGCGATCGGAGGCTCGCAGGCAGTTCACGGAGACACCCTCCGTGAACTGACATGGAACGGCCGCTCAAACGAGCGGCCGTTTCCATGGAAACCCACAGACAACCAGTTTACGCCAATCGGCGTTAGCTGGTCGTCAAGAGGTTAAAAATACAAGTGACAGTTTCTTTCAAGTCATAACCTAGTTGGACAGAAGTGTAGCACTCATTGGTAAGGAATTGCAGCCATAAAACGTCTGTCAGAGAACAGCTTCTGAGAGTAAGTCAAAGTTCATATATTTGAGCTCTGGGACACTTGAAAGACTGTGTAAATTTTTAAACATAAAGTAAAACTGTGGGATATCTACTAAAGCCATTTTTTAGGAGTAGAAAAAGTAATACAATTGTTTATCTCGTTAGTTTATTTGAACCTCTGGTTTACTTTAACCTCCTGAGCGTTACGCCGCTAAGGAGGTTTTGTTACTTTTTGCCCGATCATTAAATATTTGTGCCAAATGACTGTAAACCCTCTAGTTAGCACTAGGCTAGCTAGTAGAAGTGTCCGGCACCCTCTGCTCCCCCGTTTATACATTACCCAGCCTGGATCCAGCGATCGGTGTAGCCTCCCTGGACAGCTCCGGTCTTCACTATGGGGAGGATCGCACATGACGTCAGGACGTCACCAACGTCATGACATCGCCAACGTCATGCGCAAACCCGATCCTCCCCATAGAGACCGGAACTGTGCCGGGAGGCTGCGCTATCGCTGGATCCGGGGGGGGGGGGGGTGATGTATAAACCAGGGGATCGCAGAGGAGTGGCAGGTGCCCGGAACTTTTACTAGCTAGCCTAGTGCTAGCTAGAGGGTTTACAGTCATTTGGCACAAATATTTAATTATGGGGGACTCCTGGGGTCACAGAGCGGTATGCCCGACACAGTGTCGGGCATACCACTAAGGAGGTTAAAGGAAACCTGAGATGGGGCATCAGAACAAATATTATACATACCTGGGGTTTGCTCTAGCCCCCACCAGGCTGATCGCTCCCATGCCATCCTCCGCTGCCTCCTAGATCTTCCGCAATCGGCTCCAGTAAGTCAGCTGCGCTTGTATGGCCCGGCGCCCCCGTCGAAAGGTGCATTCTGCGCCTGCGCAGTACTAATGCGCAGACGCAGAACATTCCGGGCACGGAAGTGCAATGGGGGAGCGCGCCCTGCCGGGACCAAGGCCATTAGCGGAAGATACAGGAGGCAGCGGAGGATGGCAAGGGAGCGATCAGCCTGGAGGAAGCCCCAGGTATGTATGTTTTTTTTTTCTCTTGCCCTATCTCAGGTACACTTTAAACCAGGGGTCCCCAAACGTTTTGGGTCAGGGGCCGGGTCAATGTACTTCAGACTGCTGGGGGGCCGGAGTATACATAAAATTATGTAGACGTCTTTGCAGGCCAGACAGTGAAGCTTACCTAGGTGACAACCTGCAGTGGACAGCAGTGTCACCTGATGTGAAATTTGATTGGAAACCAGCGAATTACTGCTTTCTGGCTTCCATGTGGATAGGTGGTGGCAGCACTGCTATTCTATAAGCAGACTACCAATATTTATAGACGTAGCTGACCGCATCTATAAGTGATACAATTTGTGTGTGGGGGGCCGGTAAAAAAGCCTCAGGGGGCCACATTCGGCCCGCGGGCCTTAGTTTGAGGACCGCTGCTTTAAACCTAAAAAGTCATTGAAGAATTAAAACTAAATGTTATAATACAATTCTATTTTTGGAATAAAATATAACATTACTTTTTCTCTCAATTAAAATTTAGTATGCATTATTAATGTTTTTATTATTAACTTCCTAATTTCTCTTCGGGTAAGTTGGATTTCATGTAGATGCTGCATGACTTTTACACACACCTGTATCTTTCTGAGGTAGGAAATGAAAATGCAAATTACTGCTAACCTGTCTGACCTGCTAACCACAGCAACTGCTGGTTAATAATTGTCCGTTCTATTCAGTATCACAATGAGGTGTGTTTGCCACATTGACACCTTGCTCACACTGAGAGGAAGCAGTACTGCATGCCCAATGAGTCACAATTCTGAGGTCTTCTCAAAACGCATGCTGGGAATACACGCTCGATAGATAATTTCCGACATGTCCGATCTCCGGCCCGATCATTTCGCTGCTTGATTCCACATTGAAGATAATGCAAAAAAGATAAGAAAAACGAGCGGAAGATAAGAGAATCGGCTGCGGAATCGAGCGGGGAATCGATCGAGCGGGAGAATTGAGTGGCAAAATCGAGCCATGTATGCCCAGTATAAGGATTGACTTCTTATCAGTCTTATCAGCTTTTTGAACAATAGCAAAACTTTTTTTTTAGATGTTTCAACTTGGTTCACAACAAAAGTTGTTCAACAATTGTGCTGTATAAAAGACAGCTGTTGAGCGTGTGTATGGAGCTTTATGCACACCTGACTTAAGTTGGCTGAGGCGGCCGATAATGACGATCGATCTTCTGGGCAGATCCACTCAACCCCAGCAACACTGATGCCATTGTTTGCGCCGCTCCGCCGCCCACTATATGACGTCGTACGCGTGGCTCGTCAGCCCTCTGTCGCCTCCCCCCCCATGCATACCAACACAGCCCGTCGTCAGCTACACACCTGACACGTGTGTGCAGCCCGGCCCAGCAATGTTGCCCAATGGGATCAGGTCCTAAACACTGAAGGGTGACATCAGTTGGTAGTGTGTACACAGTCTTAAATACTGAATACAGCCACTGGCTATGGCCCAGTGCACACCAGACGTTTTCTAAACATGCCCACAGTTTTTGGGAGCGTTTTTGTGTAGCAGATTAATAATATTGTTACAGTAAAAGCTGTTACTGAACAGCTTCTGTAACAAAAATGCCTTGAAAACCACTCTGATCTAGCGTTTTCCAGAGCGGTTTGCGTTTTTCCTATACTTTACATTGAGGCAGTAAAGTGTTGTACCGTGTTAGCCATGAGTAAAAGCAAGAAGTTTTGAATCAGGATGATACCATTTATTGGCTAACTTAGAGATGGATAAACAGTGAGCTTTCGACTTATAAAAAGCCTTCGTCGGACTGGTTCCGACGAAGGCTTTTTATAAGTCGAAAGCTCACTGTTTATCCATCTCTAAGTTAGCCAATAAATGGTATCATCCTGATTCAAAACTTCTTGCTTTTACATTGAGGCAGAAACGCTTCTGCAAACCGCAAACGTGCAGCAGGAGCCACGTTTGCGGCTTGCTAAAAACCTCAAACCGCTGGTGTGCACCATCCCATTGAAATACATAGCCTAGCGTTTTCACAGGCGGATGCGGTTGGCGGATCGCTTCTAAAACTGCTCGGTGTGCACTGGGCCTATAATGTACTGCAGTTTTCTTCAGAATAGTAAAAATGTACCCATAAAGTTGTGTACTCAGAGGGGTTTATTCTCCAACACATGACAAATTTCGGGCTATAACAACCTTTTCAACCTTCACACTAGAAACCATCTGAAATGCTATTCACAAACAGCTTTTTTTTCTCTTTTAATTGCTAAAATGTGCCCCTTTGAGGTTAGGATAATGCTTAGCAGAAAACATTGTTCACAACAGTTTAGGTGGTAGCAGTATGGAATAGAAAGCAAAAAAAAAATAGCATAAAAAGCTAAATTTCACGTCCGTTTTCTTGGCAGAAAAAGGAAATGGCTATGTGTATCTCTCTCTCTCGTGCAGCAAGGCTAGCGGGCTATTTATTACATCACTGTGCCTATGAAATTACACTATGGGTACTTTAGAAGAACATTATGTGTCCCTTTATTAGTCCTGATCAACCATCTGATTGATCCCTCTGTGATCAAATCTGACCAGAGATGGAACTATTACCTGCCTACACACACTGATTTCCAATAGATTTCAGCATTACATGGGGGAGACTGGCCTGGGGTCCATCAGGTCTGTTGATTGCCAGAATATCGAACACTGTCACCACTATGCGCCCAGCATAACAATAGACCCTGCAAGGGATGCAGCTCTAGGGGGGCCTAGAAGCCACAGGGGGCCCAATCCTCGATTCTGACAACTAAATGCAAGGAGAGAAAAATCTTTCTGCTGTCAGCACAATTGTTCTAATGACTGCATCTGCTCAGCCACTGATAACAAATCATACAAAGTTTTGTAGACAGAAATTTGTAGACAGTCCCTATTCAGTGTGTAGGGGATGGGGCCCCATCCAAAGATTTGCAGGGGGGGGGGGGGCAGGGCAGTGATTTCTAGTTTAACCCCTGCACCCAGCAGAGCCCATTTGTGCAGGATCTTTTTTCCTGAAAATCAATCGAATTAATAAATGGTTATGTTGCGGCATTGATCTCATTAAGCTTAAATCGCCCAGATATTTATGCCACAAATCAACAAATGTATGGACGGCTTAAGCTTTAGTGGCATGTATTACAGCATACTATGCTGTAATACAAGTCACTAGCATACTCTGCAAAAAACTGTGGTAAATGTCTGTACTATTATAATAACATACCTCCCAACTTTTTGAGATGAGAAAGAGGGACACTTGAACCACACCCCTGACCACGCCCCCATCACACCCCTAGTCACGTATAAGAAAAATATGTTGTTTTATAATTCAAACCACAGTGGTCCTCCTTTCTATCCTGGTTAATTTTCCTTCATATTAACATTTTACAATTTATAGTAATATATCAATTTAAAGGATGGGAATAAAGTTTAGAGTCAATCAAAAACATTTTTAGTAGAGAAATACATATATTTACATAGAAAGAGGGACAAAGTCCTCAAAGAGGGACAAATGAGGAGAAAAGAATGAGGGGCAGTGTTCCCAAAGAGGGACTGTCCCTCCGATTAAAGAGGGACAGTTGGAAAATAATGCGAGGTTCACTTTTTGATTAGTAAGAGTGAATGGAAGCCAAGCTATTCCTGCACCTATCCCACCAATGACAGGTATCTATGATGACAAGTTAAGGAGGAGGGACCACAGAAGAGATGGAGGGAGTGTATAGTCTATGCTCAGGTGGGAAGCACTACTTTCACTGCAGGTTACATTAGGGGCATGGCTGCATTAGTAGTTTACTAATAAGGGCTGATTTCAGAGAACCGAGCAGTGCTCACAAAAGCCCCCATGTACAAGGAGTGGTAGCGCCTCAGACCCGCCCCCATTATTACCCGAGCGGTAACTGGCAGCGCTATCCGCAGATGCTGCAGCCATTCCAGAATACGCAGACTGCGCTGCGGCTCCTCCAGCCCCGCCACGTCCAACAGCTGCAGTCGCTCCGAGTGCTCCATACTAGCTTCTCACATCTGCGATCCGCGTATTGCGCTGCTGCTGGGGCCGCCAGTCCCTCTATCGGCAATCGCCCTGCAAGGCCTGTCAACTCTGTGGCTCGGCCATCGGCTTTCACTGTCTGCGGAGCGCCGAAAGGATTGATTGGAGCAGGGTGTTTCGTCTAGTGACCTAGCAATGCAAATTAGCATTGGGCTGGCAGCGATCGCTACGTGTGTGTGATCAGTGCACACGGGTACATAGCTTGGATCATAGCTAGATATTCACCAAGCAGTGTTTACAATGGATTGATTAAATCAAGGGTCACAGTTTATATCAGGCATTGACTGTGAAAGGCTGTTTGATTTTAGATTTTTTTTTTTTAATCTGGTCTCTGTGCAGAGGAGCAGAAAACGACCGATGTGTGCATAGCTGTGTTAATTGCATTAAATGGTATGAAGTTTAAGCAACTGCCTCATGAGGCAACAAAAGCAACTGCCTTGGGTCTTTTTGGACCAAGAGGCAAGGGGGCCCATGGCAGGCTTGTGGCCCATGAACTGCAGCGTAGCAAGCAGAAAGGTAACTCATCTGTCCATGTTTTGGTTACATGATCCTCCAACACTTTCATCCCCATGGTGCCCTTAGCACTTGCTGGTGTTTTAATGTGTTATGTTACTTTGTCAACTTGTCCTACCAGGCAGTACAACAAGAAAGTGTATGTCAAACTATGCTATTGTATTGCCCCCGCCCCCCACCAACTTTCCCCCAGGCCTAACCTCCTCTCCAATGCTATAGCCTGATAATCCATTTCAATTATTGGCCAATCACTGACCAATTTTTCCACCTACATGTAGCATTATGTCTAATGGCCCCCTCCCCTATAGAGTTCCCTTGTGTCTAGTGGTGCTCCTTCCTTCCCAATACAGTTCCTTGGTGTCTAGTGCCTCCTCCCGCTTTCCCACATATGGCTTCCCTGGTGATCTAGGGCTTCATCTCCAATCTAGCTTCCCTGATGGTCGTCTCCCACCCTCCCTCCTTACTTCCTGGTGGTGGGCTTTCCCCCCTCTCTCCTCATCAGCTTCTCTAGGGGTGAGTTTCCCCCTCCCACCCCAATACAGCTTACCTTGCGGTGGGCTTTGCCCCTCCCACCCCAATACAGCTTACCTTGCGGTGGGCTTTGCCCCCCCCCCCCACCCCAATACAGCTTACTTTGTGGTGGGCTTTCCCCTTCCCTCCCCAATACAGCTTCCCTGTGGTGGGTGTCTTCCTCCCACCTCTCTGGTGGTGTCTGTGTGCCCCCCCCCCCCCCCAGCAGCAATATAAAGGCTCATACACACATCAGACTATAGTTTTTGGAAAATGAAAGATCAGACTAATCTTACCCCCTTTCATGTAGTATGAGAGCCATACCTTCACAGTCTTTTCTATGGAGCTGAACTCCCCATCAGAAAAAAAATCTTTGCAAGAAGCTGCACACACAGATGCTGTACAGACACAAAAGATCAGTATCTGCAAAAGATCTGTTCCTGCCAAAGATCCGTTCCTGCAAATTGCATTCATAGTCTATGAGATCTGCAGATCATCATACACACCTTGTTTGGCCTGGTGCACACCAGAGGAGTTTTTCTGAGCGTTTTCAGTGTTTAAATCTGCTGCTAATGTTATCCTCTGTGTCTGTGCACACTGGAGCAATGAGGTTTTGTAAAAAAAAACCCATAGCATTACATTGGGAAGAGCTTTTGAAACCTCTAAAAGCTCTTCCCAATGTAATGCTATATTTTTTTTTTTTTTACAAAACCTCATTGCTCCAGTGTGCACAGACACATAGGATAACATTAGCAGCAGATTTAAAAACTCAAAACGCTTAGAAAAACTCCTCTGGTGTGCACCAGGCCTTTAACTGACATTCATCTGCAGATTAGAGATGGGAAGTTCAGATCTTTTCAATGATTCGGATGATTCGAATCGGATCATTGAAAAGATCCAGATCTTTGATCCGAATCTTGGATCATTTTACTAGGGAAGCATTCGGGGGTGAAATGACTAGCAGGACAGGACTTTCCCTGCGGTGGACAGAGAAGGGGAGGGGGGTGGACACACAGAGAAGGGGAGAAGATAGACAGAGACTGGCAGGGAGTGAACAGAGAAGGGAGGAGGGACGAGCAGAGAGCAGAAATGTTTGTTTGCACACAATACCCACATGCTGCAATCCTATGCTTTACATATATTTCACATATATGTTCATCTGTATACTTTTAACGTTGCACAGTGAAAGAAAGCATTCCCAGAAGTGAAGTGCAGCTGTTTAGAGCAGTGCAGGAGGATCATATTGCCCTGCAATCACAGTGCCTACCCTGTCCTAGCCCAGCACGCTGTCTACAAAGTTACTGAGCTGTGCTTCTGAGCCAAAAGTTTCCCATTTGTTCACTGTGCAGGAACAGACAGCCTATAATGAGCAGCACATTCCAGCCAGTACGTGTGCTCTACACATATCTGGCAGCGGCACCCATGTCCCCTCTCTCTAATCTACCTGTCCCTGCAAGGCTGGCTCCCCTCCAACAGAGCGATCCATCTCGGCTCTGCTTCCAGGACCCTGCTGCCCGCTGAGAGGGGGGTGGACCTGCCCCCTTTGTGATCCGAATCACTTGTTCATGATCCAGACAACACTACTGCAGATCAGACAATCATCTGCAGATCTGAAAATCCATCCTGGTGGATCTGATCTGCAGATGAATGTCTGTTAAACAAGGTGTGTATGATGATCTGCAGATATCATAGACTATGAATGCATTTTGCAGGAACGGATCTTTTGCAGGAACAGATCTTTTGCAGATACTGATCTTTTGAATGTCTACAGCATCTTTGTGTGCAGCATCTTGCAAAGATTTCAGTCTGATGGGGAATTCAGCTCCATAGAATAGACTGTGTAGGTATGGCTCTCATACTACATGGAAGGGGGTAAAATTGGTCTGTGATCTTTCATTTTCAAAAGACTATGGTCTGATGTGTATGAGCCTTTAAATGCAGAGTATAGGGCAGCAGAAGGCGTGAATCCTGTCACCACTTCCAGTGCCAGCTTATCACAGCCTCACAGGAGATGCCAGACAGTGGAGGTTTTGGGACATAAGGATTCACAGCACTGCATCTAGAGTGGTGAGAGATTCCCAACTTCTGCTGCTCTCCAATTTATACCTGGTTTGGTTTGACATATGTGATGTAGGTGGATAGGCTATGAAAGAGCCTCTCGTGATAGCGCCGAGAGTAGTCTGCGCTTGTTCAGTTTTATTGTCTCTGAACTGCGCAAGCGCTGGGCACTCCTGTCGCCTTAAGCATGATCACAAGATCCCAGCTGCAGGTTGCGATCTTACGGAGGGGAGAGTGGAGGCCTGGCTCAGAGCGTAACCACACCGTGGGGCCTACTAGACTTCTAGGGGCTGGAAGAAGCCTGGGGTAAGTAAAACTTTTTTTTTTTTAATTTCTGGATTTATACTTTAACCTCTTGACGACCAGCTAACGCCGATTGGCGTAAACTGGTCGTCTGCGGGTTACCATGGAAACGGCCGCTCGATCGAGCGGCCTTTCCATGTCAGTTCACGGAGGGTGTCTCCGTGAACAGCCGGAGAGCTGCCGCTCGCGGCTCGCCGGCAAAATGTAAACAGGCGAGGAAGAAATCCCCGCTGTTTACATCATACGCAGCAGCGCCGTAAGGCAGATCGGCGATCCCCGGCCTCTGATTGGCCGGGGATCGCCGCATTCTCATTCGCCGGCATCTGTTGTAGGCGGCGCAGGACGGATCTCCGTCCTGCGCTGCCCATAGGAGGAAGGGAAACGCCGGAGGGGGACGGAGGCGGAAAATGGCTGCGGAGGGGGGCTTTGAGGAGCCCCCACCGCCGAACGAACAGAGCCGGCGGCGATCAGACCCCCCCAGCAGGACATCCCCCTAGTGGGGAAAAAAGGGGGGTAGTCTGATCGCCCTGGCTCACTCCTGATCGGTGCTGCGGGCTGGAGAGCCCAAGCAGCACCGATCATTGCAGGAAGCCCTGGTCGGCAAGTGGTTAAAGCAGGGGTCCCCAAACATTTTGGGTCGAGGGCTGGGTTAACATACTTCAGATTGCTGGGGGGGCCGAAGTATACATAAAATGATGTAGAAGTCTTTGCAGGCCAGACAGTGCAGCATACCCAGGTAACAACCTGCAGTCCAATTGGACAGCAGTGTCACCTGTTGTGGAATTTGATTGGAAACTAGTGAATTACTGCTTTCTTGCTTCCATGTGGATGGGTCGTGCCAGCACTGCTTTTCTATATGCGGACCACCAATATTTAAAGATGTAGCTGACCGCATCTATAAGTAATACATTTTATGTGTGGGGGGGTCGGTAAAAAAGGCTCAGGGGGCCACAATCGTCCTGCGGGCCATAGTTTGAGGACCACCGCTTTAACGAATACCTCAGTCTGCTGTGTGTGTGTGTGTGTCTCTGTGTGTGTGTAGGTGCGCATAGGTTTACTGCACCTCCCATGGCCTGGCGTCTGCCTCCGTTCGCCCGCTATTGCTGCCACTGTCCTGGTCGGGGCGGTCGGCGCCCTTTGACCTGACATACTGTGTTGGGAGTGTGTGCGTACAGCACACTGGGTTCCTGGCGAGCAAAGTCACAAGCTGCCAAAGAGGACATATTGCAAATGCGCAGCGCAGTATGTTGGGTCAAAGTGCGCAGAACGCTCCGACCAGGACCTGGTTAACGGCGAACGGAGGCAGACGCTGGGTCATGGGAGGTGCAGTAAGCCTATGTTCACCTCTCCCCACACACACGGCGTCATTTTTAGATTTTGCTTAGAACTAAGGTATCCTTTAAAGGATACCTGAAGTGACATGATGAGATAGACGTGTATGTACAGTGCCTAGCACACAAATAACTATGCTGTTCCTTTTTTTTTTTCCTTTCTCTGCCTGAAAGAGTTAACTATCAGGTATGTAAGTGGCTGACTCAGACAGGAAGTGACTACAGTGTGACCCTCACTGATAAGAAATTCCAACTATAAAACACTTTCCTAGCAGAAAATGGCTTCTGAGAGCAAGAAAGAGGGGGAAAAAAGGGGAATTTTTTATTAGTAAGGGTCACACTGTAGTTACTTCCTGACTGAGTCAGCCACTTACATAACCTAATATTTAACTCTTTCAGGCAGAGAAAGAAAAAAAGGAACATAGCCTAGTTATTTGTGTGCTAGGCACTGTACATACACGTCTATCTTATCATGTCTCATGTCACTTCGGGTATCCTTTAAGATCATGGTCTCTGGTAGACCAAGATATTAGTGCTACTGGATGGTAAGGAAACAAATATAAATATATATATATATATATATATATATATATATATATATATATATATATATATATATATATATATATATATATATATATATATATATTCTCTAATATACCTTTAAAAATATATATATACTATACTAGCCATCAGCCACACACTATCACCCTCTACACTACTTTCCCATGCAAACTGTTGTACCCCTTAACCCCACTGAACGTGAGCTCAAAAAATGGGTAGGGCTCGCTATGTGTATATATTATTACATCGCCCAGTTAGTTGGGTGCAGGGTGGGCTGAATGACGGTTCAACCTGCTGCTGCTGAAATTCTGAGCAGCGTTAAAGAGAACCCGAGATGGGGTTCTTCCATCGCAATCCATATACAGAGGCTGGGTCTATCTATAGAGCCCAGCCTCTGTTGCTAGTTAGTTCCCTCCAAAGCCCCCCCTGCGCGCTGTCAGACCCCATAAAACACAGCCGCGCTACGCGGCTGTGTTTACCTCACTACTGTCAGTCTCGGCTGCTCCCCCGCCTGCTGAATCGCTCCGGTCCCCGCCCGCGTCCCTTCCCTCCAATCAGCGGCGAGGGAAGGGATGTGGGTGGGGACCGGAGCGATTCAGGAGGCAGGGGAGCGGCAAGATTGACAGTAGTGAGCTAAACACAGCCGGCTGCGACACGCTGCGTGTCGCCAGCGCGGCTGTGTTTTATGGGGTCTGACAGCGCGCAGGGGGGGGCTTTGAAAGAAACTAACTAGCAACAGAGGTTGGGCTCTATAGACAGACCCAGCCTCTGTATATGGATTGCGATGGAAGAACCCCGTCTCGGGTTCTCTTTAATTACTATTATGTGGGGGCACATAATTCAGCGCCCCCAAATTACATCTAAAATCCCACTGTGCTGCTATAGATGTAATGACATTATGTCTATGGTGGTGCTCAAGTCAGGCGCTACACGGCTGCCAGCAACGCTGAGATGACCTCTCTTGCTTGCTTTTCCCTTATGGGTTATTACTGCTCTCTGTATAGTGGGTACATTCTTGCCACCTCCATGTACGATGCATTCGCTGGACAATGCATTAGAGGATCAGCATGACTGCCAGGCAACTGGTATTGTTTGTGGCCAGTGCACACCAAAAAGCGCTAGCATAATCAAACACTCAGCTCTTTTTGAAGCAATTTTTCAGAGCAATTCTAGGCATGTGCAGAGTGATTTTCTAATCATGCCTAACGATTGTCAGAGCGTTTTGGTGTAGCTTTTTTATATTTTGTTACAGTAGAGCTGGAACTGAACAGCTTTTGTAACAAAACGCTTGGAAAATCGCTCAGCTCTAGCGCTTTTCAGAGCGATTTTCCACTTAACATTGAGGCTGAATCGTCTCAAAAAAGCACAGAAATGCTACAGGACCCGCGTTTGCGTTTAGAAAAAAATCACATTGCTCTGGTGTGATCCATCCCATACGAATACATTAGCCAAGCACTTTTCAAAGCACTAGCGTTTTTAAAAGCATTCAGAAGTGCTCTTGGTGTGCAACAGCCTTAAAAGGGAATGAATATATAACTCTCACAGGGTGATATTGGTGGCAGCACTTCACCCTGTGCTACTCTACTAACATTAATTGCAGAGTCCCCCTGCAGGTTCAGGTAAGGTTTGCAAACATTTTGCACTGTGTAGTAGTATTTGGATTTTTTCAGTAGGAGGGATTGGTGCATATCTGAATCTGCAGGGGGACTCTGCAATTAATGTTAGAGAAGCGGTCGTGTGACTGCTCTCTCTTGGACACACAGGCAGTGAAACATATTTATAACTAAATCCAGATTGTAATGAATTTAGTATAAAAATATTTCACTGACAAGTGTGTGTGTGTGCATGCTACTGCACTAGTACAAGATCTGATTCGCTAACTTTCATCAATACTTACTATATTCTGATATGACCCAGATGCAATTTATACAGTTATAGCACCCTACTACAGAAAAATTCTAATGAATCAAATGCAGATCTTCTTTATCACTTTGCTCTTCAACCACAGTAAGGGCCCATTCACACCTGAGCGGGAATCGCGCGATTCCCGATCAGGGCAAACCGCTAGTGGTTTTGTAAAAACAGCTACACATTGTAGCCATTGGCAGTGTTCTTACTTTAGTGATAACTGCAAACGCGCTGCATGCAGCGGTTTTCCGGCAATTAGCGTTCCGCGATCCAGCACGCTAATCGCGATCACTCCAAAACTGCCGCAGTGTCCAGCGATTTTTCCACGTTAATCGTGGGAAAATCACTCCCGCACTGCGATTTCAGATGTGAACGGGCCCTAAGGGCTTGTTCACCCTAAGGCCTCTTGCACACTATATGCGATTCCGAATTTTTTTTTTTTTATTTATTTTTTTTCTGATCAGATTTTTAATCCCGATTTAAAAA
This sequence comes from Hyperolius riggenbachi, assembly GCF_040937935.1. Classification (NCBI taxonomy): domain Eukaryota; kingdom Metazoa; phylum Chordata; class Amphibia; order Anura; family Hyperoliidae; genus Hyperolius; species Hyperolius riggenbachi. Next base: position 197,557,200 of record NC_090654.1, on the reverse strand, counting down.
AAAAAAAAAAAAAAAAAAAGTACTGCATGCTGCTACTTTTTTTTAATCAGAATAAAAAATCGGAGGTATAAAAAAATCGGAATCGCATGTAGTGTGTAAAAGGCCTAAGGGCACTTTTGGCTTTTTTTTTTTTTTTTTTAAGCACCAGCAATTTTCAAAATTGCCCTACTGCCCTCTTTCCCTGAAATTAAGACATCCCCTGAAAGTAAGCCCTAGTAAGAATTTTAAGCATTTTCAAAATTTAAGCCCTACCCTGAAAGTAAGCCCTAGCGGCAGTAAGGGGGAAAAACATGGAAATTTTATTACAGGAGCCCATGGTCTTGCGGGCAAGTAGACATGGGACACGTGACACAGGAGGACAGGGGATAGAGGAGGACACAGTTACAGAGGGGGACACCAGGGGGCACTAAAGGTACAAAGGGGAAAAAGAGGCACACAAGAGGTGTACCCAGCTGAGCAAGAGGCGGCACAGTAGGGAAGGCAGGTGGACACACAGCACAGAAACTTGTGTGTTCATAGAAATATAAGACATCCCCTGAAAATAAGCCCTAGCACAACTTTTGGTGCAAAAATTAATTTAAGACACTGTCTTCTTTTCGGGGAAAGACGGTAGTGCTTGTGCAATGAGTGTTCACCTATGAGCGGTCCGCTCACCTAAACGTTGCCTGTACCATTTTCAGGGAGAATTGCCTCAATGGAAGGTGTAGGGAAATCGCAAAGTGCTTGAAAAAGCGCTTTGCATAGCGATTTCCCCAGCGCTTTTATGAATAAATACATTGTATTTATTCATTACCGGGTGAAAGAGTTCACTTCATGACTGACGTCAGGAAGTGAAAAAACAAAAGCGCATAGAAAAGCGCTTTATAAAAAAATCACAACGCGCAGGTAAGTGCCGGGAGATGCTAAAAACAAATCGCACATAAAATCGCAAAACGCTGGGGTTAGCGATTTATGATGTGAACACTGCTTAAATCAGTGCCACTGCATAGTGATCTTGAGGGCACCAATGTGCAGATTCAATAAAGGTGCTAGGATCCCTCCAATCTGAGGGGCTTCATGAATGACTGGAATAATTTCCTAATTACCATCCTTGCTCTTGTATACTAATTAATGTGTTACACAGAATATATGGCCACCTCCTTTCATTCTAGTACTTTGTCATTATTGTATATTTGTACCATATTAGTACTGTATCACTACATTACTTTTACCATTTTTTTTTATTCCTTACTTCCATTCTTTTTATACATTTTTAATAATGTTTGTCATCCTTGATGGGCCAGGTGCCTAATTTCATTAACTGGTGCAGTTCAAGCTGCTGCTACTACAGTCTACTTTTTTACCACTAGATGTCACCATTATACCAAGTACAGTACAGTATAAGATAACTAATTACAGATTGGCCAGCAAGATATGGTAAACCAGAACTACAGGATCTTCTCAAAAAATTAGCATATTGTGATAAAGTTCATTATTTTCTGTATTGTACTGATAAATATTAGACTTTCATATATTTTAGATCCAAATACACACAACTGAAGTAATTCAAGCCTTTTATTGTTTTAATATTGATGATTTGGGCTTACAGCTCATGAAAACCCAAATTTCCTATCTCAAAAAATTAGCATATTTCATCCGACCAATAAAAGAAAAGTGTTTTTAAAACAAAAAAAAGTCAACCTTCAAATAATTATGTTCAGTTATGCTCTCAATACTTGGTCGGGAATCCTTTTGCAGAAATCACTGCTTCAATGCGGCGTGGCATGGAGGCAATCAGCCTGTGGCACTGCTCAGGTGTTATGGAGGCCCAGAATGCTTCGATAGCGGCCTTAAGCTCATCCAGAGTGTTGGGTCTTGTGTCTCTCAACTTTCTCTTCACAATATCCCACAGATTCTCTATGGGGTTCAGGTCAGGAGAGTTGGCAGGCCAATTGAGCACAGTAATACCATGGTCAGTAAACCATTTACCAGTGGTTTTGGCACTGTGAGCAGGTGCCAGGTAGTGCTGGAAAATGAAATCTTCATCTCCATAAAGCTTTTCAGCAGATGGAAGCATGAAGTGCTCCAAAATCTCCTGATAGCTAGCTGCATTGACCCTGCCCTTGATAAAACACAGCGGACCAACACCAGCAACTGACATGGCACCCCAGACCATCACTGACTGTGGGTACTTGACACTGGACTTCAGGCATTTTGGCATTTCCCTCTCCCCAGTCTCCCAAGTACTTTGGACCACTGAGCAACAGTCCAGTGCTGCTTCTCTGTAGCCCAGGTCATGCGCTTCTGCCGCTTTTTCTGGTACAAAAGTGGGTTCATGCTTCCATCTGCTGAAAAGCTTTATGGAGATGATTTCATTTTTCAGCACGACCTGGCACCTGCTCACAGTGCCAAAACCACTGGTAAATGGTTTACTGACCATGGTATTACTGTGCTCAATTGGCCTGCCCACTCTCCTGACCTGAACCCCATAGAGAATCTGTGGGATATTGTGAAGAGAAAGTTGAGAGACGCAAGACCCAACACTCTGGATGAGCTTAAGGCTGCTATCGAAGCATCCTGGGTCTCCTTAACACCTGAGCAATGCCACAGGCTGATTGCCTCCATGCCACGCCGCATTGAAGCAGTCATTTCTGCAAAAGGATTCCCGACCAAGTATTGAGAGCATAACTGAACATAATTATTTGAAGGTTGACTTTTTTGGTTTTAAAAACACTTTTCTTTTATTGGTCGGATGAAATATGCTAATTTTTTGAGATAGGAAATTTGGGTTTTCATGAGCTGTATGCCAAAATCATCAATATTAAAACAATAAAAGGCTTGGACTACTTCAGTTGTGTGTATTTGAATCTAAAATATATGAAAGTCTAATGTTTATCAGTACATTACAGAAAATAATGAACTTTATCACAATATGCTAATTTTTTGAGAAGATCCTGTACTAGGAGTGTGTGGCTGATAGATATTAAAAAGCCTCCTAACAAAATTAGGAAGACATATGCCCCAAGATACCAGAAATTAAGTCAGGAGTCTAATTAGATCAGAATTTTAGGGTCTAAAAACAGAAAAAAAAGTTGCACCACTTTCAAGCCCTAAAATACAGAAATAATCAGAACACCACATAGTGAATGGATCGAGGAAGGGAAGGAAATGGGAGGGTGATAGGCAGGAACATCAATGCAAGCCTGTCTTCTTCCTGTGTGAAAATTTGACTTTAGCTGATCGGATTTACTGTATATAAATAATTGGAAAATATTATTTATAAAGTGCCAACATATTATGCAATGCTGTACAATAGATAAAGGGGTTGACATAAAAGGATGTCATGTTTGGGTGCTTCATAATGCATCCTAAAATGTCACATTAAAACCGATTGCTGGCTTTACCCAACTGTCAATATAAAAATCAGGGCTGTAGAGTCGGTACAAAAATCATCTGACTCCAACTTCGACTCCTCAGCTTATGAAACCACTGACTCCAACTCCATGTACCCAAAATTGTTTCGACTCCAACTACACAGCCCTAGCAGTGCTATGAAATGGGTACAAAAATCATCCCACTCCTCAGTTTATGAACTCACCAACTCCGACTCCAGCTACCCAAAAATTGCTCCGACTCTACAGCCCCCTGATATAAATAAGTTCTATTTCACCCCTGAAAATATCTGGTTCCCTGTACAAATGCAGTGGGCACAGGAAAAATGTAATTGCTTTTCTAAAGTGCTTGCTATGCGTCTAGTGCACTTTCAGACCACAATTCAATTACATTGAATTGCAATATTACCAGAAGCTAGTGACTGCGACTTTAGATAAGAATTAGGTTTTAGGTATAGCATTATTTAAAGTATATGGCAGCTAGGCCCCTTGAGAAACACCAGGTCCTAGGCAACTTCCTAGGTTACAATGTGGGTGATCCAAGTTTATATACTGAACACATGCTTTGGATCTATGATCTGCAAATTACACTAGCAGCAGCTAGTGACTTATTGGGCAGCCTCCTGATGATGCTGCCAGAAACAGCATGAATGTCTTCTGCTTCTACACACCAAAGTCCGCCTTTGGGAATCCTTGTGAAGGCTTCAGGAATACTCATGTACACCATACGAGCACTTCTGAAGAGGAGTGGGTCTGTACTGCACACGTGCAAGCCTGGACCACCAATGCTTCTGAAGCCTTCAGCGTGTTATTTCAGTGGGGGAAAGCGCTGGACTGAGGGTGAGAGTTGGGCCTGGAGTGATTTTTTTTTTCCGCAATTTCACGCAGAAAGATCACTGAACACTGCGGCGATTTTTCCGCAATCACGTTTAGTGCTTCTATAGCACTGAAACGCGATCGCCGGGAAATCAGCTGAAAATGGTGCAGGCGACACATTTGCGTCTCGCAATTTTGGGCGATTTGCGGCGATTAGCGCAAATCACCCAAGTAGGAATGGGCCCATAGGGTTTTATTACACTTGCGCTTTTAAAAAGCACTAGCGTTTGAGTGTTTTGCCTAAATCGTGGCAAAACGCTCTAGTGTGAATGGGCCCTAAGCGCTTTGTGATTTTAAAATCTCTTTCTAATGTTATCCTATGTGTGTGTTCTCACTGGAGCGATGTGATTTTTGGAAAAATCCCTCATCATAGCACTGCATTAGCAAGAGCTTTTAAAATCTCAAGTGTTTAAAAAGCTCTTGTAGTGTGCACCAGCCCTTAGGGCTGGTTCACACTATCGGCGTTTGATTTTTCTTAAGCACTGGCGATTTTACAAATTGCTCTAAAAGTGCTTGTGTAAGGATTTCCTATGACAGTGTTCACATGTAAGCATTTTATTAAAATCGCAAATGCGCTACATGTACCATTTTCTGAGCGTTTTGGCTCAATGGAAGGTATTTCCTGAGCGCTTTGATGAATAAATAAATCGTATTTATTAATTTCCAGGTTAACCTCTTGCCGACTGCTCCACGCCGATTGGTGTGAGCAGTGCGGCAGCCCCAGGACCACTCCACGCTGATTGGCTGGGAATGAGGTTTGCAGGAGATTGCATGGATGATGGATCTCTGCCCCACCTTCAGATTCCCAGTGGCGATTGCCGCTCGGAGACGGTTAGATGGCGCCGTCTAATAACCCTGTACAGCGCTGCGATCTAAGGCAGCACTGTCCCCTCTGTAAACAGGAAAGTGATCGGCTGTCATTGGCTGAAGCCTTTTAACAGCCGATCACGCTGATTGGCTGGCGGGGAAATAAAAAAACTATTAAAAATACAGGCAAATTTATTAAAAAATATTTATATTTGACTGACTTCAGGAAGTCAAAATCAATCTCTCCGCAAAAGCGCTTAGAAAAGTGCTTTTCTAAGCCGAAATCACTCTGAGGGCTGGTGCACACCAAGACTTCAAGAGCGTTTCTGAGTGCTTTTTAAAATGCTTGCGCTTTGAACAGCGCTTGGCTAATATATTTGAATGGGATAGAGCACACCAGAACGATAAGCTATTTCCCAAACGCAAACGCGGGTCCTGCAACATTTTTGCTGATTTCTGAGGCGATTCTGCCTCAATGTTAAAGGGGAACTGAAGAGAGAGGTATATGGAGGCTGTCATGTTTATTTCCTTTTAATCAATACCAGTTGCCTGGCAGCCCTGCTGGTCTATTTCTCTGCAGTAGTATCTGATTAAAACCAGAAACAAGCATGCAGCTAGTCTTGTCAGATCAGACTTATAAGTCTGAACCACTGAAACACCTGATCTGCTGCATGCTTGTTCAGGGGCTAAGGCTAATAGTATTAGAGGCAGAGAATCAGCAGGGCTGCCAGGCAACTGGTATTGTCTAAAAGGAAATAAACATGACAGCCTCCATATACCTCTCTCTTCAGTTCCCCTTTAAGTATAGGAAAGTGGCAAATCGCTCTGAAAAGTGCTAGATCGGAGTGATTTTCCGAGTGTTTTTGTAACAGAAACTGTTCAGTTGCAGCTCTACTGTAACAAAAATAAAAAATGGTACACCAAAACACTCCAAAAATCGCTAGGCATGCTTACAAAATTGCTAGGCACATGCTTAGAATGGCCTCGAAAAATCACTTCGAAAAGCACTTTGTTTTTTTTTTGGTGTACACTGGCCGCTTGCAAAAGCGTTTTTAAACTCGCCCCATAAATTGCCAGCCCTTGTGATTTCTGGCAACCCCTATCTATAGATTATCTTGATCTGACCTTGGTGGGCGACCCAGTTTTGGGAGCTGTCCGCACTAGGACATATAGGAAGTCTTGTGCGGGTAACTCTACGTTACAGGCAACTAGTTGTCATCCTGCACACACAATCTGGGCAATTCCGGTGGGCGAATTCATTCGGGTGCGCCGAAATTGCTCGGATGAAGCCTCCGAAATGGGTGAGTTTATAACGGTGGAAAGGCGCCTCCTAGAGAGAGGATACCCTAAGTGGATCATTGAGAAGGGCAAGCGGTGGGCAGCTTCTATCCCTAGGAATCAATTGATCAGGGCCAATGCCCCCAGTCGCAGTCCCGAGGGGAGACCCGCCCGCATTCGTCACCACCTATAGTTCTGAATTTCAGGACGTGAAACGTATTATCAGTAAATATTTACCCATTTTGGAGGGTGATGATGATTTGCGTCCTTTTCTGCGGGAGGGCGTTAGTTTTGCAAGTAGGCGAGCACCCACACTTGGTAGTATGTTGTCCCCCAGTTTGTTTGGTTCTCATGTGCATTCTTCCACTTGGCTTAATGTAAAGGGATCATACAAATGTGCGATTCCATCTTGCAATTATTGCACTATGCACACTAGGACCAATTTTGTAGAGTCTCTGAGTAATGGTTATAAAGCCACCATGAAACACTTTATTAATTGTAGCTCTAAAAATGTAATTTATTTGGTTACATGTCATGTCTGCTCCCTTCAATACGTCGGTTGCACGACCAGACCACTTAGGGCCAGGATTTCCGAGCATTATTTGGGAGCAGGATGGTCTACTCAGAATGTTTCTAATGTGGCTAGACATTACCGTACTATACATGGGGGTGACATGTCTGGCTTCTCTTTCCAGGGCATAGAAAAGGTTTTCCTGCCCAGTAGGGGTGGGGACCTACAAGCAATGATCTGTAAAAGAGAAGCACTCTGGATTTTTCGCCTTGGGACGAGATCACCCAAAGGACTTAACACCAGGTGGGATCTGGCTTTGGTTCCAGGCTGATGCATCATTAACCTCCTTCTCCCCCCCCCCCCTTTTTTTTGCTTCCCTCCCTCCCCTTCCACCCCCCCTTCCTTGATCTGCTTGTATTTGCGATAGATAACAAAAATGTGTATATATTACTATACATTATACACAGTTTGTGCATTACTCCTCGGTTTCTTGCTCTTTTGTTTTAAACTTTGTTGTTGTATATTTTTAAAGTGTTTTAGGGAGGCGTCAGTGTTTGGAAGGATGTGGCATATTTCGTTCCACCCCCATTTTGGTGTGTTGGTTCATACCCCGCCTCTCACTGCCCCACTCCCCTCCTTTTTAAATCTCACACATAGGGCTGTAAAATTACTATGATTAAGGACTTTATGTCCGAAACATGTTAGTCAAATGCTTTTCTGTGGATTTGGACATGTCCTGAATAAACTTATTGATACTGATGCGGAGACATTGTGCGGACCTTCCTTCATTTTTCTGACCCTTGTGATAGCGTTGGTGATTTATCATGTCAACAAGGCCTTATATGCTGTACATACATATTTAACTTTGTTCTATACAATAACATTTGTAAAGTGCTTTTCTCCCCTAGGACTCAAAGCGCATCAATGTTTTTCATTGTCACTTCAGATTTGCTTTAGGGCTCGTTCACATAATTCATGCAGACTGGCTGTGCGATCGGGATGCAACGCGCCCAATCGCATGCCATCTGTGCTATAGTGAATGTGGCAGCGCTGCGTTTTGCAAAAAAATGCATGCAGCAGTGCAATAGCGCATCACAGCGCAAATTATATCAATGGCAAAAGTGCTGTCTATGCACGTCTGCCGTTCTTGCATGTTTCACACCATACACGCTGCTGAAATGTGCACTACAGAGTGTATGTTGTGAACGAGTTATAAGGCCACGTTCACATTGCGATATTGCGTTACCTGTATAACAGGAACGCAACAGAACTCAAAAGTTTTACCTCACGTTATGGCTGCTTGCATACAATCAATGAAAAGTATGCTTCGCTGTACCTGTTAACGCACAGTGGGTTACTATACTGAAACCCGTTTTACTGCAACGCTACCGCTGCACTGTGAATGAGGGCAGATTTGTATTGATTACCAGCTGCAGACAGTTTTAGGGCTTGTTTACACCTAGGGTGTTTTCTGTGATTTTTTTTAAGCGCCGGCGATTTTGAAAATCGTCCCAAAAGCGCTTGTGTAATAATTCCCTGTGAGCGTGTTCACATCTGCCTGTTTCGATTGCTTTCTGCTGACCAAAGCGCTGCCTGTACCATTTTCTGAGCGTTTTTGCTCAATGGAAGGTATAGGGAAATCGCTAAGTGCTTGAAAACGCGCTTTGTATATTGATTACCCGAGCGCTTTTAAGAATAAATATATTGTATTTATTATTTTTTGGGTCAAAGAGTTCACTTCCTGACTGACGTCAGGAAGTGAAAAAACAAATCGCTTTGCAAAAGCGCTTAGAAAAGCGCTTTACAAAAAAATCACTAACGCAGGTGAGCATCAGGAGGCGCAAAAAAAAAAAAATCATGCACAAAAACACAAAATGTAAGCGCTGCCGATTTATGATGTGAACAAGGCCTCAGGGTAAATGTGCAAATAACTGTTTACATATTTTTGATATTGTAACTTCTAACTAGAGTTTGACATTGAACTACACTTTATTAACGTCAGTCACTTCTCAGTAAAAAAAAAATATTACAATAGAAAGTCTGTGTTTGTTCCTGGACTAGGCCTCAGCTTAGCAGTTGGCTGATAGTGTAATGGTTAAGGGTTCTGCCTCTGACACAGGAGACCTGGGTTCGAATCTCGGCTCTGCCTGTTCAGTAAGCCAGCACTAATTCAGTAGGAGACCTTAGGCAAGTCTCCCTTACACTGCTACTGCCAATAGAGCGCGCCCTAGTGGCTGCAGCTCTGGCGCTTTGAGTCCGAAAGGAGAAAAGCGCAATATAAATGTTATTTGTCTTGTCTTGTCTTGTCTTCCCAGGCTCTGGGATGGATTACAGGCGCACGCCGCCTCGCCCAGCTCACACAACAAAACTTGAGATGCTCTGACGTCATGTCACACCACAGCGCCACCTGCTGCCTGCTAGGGCTATCCGATAAGCTGCAGACTATGGCTTCCAAGCAGTAATACAGCGTCACCCTGAGGCAACATTGAAAACAACAACTGAAGCATCCTCTGAACACTGAATGAAATCGTCGCACCGGCCAATCAGGATCGGGCTGGGGAAGTGCCGGGGGCCTGCGTGTACACAGTGAGGCCTGCAGCACTCAGGCGTGTCTGACGGAAGAGCATCGCTCAGAGAGGGGTAGTACGGGAGATCTGCTGCTGTTGCCGGGCAACCAGCGCTGCGGAGCGGCAGAATGGCTACCGGAGAGGTAAGCGGTGCGGGAAAAGGCCCTGGCTGTGACTGCTAAACATAGCGGAAGCCTGTCATACTTCCATACTGTGCCGTAGAGGGGTATCCGGGGCACCACAAGTTGTCTTCGTATCAAAGAGCCGGGGACGCTATGGGCATTTAGCTGATCTGATTCGCTGTTGTGGGACTACAAGTTCCAGCATGCGTTGTTGCGCCAGATAGTTTTGTTTTGGCAGATGATGCTGGTAATTAAAAAACTATTGTTTACGTGATTTGTTTCCTACTTCCTATATGTGGAGATTTGGCTTCACAGTGATGTCATTTTATACAGTGCTGCCATTATACAGGGCTGGGTCAAGGCAGTTCCGGTGCCTACACTGCAAGTTTCCAGTGGAAATCAAATACACCCTCGGCCTCGGGTACATGTTGTTGACAATTATTGTTACTCACCCACGCACACTGAATACAACATACACACATAAACACAACTTAGATACACGTGTGCTAATTGGACACATCCAATTCGAGCACAGTCAACCATCCACACTGCACCCATCTACACTACAGAGTGCAATTACCCGCACTGTACCCACCCATACAGCTCATCTACATACACTGCACCCATCTACACAGTACAATCTCTCTCTCCCCCACCCATACTTATGCAATGCATCTTTATGCACTGCCCCATCTACACACTGCAATCACCCACACATATACAGTGCATTTTTATGCACTGCCCCATCTACACACTGCAATCACCCACACATATACAGTGCATCTACATTCACTGCACCTATCTACACAGTGCACTCACCCAGACTGCACCCACCCATACACATACAGTGCATCTACATACAACTGCATCCAGCCACTAACTATGTACACAAAGTTCAGCTGTCCACTGAACAAGACTGTGGAATTGGTACGTAAACCAATTTTTTTTGACTAAGAGTTCATACACACGTACAAGGTACGATGATCAGTACCCCATCCCTCAAGAAATTTTTTGATGTAGCCCCTGATGGGTCAGCTTTGATGAAACTAGTAGGGCAGATCCCAGAAATGGCCACAGAGTATGCACGAGGGAGGCTATCACGGTAGGAGACAGGCTGAGACGCGCGGCAGCAGAATCCCATAGTAGGCGAGAAGCCACAACACAAAAAATAGCCCTCCAGCTGCCAGAAGCATATTGCCTGATAGACTGTGGAGGGCTGGAAGAAGCTCAAGGTAAGTAACTCTCAACTCTTTTCCTGGGCTCGTTGTATCCTGAAAGCCCAATCTACACGATATGATTATTTGTGCGATTCGATTACGATCCGATTAAATCCGACATGTCCGATTGGGATGAAAACCAATGGCAAATTGAATCAAATTCCGTTCATACATGTCGGATTTAATCGGATCGTAATTAGAATCGTAATCGAATCGAACAAAGAATTGTATCGTGTAGATGAGGCTTTAGGGCTCTTTCACATTAGACAAATGGCCTGCGGAGTATCGTTGGGATTCTGCTGTGCGACGCAATCAGCGGCGGTAGCTATTAATTGAACCCGACGGGAAAACAGTTCAACGCTCCCGGTTTCTTTGAACCTATTAATTGAACCAGATGGAAAAACGGTTCAACGCTCCCGGTTGCTTTGAACCGCAATGCAGTGTTTGGTGTGAAAGGTAAAATGAAAGTCTATGGACTTGTGGTCAGTGGACCACGAAATCCTGCGTAACCCTCTGGGGGATCAGTGTTCTCCCCAGGCTCTTTTAGCCAGGTGCTCCACCCGGCTAGATTTAGTGACCACCCGGCTGTCATCGGCTCACCTCCTCACCTCCTACTATGCTGTAAGCAAAGTTGCCCTACATTTTCATCTCGCCCCACCCGGCTGCTTTTTCATGCCACCCGGCTGGAAAAAATTCTGGGGAGAACACTGGGGATAATCCCGAGCTGAGCTCGGGGTAAGCCGCCACAGAGGATTTCTCAGGCCCTGGTGAGCTGATTTGCATATTTTTTTTTTTTGTTGCACGCAGCTAGCACTTTGCTAGCTGCGTGTATATACCGATCGCCGCCGCGCCGCGCTGATTCGCCGCTACCCGCCGTGCCGCGCTCCCCCCCCCCCAAGACCCCGTGCGCAGCCTGGCCAATCAGTGCCAGGCAGCGCTGAGGGGTGGATCGGGACTCCCTCTGACGTCATGACGTCGATGACGTCATCCCGATCGTCGCCATGGCGTTTGCTTTGATTGCCGGAGGCGATCGGAGGGGGTGGGGGGATGCCGCTGCACAGCGGCTACATGATTTAAAAAATAAAAATGTCTAAAAACTAGTGCTGCGCGACCTCCTGGGCGATATAATTGTATCCCCCAGGAGGTTAAAGGGAACCCATGGTGTGCCTCCAGGACCCCCCTGCGCGCCGCTATACCCCCCGTAGTGCTGGCGACACATAGCGTGTCGCCAGCTCAATGTTTACCTACACGCTGTCTGTCAGTGTGGCTCCCCCGCCTCCTCCGTCTCGGCGTTACCCGCCCGTGTCCCTTCCGGCTGATTGGAGGAAGTGATACGGAGGAGGCGGGGGAGCGGCGCTGACAGACAGCGCATAGGTAAACATTGAGCTGGCGACACGCTGTGTGTCGCCAGCACTGCGGGGGGTATAGCGGCACGCAGGGGGGTCCTGGAGGCACACCATGGGGCAACAGAGGCTGGTGTTAGTGTGCACAACCAGCCTCTGTGCCCCACTAGCATAATTAAATCCCACCTCGGGTTCTCTTTATCAGACTGCAGGAGTACTGTGGCATCAGTGGATCAGTCCTCCAGTGGTTCAGATCATTCCTGACTGACAGAACACAGAGAGTATCCCTAGGTCCTATAATGTCCAAACCTGCACCTCTACAATTCGGAGTGCCACAAGGATCAATCCTATCCCCTCTGCTGTTTGCAATCTACATGTTGCCACTCGGTACACTTATCCAACGTCATGGCCTGACGTACCACTGCTACGCCGATGACACACAGCTATACCTGTTCTTCAAACCTGGTGGAACAGACCCTACTCCAAAAATAAACTCTTGCTTAGCTGAGCTACAGGCATGGATGAATAACTGGTTGAAACTGAATGCTGACAAAACTGAGGTCCTGTTTGTCCAAAGCCAGCACTCGCCATCAGGGCTGTGGAGTCGGAGTCGGAGTCGTGGAGTCGGGCAATTTTGGGTGCCTGGAGTCGGAGTCGGAGTCGGGAAAAAATGCTCCGACTCCGACTCCGACTCCTAATGAATTTGTAACTGTAATTAAAATAGAAAATATGATAAAATGTTCTATTTCTCAGATAATAGTCATTAAAAATAATGTATATATACAGTATATATACAGTAAAAGCTGTGCTTTGTCTACAAAAATGAAATGAACCAATCAAAATTAGTTACTTGTGCTGCTTCAATAAAGCAGTCCCCGTATTTTTAAGGTCAGATATACATATCTGATTGTGACTGTATATATGATGTGCACACAGGAATCTCTTATATATACTAAATAACATCTATGCTGTAAGAATAAAGCCTGATGTGTAGCCATGTCACTAATAGAGATGGTCAACGAGATGGAAATAATTCCGCATTGATGCTGATTTATGCAAATGTACGCACTCCCTTTGCTGATGAAATCAAATAATTTGATATGTTATTAAAATTTGGTTTGGTGACTACAAATTAAAGGGTAACTGAGACGGATGAAAAGTAAAGTTTTATACATACCTGGGGCTTCCTCCAGCCCCCTTCAGGCTAATCAGTCCCTCGCTGTCCTCCACCACCCGAATCTTCTGCTATGAGTCCTGGTAATTCAGCCAGTCAGCGCAGTCCAGCCGCATGCCGCTCCCACAGCCAGGAACATTCTGCACCTGCGCAATAGTGCTGCACAGCTGTAGCATGCTCCTGGCGGCGGAGTGTGTACATGCGCACTACGCCTGACTGGCTCAAGTACCTGGACTCATAGCAGAAGATCCAGGTGGTGGAGGAGTACAACGAGGGACTGATTATCCTGAAGGCGGCTGGAGGAAGCCCCAGGTATATATAAAACTTTAATTTCATCTGTCTCAGGTTTACTTTGTTACACAGTAGTACTATACTCTACATATGCACTCCCCACAGAGCTGCAGGGAATCCACTGAGAATGCTGTGCACATTGAACACAGAGGTGTTGTCTTGTTTACAATCTCCTCATTCCCCTGCAGAGTACCTGCACATCATTCTTACATGTACCCACACTTACATTGCCTAGGGCCTGATAGATGTTCTTTGTTCCGGTTTGTACCTTTTACAAGTACTCTTACCAAGTACTAGTTTTAGTCTAAAGGGAATAAATATAGTAGTCTACATATCCTTCTCACTTCAGTTGTCTTGTAAAATTCCTAAGCGTTGGCAGTTAAGAGACGAATTTCATGTTACATACTTTTAATCAACAAAATTGTAATATGCAAATTAGAGGAGTCGGAGTCGTGGAGTCGGAGTCGGAGTCGGTGGAATCCTAAACTGAGGAGTCGGAGTCGGAGTCGGTGGATTTTTGGACCGACTCCACAGCCCTGCTCGCCATCAAAACAGCTCTATCCTAAAGCAACACCAATCAGGATTGGGAATTCAGACATAAACAGCTCCAACCTTGTGCGCAGCCTCGGCGTACTAATCGATGGGAAATTGAGTTTCATAAACCAAATTTCTTCTGTAGTTAAATCTTCCTACTTTCATCTGAAGAACATTGCAAAGATTAAACATCTGATTCCCCCAGAGGATCTTCCAACCCTAGTCCACGCCTTCATCACATCACGGCTGGACTACTGCAATGCCCTTTATGCTGGCCTCCCCAAAAAGGACCTGCGTCGCCTGCAATTAGTGCAGAATGCTGCTGCCAGATTGCTAACAAACCAGCCTCACCACTGTCACATTACACCGATCCTTCACTCACTGCACTGGCTACCAGTAGAATGGAGAATACTCTTCAAGATTGGACTGCTGACATTCAAATCCCTGCACAATCTGGGCCCTGGATACATGAAGGACTTGCTGAAGCTGCACCACACCTCTCACAACTTCAGATCAGCAAGTTCTATAAACTTGGTCACTCCCAGAGTGCACCTCAAAAAAATCAGGAGATAGAGCCTTCTGTCATGCTGCCCCTACTCTTTGGAACTCCCTGCCACACCCAGTAAAGACAGCACCATCCCTGGAGCTATTCAAATCCAGACTGAAAAGCCACCTGTTTAGCCTGGCATTTCCAGACTTATAAAATTCTTCCTCTGTACCACGATGGTCGGAGCCATGCTTATGCGCTTTAAGTCCCACGGGAGAAAAGCGCTTTACAAATGTTACTTGTTGTTATGGACTTTCATTTTACCTTGGTTAACGCAAAGTTTGGACTTTGCGTTAAGATGCAGGAAAAGGGCTCTAGTGTGAAAGACGAGTAACCATTGTCACCTCCAGGACCAATGCCACAATATTTTCAAACTCACTTTGCTCATAAAATCAATTCATTTGATAAATAATTACATTTTGGGCAAGTTTCTACAATTTAATCACAGTTATAGCTACAACTTTATTTTACATATACACTTCCTGTCCTGCTGGGCCTTTGTGATTCTACTGAGACTATAGGCTGCCATACACTGGTCGATTGCCACCAGATCGACCAGCAGATAGATACCTCTATGACTGAATCTGATCAAAGAGGGATCTATTGGCTGCCTACACTGCAAACAGATTTTGAATCGATTTCACTATGAAACCGATTCACAATCTGTGGAGCTGCCGCTGCCTCCTCCCCCCCCCCCCCCCCCCGCATACATTACCTGATCCGGCCGGCGCGAGTCCCCTGGTCTTCGCTGTCTCTTCTCCGCTCTGGGCCCCAGCTTCACTTTACTTCCTGTCAGGGAAGTTTAAACAGTAAAGGGCGCTCTACTGTTTAAACTTCCTGTCGGTACAGGAAGTAAGTGAAGCCAGCCAGAGCCCAGCACGGAGAAGGGACAGCGGGGACACGCGCCGGCGGAACAAGTAATTTATTGCCGCTAGCGTTGGTCGGACATTCGAACGCTGCTATCGACGCACTCCCGACCCGCCGCCGATCGAGCGAAATCTTCCGTGCGGACAGATCGTCAGGAACGATCGATTTCGGATGAAAATCGATCGTTCAGTCAGCGTTCGCGCAACGATTTCACAGCAGATTCGATCACAGTGATCGAATCTGCTGTATATCGGCGGGAAATCGTGTAAGTGTATGGGCCCCTTATTGGGCACATTGAATACAGAGCTGTTGTACTGTATATCAACCATAAACCTGCTTCAGATTGTGCATGAAAAATGTGTATTAGAGGTAGAACCCCTTTATGGGTGATGCTGATCAGAAAGTCATTAAAGGACTTACGAGGCCAATAATAGAGAAAAAAAATAAAAAAAGTTAGCTACCTGTGTCAGCTTGTAAGGCACGGAGGACGCCGTCCGCGCCCTCCGTGCCATTCCGCCGGGTCCCAGCCGCTCAATAGACCCCCGAACGGTCCCCGACTGCGCGGCCCGGGTCGGGCTCTCCAGACTGTACAAAGATGGCGGCCCGGAGCAGCCCGTGGCTGCGCAACTCTAAGGCCAACACCCCGATCCACGCTACAGGAAACAGCCTGTTACGTGGATCGGGGGGTTGGCTTTAGAGCTGCGCAGCCGCACTCGCGGCTATGCGGACTGCACAGCCGCGGGCAGCTCCGGCCGCCATCTTTGTTCACAAGTTTTGCTGTTAGGTAGCTAACTTTTTTTATTTTTTTTTCTCTATTATTGGCCTCGTAAGTCCTTTAAAGGGAATCTGAAGAGAAAATAAACTTATGATATAATGATTTGTATGTTTAGTACAGCTAAGAAATAGAACATTAGTAGCACATATGAGCAGGGCTGTGGAGTCGGAGTCGGGAAAAAATGCGACTCCTAATGAATTTAAACTGTAATTAAAATAGAAAATATGATAACATTTTCTATTTCTCAGATAATAGTCATCTTAATTTATACATACAGTAATATCTGTGCTTAGTCCACAAAAATGAAATAAACCAATCAAAATTAGTTACTTGTGCTGCTTTAAAGAGGAACTGTAACGACAAAACGGCCCCTGGGGGGTACTCACCTCGGGTGGGGGAAGCCTCAGGATCCTAATGAGGCTTCCCACGCCGTCCTGCGTCCCTCGGGGGTCTCGCTGTAGCCCTCCGTACAGCCGTGACGCAATATTTACCTTCCTGGCTCCTGCGCAGGCGCTCTGATGCCTCTCGGCGCCGAAGTAGGCGGAAATACCCGATCGCCGTCGGGTCTGCTCTACTGCGCAGGCGCGAGTTTCCGGCGCCTGCGCAGTAGAGCGGACCCGACGGAGATCGGGTATTTCCGTCTATTTCCGTGCCGAAAGTCGCCACAGCGCCCCCGCTGGAGCCAGCAAAGGTAAATATTGAACTGACAGTCGGCACAGTCGCCGGCTGTTCGGAGGGCTGCGGCGAGACCCCCGTGGGACAGAGGACGGCGTGGGAAGCCTCATTAGGATCCGGAGGCTTCCCCCACCCGAGGTGAGTACCCCCCAGGGGAGGTTTTTGTTGTTACAGATCTCTTTAATAAAGCAGTCCCCGTATTTTTAAAGTCAGATATACACATCTGATTGTGACTGTATATATGATGTGTACACAGGAATCTGTTATATATAGGAAATAACATCTATGCTGTAAGTATAAAGCCTGATGTGTAGCCGTGTCACTAATAGAGATGGTCAATGAGATGGAAATAATTCTGCGTTGATTCTGATTTATGCAAATGTATGCACTCCCTTTGCTCATGAAATCAAATAATTTGATATGTTGTTAAAATTTGGTTTGGTGACTACGAATTAAATGGTACCTGAGAAGGATGAAAAGAAAAGTTTTATACATACCTGGGGCTTCCTCCAGCCCCCTTCAGGCTAATCAGTCCCTCGCTGTCCACCTCCACCACCTGGATATTCTGCTATGAGTCCTGGTAATTCAGCCAGTCAGAGCAGTCCGGCCACATGCCGCTTCCACAGCCAGGAGCGTTCTGCACCTGCGCAATAGTGCTGTGTGGTTGTGCACATTTACACAGAGGTGTTGTCTATCACCCATAAACCTGGTTCAGATTGTGCATGAAGAATGTGTAATAGAGGAAGAATCTCCTTATTCCCCTGCAGAGTACCTGCACATCACTCTTACATGTACCCACAGTTACATTGCCTAGGGCCTGATAGATGTTCTTTGTTCCGGTCTGTAGTCTTACACTACAAGTACTCTTACCAAGGACTAGTTGTAGTCTATGACTAAAGGGAATAAATATGTCAGTCTCCATATCCTTCTCACTTCAGTTGTCTTTTAAAATTCCTAAGCGTTGGCACTTAAGAGATGCATTTCATGTTACCTACTTTCAATCAACAAGATTGTAATATGCAAATTAGAGGAGTCAGAGTCGGTGGAACGGAGGAGTCGGAGTCGGTGGATTTTTGTACCGACTCCACAGCCCTGCATATGAGTCTAATATTGTTTTCAGTACAGAAAGCGTTAAGAATCTTCAGTTCTTATCTATGCAAAAAAGCTTCTCTGACCCAAGTTGGCTGTTAATTGGAGAACTTATACATCAAAGAAACAGTCAAAGACAGATTTAGGCCTCGTTCACATCTATTTATTTAAGTATTTATATAGCACTGACATATTCCACAGCGCTGTACAGAGTATGTATTGTCTTGTCACTAACTGTCCCTCAGAGGGGCTCACAATCTAGTCCCTACCACAGTCATATGTCTATGTATGTATCGTGTAGTGCATATATCGTAGTCTGGGGCCAATTTAGGGGGAAGCAAATGAATTTACCTGTATGTTTTTGGGATGTGGGAGGAAACTGGAGTACCCAGAGGAAACCCAAAAAGACACGGGGAGAACATACAAACTCCTTGCAGATGTTGACCTGGCTAGGATTTGCACCGGGTACCCAGAGCTGCAAGGCGAGAGTACTAACCACTACGCCACCGTGCTGCCCACCATCAAATATCAAATATGGACGTGCGATTGGAACGCAACACGTACCATTGCACACCATC
The DNA here is from genome assembly GCF_040937935.1 of Hyperolius riggenbachi. Taxonomy (NCBI): domain Eukaryota; kingdom Metazoa; phylum Chordata; class Amphibia; order Anura; family Hyperoliidae; genus Hyperolius; species Hyperolius riggenbachi. The sequence goes on along the minus strand of NC_090654.1, from coordinate 197,538,578 downwards.
TGCGCTGCTGTGCGCTGTACTGCTGATCCCATTCATTACAGTGAATAGGTAAGCGCTGCCATTTCCAAAAAATGCATGCAGCAGTGTGATTGCACATTGTGCTGCTGCGCAAAACATATGATGGGAATGGTAGAAGGGCTGTCTATGACCTTCTACCAGTCTTGCGTGTCGCACACTATATGTGCTGCCGAAATGTGCACAGCAGCACCTATAGTGGGAACGGGGCCTGCAATAAGATTTTTACTGCAGGGAAGTTGAAAGGGTCATCAGCTCTGCTTGTTTCAGGCTAAGTTCACAGTGGGACGTTAAAGTCACGCGTTAAAACAGCATTTAACGCAGAATAACTCACTGCAATGAAAAATCAATGCCCTGTTCACAGTGCACACGTTGCGTTGGTGTCTAACGCTGCACGTTAAGTAAAAGTACTGCATGCAGTGCGTTATACACGTTATTAGCTGCGTTGGACTGTTTGCACATGCTCAGTAATGACTTGGAAGCATACTTTTCATTGCCTGTATTTTTTACTGTATCTGCTGTATGTGACGGTAACGCTGCGTTGCCACTTTTTGGGCGCGTTGCGTTGTAAGCTTGCGGTGCGACTTTAACGTGGCATCAAAACGCAACGTCCCATTGTGAATCTAGCCTTATAGTTTAAAATACAGACTGTGCCTTGATATTGCAATTATGACAGAATTATGCAAATGTTATAAAAAAAAAAAGAAAAGTCTCTAAAAATTAAAATATTAGACTATTTTCTTTGCTACTAATGTTCTATTATCAGTACTACACATACAAATCATTACATCAGGGTTTGTTTTTTTCACTTCAGTGTCACTTTAAGATGGTTCGCGTTGCTATTGACTCCCATTGAATCGTGCGCCGCCCACACCTCAGTGCAGCACGCTGCAGCTTCTGCAATCGGCCGGACCGCTTCCATCACACTGCATCGCGTTGCTATTGACTTCCATTGAATCGTGCGCCGCCCACACCTCAGTGCAGCACGCTGCAGCTTCTGCATCGGCCGGACCGCTTCCATCACACTGCATCGCGTTGCTATTGACTCCCATTGAATCGTGCGCCGCCCACATCTCAGTGCAGCACGCTGCAGCTTCTGCATCGGCCGGACCGCTTCCATCACACTGCATCGCATTGCTATTGACTCCCATTGAATCGTGCGCCGCCCACACCTCAGTGCAGCACGCTGCAGCTTCTGCATCGGCCGGACCGCTTCCATCACACTGCATCGCGTTGCTATTGACTCCCATTGAATCGGGCGCCGCCCACACCTCAGTGCAGCACGCTGCAGCTTCTGCATCGGCCGGACCGCTTCCATCACACTGCATCGCGTTGCTATTGACTCCCATTGAATCGGGCGCCGCCCACACCTCAGTGCAGCACGCTGCAGCTTCTGCATCGGCCAGACCGCTTCCATCACACTGCATCGCGTTGCAGTGAAAAATTGACTTTGATTGCCCCTGCGACGAGCTGCGGCGGGGGAGAGTCCCGTGACGGGGTAAGTATAAAAGGGGCCATGCACTTAGCTCATGTTTGTATTTTCCTATGTATTTTTCCCAGGTGATTGTCAGTAGGGACCGCGAGTTTGAGAGTGTGGAGCTGGGAGATGTAAAGAAGAAAAAGAAAATTCCTCGAAGGATCATTCACTTTGCCAGTGGTGAAACAATGGAGGAATATAGTACTGATGAGGAGGAGGAGCTGCAAGAGAGAAAGGACCTTCTGCCATCTGCTGATCCAGTAAGAGTAACCATCTTGCAATTAAGTATGAGGACATGTCACCTTGTAAAACTGTTTTATTTGTGCAGTGAATTGCTAGAAGTGAAACACAACTGCCATGTCCCAGATACACCCAGTGCAGAAGAAAGTAACCTTAATGGCCTCTGTGCAGTAAAAGTGAAATTGGCCTCAATTCACTAAGCTTAACTCCTGTCTTTAATAACATTTCTAGAGTTATCACCATGGTGATAAGGCGTGTAGTATTCAGGAAACATTTTCTCTCTCCTGTTTTCTCTCACCCATCCATCCCCATAGTACAATATATGCTGCTTGGAAAAATTCAGAGCAGTCACGTCTGTATGGAGAAGGGATCACAAAAGGTTGTTTTGACCAGCAGCAATCTGGATATCCATCTGTAAAGCAAGCCATACAAGCATCGATTTTTCCCTTAGCAGATTCAACCACTCTGAGGGAATCTGGTGGAAATCTATAGCCAGATTTGTGGCATCGATCGTCTAGGCCAAGATTTTTATGTGTGAACAACCCTGAACAGTTGTTTATCAACCAGTAATCCTTTTCCTCACAACAAATTGTTTCCAGTTAATCTTGAAATGTTAATAGGGCCTTATGTCATGTAATATTTTTTGTACTGCTCTTTTCCTGCAGGTTTGTGTATCGTGTACTTTGGTGTTTGCTTATGGTGTATATCCCTGCTATACATTAAAAGATTCTAAGGTTTTGATGACTCATGAGCCCTTCCCCGTCCAATGACTGGAACCCTGGTCACATGGGAGTGTGAAGTCTCTGCAGCTGCATTGCTCAGGGACTGATCAGATGGTTCTCCTCTACATTACAAGTGTGTCATGGAAATATCAGTACATCTGGGCAGAAGACACTAACTTAAATCACTAAAGATGTTTACCATAGTAAATAATAGTTATAGTAAATAAATAGTTCATTTAGTGTTTCCTTAAAAAAAAAAAAAAAAGTTTACTTTCTTAAAACAGTTAAAAAACACACGATTGGTTCGCACAATGACCAGGGGCCCCGGACCTCTCTCACTGGCCGGGGCCCCAAGGCCAATGTGCGATACCTGGAGGGGAGTGCAGGTGGGCCTGGACCTCTCACACCCAGGCTCTGGACCTCTCACATCCAGAAAACCCACCAACACTGCCTCCATACTGAATGCTAAATTCAACACACACAAGCAATAGAACACAGCAGTACATGCATCCAGCTACATTTAAGTGGCCAGCAGGCGCTCGTCAGCCAATCAGGATGCACTGTCATACACCCTTTACCTGCCATACCACATCTAGCAGCCATTAGCATTCAGGTGGGAGGCTTCAGTTGGACGCCATCGCAAGATTGCGTCGCTAGCAGGACCGCCCTGTGCAGGCATCCCTCCCACAGGGGTCCCTCCCTAACCGCTCACCTGTCCGCCATGTCCTAGAGCTGAAAGAAAACGTTTAAAAACACACGATTGGTTCGCATGATGACCAGGGGCCCCGGACCTCTCTCACTGGCCGGGGCCCCAAGGCCAATGTGCGATTTCTGGAGGGGAGTGCAGGTGGGCCTGGACCTCTCACACCCAGGCTCTGGACCTCTCACATCCAGATGTGCAGGTGGGCCTGGACCTCTCACACCTAGGCTCTGGACCTCTCACATCCAGATGTGCAGGTGGGCCTGGACCTCTCACACCCAGGCTCTGGACCTCTCACATCCAGATGTGAGAGGTCCAGAGCCTGGGTGTGAGAGGTCCAGGCCCACCTGCACTCCCCTCCAGGTATCGCACATTGGCCTTGGGGCCCCGGCCAGTGAGAGAGGTCCGGGGCCCCTGGTCATCGTGCGAACCAATCGTGTGTTTTTAAACGTTTTCTTTCAGCTCTAGGACATGGCGGACAGGTGAGCGGTTAGGGAGGGACCCCTGTGGGAGGGATGCCTGCACGGGGCGGTCCTGCTAGCGACGCAATCTTGCGATGGCGTCCAACTGAAGCCTCCCACCTGAATGCTAATGGCTGCTAGATGTGGTATGGCAGGTAAAGGGTGTATGACAGTGCATCCTGATTGGCTGACGAGCGCCTGCTGGCCACTTAAATGTAGCTGGATGCATGTACTGCTGTGTTCTATTGCTTGTGTGTGTTGAACTTTCTTGAAACAGAAAAAATTTGCGATAATTCAGGTTGGAGTGAGCTTGAGATGTCTCCCAGTGCAACACTGCTGAAATATGAAAATTATTCATTGTTACCTTTAGAAGCTAAACACACCTCCAGAACCGCTGGACCATTGTAGCCCCTCACACACTTCAATGAGTTCTGGGTCACCATGAGCTTGCTGGTTAGTCTGTACCTCTCGGTGTTACAAGCCCTACTCCATAGAGCCAAATTAATCCATGCCATGCACTGATGAGGATCAAACAATCTGAAACAGACTGTATGCATGTTGGATTATTATGGCTCTGTACAAATTAACAAGGTGACACATCATTGCATTCCAGCGGTTCTGGAGGTGTGTTTAGCTTCTAATGCTACGTACACACATGCGACAACGATCGTTCGTTGAGGACGACGAACGAACTTTTAATTGATGTAAGAACGACCTAAGTAAAGTTAGTTTTAAAAGGTGGTTAACGATCTGATCGTTAGAACGAACGTTACATCACGTAAAGCAACTATTGCGCCTGCGCATAAAAATGAGAAGTTTCATGGAGAAATTGTGAAATGCGCATGTCAAGCCTAGTACGAACGACCGTTTCCAACGATGTACTACTTTTGCAAACGATCGTCGTTGGTTAAAATCCGCCGAGACAGAACTTTTTTTTTTGGTAGCGATTTGGCTCGTTCGTCGTTTGCCTTAATAGTCGGTGGTTCGTTTTTTGTAACGATCGTCGTTGGTAAAGATCGGGGAACGATCGTTACAAACGACTATAGTCGCATGTGTGTACGCACCTTAAGGGCAACAATGGTTAATTTGCATATATTCAGCAGTGATGCACTGGGAGACATCTCAAGCTCACTCCAAACTGAATTATCGCAAATTCTTTCTGTTTTAAGAAATCAAACTTTTGTTTTTCCTAGCATTTTAGTAAGGGGGGTTTTAGGACCATTGTAGCCCCTCACACACTCCAATGAGTTCTGGTTCACCATGAGCTTGCTGGTTAGTCTGTACCTTTTAAAAAAAAAAAAAAAAAAAAAAAAAAAAAAAGATGACTGCTTTCAATCAATGCTAAGGATCATTACATGAGATAGGTTACTGGCTAAACTCAGCTGTAAGATGATGCACACCAGGGATACACTTGTGTTCTGCTTCCTAATCTCTAAGGAGTTCACACTAAGGGCGTTTTTGCCCTTTTTTCAAACGCAGGCGATTTTAAGAATCGTCCTAAAACCGCTTGTGCAGTGATTGCCTATGAGAGAGTTCACAGCTGAGCGGTTTGTGCATCGATTGCGTTCGCATTTTTAAGAATAAATACATATATGTATTTATTTTTTCCCAGGTCAAAGAGTTCACTTCCTGACTTGAGTCAGGGAGTGAAAAAACACAGTCGCTCTGAAAAACCGCTTATTAAAAGCCCTTTACAAAAACTGCAGCGCCCACCCAAGTGTAGATGTGAACGAGGCCTAAAGGTAGCCATACACCTGTTGATCTGCCACCAAATCGTTCATTAAATAGCTCACTCTCTGATTGAATTTTATGAGAGAGGGATTTGTTGCCTGCCCACACACTGCAGACAGTTTTAGAAATCGTCCTAGCGCTGTTTGCTGCCCCGTCAGGTAATGTGTCCCCTGCCCCAGGTGGTGAGTGTTGCATGCGCACCGGTCACGCCAGTCTGAATCCTTACCTTTCCTGTGTCCGGCTTTTTTTTTTAATTGCGACTGTGAGCACCCATATACCACATGACACCAGCGCATGTAGTGCAGAGGAGACATTGGAGGAGGCTAGTGTTCACGGCGGAGTGACAGGTGAACTTGCAACAATCACCACGGGCCTGGCGGGTACACATAAACTTGGAGGGAGACTGGCTGGGGGTCCTTCGGCCATCAGTAAATCAGATGCCATTATTGCGTCGCACCTGATCGAGCCCCTGCTACCGAGGTTTTCCAGCATGCCTGATCAATCCTATCAACTAATTTTGCCTGGAAAAAGCTCAAAACCATCATTCAGGTGGCCATGTTGCAACATTGATGTCTGCAAGATTAGATCATTCTGATCAGATGGTTCGGACATGGATGCTGAAAACCGAGTAATCTATGGGCACCATAAGCCACAAGCACAATCATTATGGGTAACACTGATGTACTGTATGTGTACAGGTGCTAATTGGACACTGCAAAAATGAGTGTATCTTCTGGTAGAAAAACAAAAAGAACATTGTTTACCAAATATCTCGGGTTTAGGTTACCTGCTCTCCAGTATCTCTCCATACGCTCATCTCTCAGCAGTATGTTGTAATCGTTTACAGATTTACTTCAGTCATCAACATTTGCCTTTTAATAAATTAAAATTGATTTTGCATGTTCTATTATCTGCTAAACACTGAACTGTGAGAATGAACTGACTGTGACAGACATACCCGCCTGTTGGGTATAGGGTTCCCTGTAAGGTGACAACACTGGCCGGCCTGTACAGACGCATGGCAGCTGTGCAGCTGATGAGGCGTTCTGTTGCTATGCCGGGGGGGGGGAGACAGAATGGTGTGTGCATGGCGGGTGAGCAGTGCAGACAATGCGATTGGTCGGCGCTGTTAGGCTTGGGGGTGTATTCTCCACGGTCAGCACGTGATGCATAAGCTGACGGGAAGGAGGTACACACACCAGCACAAGAAATCAGGATATCCCCAATTTAGTGGAGGAGAGGACTGACTCCGATAGGAGATTGTGGCGCACAGAGCCGGTGCAGATCCGAACAGCCACAAACAATACTTTCGTGATAACGTCTCAGCGCAAAGTAGCGCTGAGCGCATAAACCAGAACTGAAGAGATCAGGGCAGGTAGACAGAATGAACGCTTGCTAAACTAGCCACTACTTAGTGACAGCAAGCGTCTACAACAAGACAGACTGGAATGAGGCAGCCAATGCGTTTGCAGCGATGGCGTGCCTCACAAAGACAGGACAGGATAGTCAGGAAATAGCAGGATCAAGATAGATGAACGTAACACAGACAAATATACAATAAGTATGTTTTCCTAGCGTATTACAATTACAGCTATCAATGAAACTATTTGTAACGTCTGACTAACATATGTATATATCGGCAATGAACCGATATATGACATACCGTATTTTTCGGATCATAAGACGCACCGGACCATAAGACGCACCTAGGTTTAGAGGCCAAAAAATAGGGGAAAAAAATATACTAAACCTGATGCATCCATGGTGCAGAGGCTTCTTGTGGAGCTTCTTCTCAAAAACTGTCTCAGTAATCCCTCCCCAGTTACAGTTAAAACCCCTCAGTTACATTAATAACCTCCCAGTTACAGTAATCTGCCCCACCCCAGTTACAGTAATACCCCCCCAGTCACAGTAATCTGCCCCACCTCAGTTACAGTAAGACCCCCATTACATTAATAGCCCCCCAGTCATCTTCCCCACCTTAGTTACTGTAAGACCCCCATTACATTAATCTGCCCCACCCCAGTTACAGTAATACCCCTATTACATTAATAGCCCCCCTCCACACTTACAGTAATACCCCCATTACATTAATATCCCCCTCCACAGTAATCTGCCCCACCCAAGTTACAGTAAGACCCCCATTACATTAATAGTCGCTCCATCACAGTAATCTGCCCCCCCCCCCATTACAGTAAGTACTGTACATTCAGGGCTTACATAACCAATTCATCTTCTGGGGGGTCATGTGGATCTGGTAACCTGGATGCAGCAGCGGCACAGCACCCGGTCTGTGTGCAGGATTGGACATCAGCACCATGTGCTTCACGAACGTCTTCTAGACTGGCCACCTCCTCCTCCTGTACTGATGCAAGCCTGCCAGGGATACAAGCACCTCCGATGCGGGGTCAGCGCGTCAGCCACCAGCGCGTCATGTCAGCCACCACATCAGGAATAAGTCAGAGTGTCTCCCGATGTCATTCAGATGCAGCGTGCGGTAGCCTGTCCCAGCCAGCATGGCAGCGGCTCTATGTTCAATCACGGACGTCCCCCAGCAGTGGCTCTATGTTCAATCACGGATGTCCCCCGGCAGCGGCTCTATGTTTAATCACGGATGCCCTGAGCTCAATTTTGAAAAAGGTCCCGATTGTTCGCCGTCGCCGTGGGAGCGGAAGTGGCTCTACTTAGCCAATCACAGCCGCCGCCTGTACTGCTTTGTGATTGGCTCCAATGGTCTTGAGGCAGGAGCATTGGAGCCAATCACAAAGCAGTACAGGCGGCGGCTGTGATTGGCTAAGTAGAGACGTTTCCACTCCAATGGCGAGGGTGAATGATCGGGACCCTTTTCAAGATTGAGCGGGGGGCATCCGTGATTGAACATAGAGCCGCTGCTGGGGGGCGTCCGTGATTGAACCTAGAGCCGGTGCTGGGGGGCATCCGTGATTGAACATAGAGCCGCTGCCATGCTGGCTGGGAAAGGCTACCGCACGCTGCATCTGAATGACATCGGGAGACACTTATCTCCGATGAGTCGCTCTACTCATCGCGCTGATCCCGGCATCAGAGTTTATCTGAGGGGTGATGAGTGATGGGTGTCCAGTGGCAGCAGACCACTGTAGAGTGCATTTAGTACATTTCTGGGAGACACCCGGGATACATGTGGCTGGTCTGAATTTTAGTATTCGGACCATAAGACGCACTGACTTTTCCCCCCCTCTTTTGGGGGAGAAAAAGTGCGTCTTATGGTCCGAAAAATACGGTAAGCAGGAACACTGACTAGCACTGGAGCAATACAGGGAACAGGACTCAGAAGGATTCGCTATCTCTTCGCAGAGATGAACGCAATCCACAAACGGTAACAGGACAGGATTCAGAAGGATTCGTTATCTCCTCGCAGAGATGAACGCAATCCACAAACAGGACCAGGAGCAGGATACTAACTCAGCACGGATGATCACGATACGCGCAACCACCAAAACATGCTGAAAGGCTGACTAACTGAACACAGGAAATAAACAGTTCGTGTACGTATATATCAGCGACACTGATGTATCAACGTAACACGAATACAAGGAAAATAACAAAATGCGCAAGTATGCGTATATATTGGCGATGAACCAATATATGACACAAGACAAGCAGAGTAACAACTTCTAGAACAAGAGCAGAACTAGGAGGACTCGCTGACCCCTTCGCAGGAGTCAGCGCAGTCCACACGGACTAGGAACGAGGTGGGGCACGAGCAGAGTAACAGACAGAATCTGAGACTCTGGTAGCCCATCAAGCATTGCAGGAAGCAGTTCTTTATACTGAGGTCATCCAATGGGAGCAGACCTGCAGATTCCCACACAAGTGAATGGTAATTAATCACAGGCTGACAGCAGGAAAAGGCAGACAATGATATGCAGCCTGCAGGAAAGGGATTGCCCCTCCATTGCAGCAGACAATGTTTGTTTACACAAAAGCATATTAAACTGTCATTAACTTCAGAGCGACTGCAGATGGAATCAGCAACTAGTTTAAGTGCAAACCAAACTATGCAAGAAAATGCATGTAATGACATCAGAACTGCTTGGGTTGCAATACCACTGCAGCCAGCAGTAAACGCTGCAGACATGATCATAACAGGCGCGGGGTTAGTTGATCCGCTGGGTGTATCCCTTGTATGTAGGGGTCGGCGGCCGTTGTACACATGTCTATCAGCTTGTCAGGCATGTGTACGGGCCTTAAAATACAGCACATTACAGGTGATTTTGTGTTCGCTGCAGGATAATCATCTGAGTGATTCGGCATTTAGAAACTGGGTCACAGCAGCAAACTATTGTGTAATAGAAGGAACGTGATACTACACTTTTGTCCATTGATACAAACAAAAAAACCTGTGCAAGCCTATCCCATTCAGAATACAAGGAAATTCATCTATGTTTACCATAGAAATGGCAAAAGCAGATGCTGAAAATTACATCACTGAGAAGTGGTATTAATGAATGAAGCCACACCTCCCAAATAAAGCTACGCATCCCCCCCAAGGGTGTTTGTGCCTCCTTCTTTCTCAATTTGTGCTTCTTTCTTTCTTTCTCCTTGTACCACCTTCAGACCCCTGTGCCACCTCTGCCCCCCTATGCGTCCTGTAATGGATTAAGGTGAAATGGCGCCCCAGGCAAGCAACGACCTTGGGCCCACCCTAGATGGCCATCTAGCTTTTTTGGCAAGATTTGTTGGGGGTTAACATAAACTGGGCCCCTAGACTCTATCCAGGCCCTTAGGCACCTACCTAAATTGCCTTGGATGATCCGGCTCTGTCTGCATCCCTCTGTGACTCACACTGTCCCACTTTCCCTCTTTCATTCCCCCTTTGTGCCTCCCTCTATTCCCCTTTGTGCCTCCCTCTATTCCCCTTTGTGCCTCCTTCTATTCCCCTTTGTGCCCCCCCTGTGTCTTCTTGTCCCACCATCTGTTCCTGCCCCCCTCCAGCACTCTCCCAGTCCAGTGTGTAAAGACAGAGTATATCACAGTAGAAACTGTGCTCTAACCTCCCCTCTGGAGTCCAGTGCTGTGCCTGGGTGACCATCCTGTCCGTTTTCTGCTCCCTTAAGTGCTGGCTCTCCTCCATGTAGCGTGTAATCATGCTATATGCAGTAGGATATGCTGGGCACTAGGGCGAGTGGTGAGCGGACAGGCAGAAGCACAGTACTGGACTCCAGCAGAGAGGTGAGAGCACAGCTTCTGCTGCACTATACTCTGCATTTACACACTAAACTGGAGTAGTTTAGGAAGGAGATGTGCAATGAAATGCGACAGGATCGGCCGGTTGTTTGTATCTCATTGATTCCCTTTATTATGCATCCATCCCATACAGTACATGGTTTATATTCTGTAGTGGTGGGTGGGTGTTTTTTTTCTTTCTTTTGGTGTGTGTGTGTGTGTGTGTGTGTGTGTGTGTGTGTGGGGGGGGGGGGAACTTCTTGCCTGGAGTGACAGAGTGCTCCTACTCCTGATAATGTTTCCCAATAATGTTCTGGTGTATTTGTCCTGCAACCTCACTTATGAAACCCTACAGACAGTGAACACTGCTGATAATGACTAACAATAATATGTGGATCAGGAAATCACGTCTAACAGATCCACTCGATAGACTGGGAAAGGTTTCCCTCCACTGAATGCGGAAGCCAGTGCTCTGGCTCTGCCACCCCATCTGATCACCTTCTAATATACTGTAGCTGTAACATAAAGTGACAAGGCTTCCACCAGGAAGACATTAATCATGATACATATATTTGTATGGTATGAGTGTGTCATTAGGACAGTGTTTGCATGCTTGTACTTCAGCAATTATATCATATGTAAATTCAGCACTAACTGTGATCCTGTGATTCTTGTTACCAGTAGTCACTGCCTCCTACATTTGAGTGAGGTAGTGGGAGAGTTGAAGTGGGTGGTTGGAGGGCTGTAAAGCCGAGGTTGGGAGTGGACAGTGCCAGAACTCCTAATCCGGTGCTTTAAAATGAGATAAAATTCCATATTAACTGAAAAAAAATTAAAACAAATCATCCAATAAAAAATGATTTATTTAGCTTACCTATCCGTTGTTATTAGTGTTCACTGTCAGATTTAAGGAGAAATGTGATCTGAAAAAAGAAAATAATATTTCTGCTGGTTTCCATCTTTACTGTTTCTCTGAATTCCCAAAAGTGACATCACTTCTGCCCCCCCCCCTTTTTTTTTTCTTGAATCCCAGCTCAATGTTAAGGCCCATACACACAGGCTGACTATATTGTCTGTCGGGGATCGGGATTCGGTCCCTTGGGTTTTATCGCTGGGCCGGACTATACAGATGTGTGTCAGCTGTACAGCTGATAACAAATTCTGTTGTTGTGCGGGGAGGCGGAGGGACGACTGGGTGTGCACATGTGGGCGGATCGCTAGCCAAGCGGCAGTCGTTTGTCGAGGGCTAATTTACAAAAGCTGGATTTATTGGCTGAGGCGGTCGTTATCGGCTGCCTCAGTCTTGCATGTGTACGCAACTTTAATTTACTGCTTATTTTACAGTTTACTGTCCCTCCCACAACAAACATCTCCTAGATAACAGGCGTACATCACTGTGTAAACTCTTCAAAGGGAGGGGAGATTCAGTTACTATTCATATACTTTCTGGTCACAGTGTCCCTATCTTTTATGAAATGGGTAGTTTCTGTTATTTGCATTATGAGATAAGCGTATTACTGTAGCAAAAAAAACAAAACCTCAATCCCCAAATGTTGGCACTGCACAGTTCAGAATAGTTTAGCAAAGGCACACAGACCAAGTAAAAACACATAAAAAAACATATAGGGACCTATTTTAGAAAAAAAGGGGGTTACATATATATATTTTGGGCAATTTTTTTTTTATTTTTGGATGTTAAAACCCCAGTTAAAGTAATGCACTTGACATTAGCTGATCAGCTTGTACACAGGCCAAAAAAAGCTCTCACAATTGAGTACCTGCATTGGTCTAAGAAAACATGTACAGTACTTGGAGAGGGACTAGTGACATTTATTACAGTTATTATTCAGTACACACATTTTTACCTTCATTTTCCTGGCTTCAGCATCAGAGACACTTCTTACAGCGATGTATTGCTGTATATTGGTATGTAACCCCGCCCTCCCAGTGATGTTTAGCCTAGGCTATGATGTCATGCAGTCTTCTCCACTAGTGCATTCTGGTAACTCAGGTGATGTTCCTACTTACTTGACAGAGGAGGAAAAACACATTCCACACTCTTTCACCTTGCCAGCAGTAATTATGAATTTAAGGCTGTAAATCGGGGTGAGATAAGACTTTACAATGCTGTAAAAGCAGTGTTAAAAAAGTTATGTACAGTAAGGTTTCTCTCTATTCAACATGACGTTTGTAAGTTCACTTTGAAAGGTCCCTTAAAGGACTTCCGAGCCCAAATAGGTAAAAAAAGAGAAGTCCCTTAATCACCTTTAAATGCACGGAGGACGCCATCTGCGCCCTCCATGCAGTTTCGCCGGGTCCCCGCAGTGTGATAGCCCCCCCCCGTGCCGCTCCCGACCCCACGGACGGGGTCGGGCTCCCCTTCCTCTCCTAAGATGGCCGCCGGAGCTGGCCGCGGCTGCGCAGTCCACATACACGTTAGTACGGCTGCGCAGCTCTAGGGCCTCCCCCCTCATCAACTCTACTGTGCGTGGATCGGGGGGAGGGCCCTAGAGCTGCGCAGCCGCACTAACGTGTATGCGGACTGCGCAGCCGCAGCCAGCTCCGGCGGCCATCTTAGGAGAGGAAGGGGAGCCCGACCCCGTCCGTGGGGTCGGGAGCGGCACAGGGGGTTATCACACTGCGGGGACCCGGCTTAATTGCACGGAGGACGTGCATGGCGTCCTCCGTGCATTTAAAAGTGATTAACCCCCTTGCCGGTCTAATTCCTGCGGCAAGGGGGCAGCAGAGCACTTTTTTTTTTTTTTTTAATTTTTTTAATTTTTTTAACCACTTCACCCCCCCCAGTGCTAAATTTCTCCGTCCCTCTGCGCACCGCTTCACCCCCAGGGACGGAGAAAGGCGCACTTGTTTGTTTACTGGCTGGGAGTGGGCGGGGACCTCGCGCGCACACTCCAGCCAGCCAGCACAGCAGGTGACTAATTGGATGTTAGGAACAAGCGTTCCTAAATCCAATTAGACGCGCCGATTGCGGACACAATGGAGACTGCTTCAAACAGAAGCAATCTCCATTGATAACAATAAAATGTAAACAAACGTGCAGCGCCCCGCGACCCGCGCGCGCACGCACACACCCCCGCTCTGCAGTGCAATGATTGGTTATGGGGACCCCAGTCCCCAATAACCAATCATATCACTGAAAAAAATCAATAGAAGCAGCGCTGCAAAGTACAAATCGCGCTGGTGCTTCAGGGGTGAAACCCCTCCGTTGTGAAGTGGTTAAATCATGTAGCGAGCCCAGGGCTCGCTACATGATAGCCGCTGAGCAGCGGCATCCCCCCACCCACTCCGATCGCCTCCGGCGATCAGAGTAAGCAGGAAATCCCATACAGAACGGGATTTCCTGCTGGGCTTCATGGATGTCGGGACATCAAAGGGAATCCAGATCCACCCTTCAGCGCTGCCTGGCACTGATTGGCCAGGCTGCGCATGGGGTCTGGAGGGGGGGGAGCGGCGCGGCGGGTACCGGCGAATCGGCGGCGGCGATCGGATGTTACAAGCAGCTAGCAAAGTGCTAGCTGCATGTAACAAAAAAAAAATTATGCAAATCGGCCCAGCGGGGCCTGAGAAATCCTCCTGCACAGGTTACCCCGAGCTGAGCTCGGGATAACCGGCAAGGAGGTTAAGGTACTTCTCTTTTTTTACCTATTTGGGCTAGTAAGTCCTTTAAGGAAGGTCCCTCAAAATTCTTCTTGGCTCCCAGATCATGCGCAACATTTCAGTTCAGTATTCTTCAAGCTAACTCTTTTGTAGACATTTTAACCACTTTGCCACTCATGTATAGTATATCTATGCCCCGTTATACTTTACTTCCACGCCTGGGGAGTAGATAGACGTATAACCGCCACTGTCCTCACTCCCGTGGTCGTGCATGCCGCCACCCACTTGCCCAGAGATCAATGAATGGGAAATTGATCTAAGTCCCTGCAGCAATGATCAGCGGCTTCTATGATAAGCTGCACAATTATTCTGAAAAAAAAAAAGTTTCACATCCTCATTACACTTCCTGTGGGCGTACGTACTACGCTTACAGGACTCCTAAAAAACAAAAAAACAAAAAAAAAACTGAGGTGAGGCCATCATCTCCCCAATTGTTACCATTTTTTTTTTTTGTAAAAAAATAAAATAAAATAAAAAATGTACCAAAAAAACAACAACACATAATTGGTTACCTTAGGGACTGAACTCTTTTAAAATATATATGTCAAGATGGTATATTACTGTTACTTTATAAATTATGGGCTTGTAATTAGGGATAGAAGCAAAACTGAAAAAATGCACCTTTATTCCTTATTTCCAAATAAAATATTGGCGCCAGACATTGTGATAGGGACAGAAATTAAACGGTGTAATAACCGGTACAAATGGGAAAATAAATTACGTGGATTTTAATTACGGTAGCATGCATTATTTAAAAACTATAATGGCCGAAAACTGAAAAATGATTATTTTTTTCCTTATTTTCCCATTAAAACACATTTAAAATAAAATGATTCTTGGCATAATGTACCACACAAAGAAAGCCTAATTGGTGGGGAAAAAAAACAAGATATAGTTCATTTCATTGTGATAAGTAGTAAAAAAAAGTTATAGGCGTATAAATGGAAGGAGCGCTGAAAGGTGACAATTGCTCTGGTGCTCAAGGGGAAGAACCCCTCAGTTGTGAAGTGGTTAACTGCTATCTACAGTGCTGTAAAATAGATTACCCATGCTTGTACACCTCACGCCACTTAACTAGATTGCATGAATAATCTCTTTAGCATGTGCTGGTATGCTTATTAGACATAACTGCCTAGTAACGCCCAACAGACAAGCCTCAAAGTGCTTTCCCTGCTGTTTAGATTACAAGATTGTGAAATTGTAATTGTTGTATGTGTGTTTCTACTTTCTGCAATGCTCTCTAAAGGTGCCCATACATCACATGACTTGTCGGCTGATCAAGCATCTGATTAGATAATTACCGAGTTGGATGCAAATTGGTGCTGCCATGCCACGACCGAACATGCTTCAAAATGTCCGCTGTGGTCCCCATGCATTGTGCACCGTGCCACTGGGTTTCTGTAAAGCACGCGGCATGTGTGACATCATACACTTGCCACATGCTTAATGGCAGAAGCCTGTCCTGCGGGGGGCAGCGGACAAGTAAAGTATGAACTGCACGGGCAGGGGGAACATTCACATTAAGGGAAACCACGCCTGGGGTTTTGTCATTTTCGTTGCTCATCCCATTATCGCACGCTGTTACCGCCGCAAACCCAGTAGACAATGTTGGCCCAACATCTTGCAGCATGCCCGATCGATACATTTGACCAATTTCGGGACTATTGGGCATGCTTGTGGCAGCACCTATTTGCATCCGATATGATTAAAAGTATTTGATAGAATGCTTGATCGGTTACCATGAGAGTGATGTATGGGTGCCTTACGCGCAAGTGTTTAAATTGTGCAATTCTTTTTCTAGTTCATTTCTAACAAAGTTAATCCAGGGATTTTATCTGACTGCCACCTGGAGTCAGAAAGGAATTTTTTCCCCTTAGGCAGGGGACACACTTATTTTCGTGTGCGTTTTCTGTACAGAAAAACTGTTTTAACCACTTAACGACCGCCTAACGCCGATAGGCGTCGGGCAGGTCGTTAGTGGTTTAGCATGGAGGCCTTTCCATGCCAGTTCACGGAGGGTGTTTCCGTGAACAGCCGGCGAGCCGCCAATCGCAAGCTAAATGTAAATACGCGGGGAAGAAATCCCCGCTGTTTACATCATACGGCACTGCTGCGCAGCAGCTTCGTAAAGGAGATCAGCGATCCCCGGCCTCTGATTGGCCATTGATCGCCGGGATCTGATAGGCTGAAGCCTATCCTAGACGGCTATCCGTCCTGCACAGCCTTTTAGACTGTGGGAGAAGCAGGTAAGGGCAGAGAGGGCGGAAATAGCTGCGGAGGGGGGCTTTGAGGAGCCCCCCCCCCCCCCCCCGCTACGCAGAAATAGCCGGCGGCGATCAGACCCCCCCAGCAGGACATCCCCCTAGGGAAAAAAAGGGGGGGGGAAGTCTGGTCGCCCTGGCTCAATCCTGATCGGTGCTGCGGGCTGGATAGCCCACGCAGCACCGATCATAGCAAAATCCCCTGGTCCTTAAGTGGTTAAACTCATGTTACTCAATGGGCTAGTTACTACTTACTTAATGGTAACCAGAGATGAAAGATAGTTAAAGTTTACATACATACCTGGGGTTTCCTCCAGCCCCATCCGCACGGATCTCTCCCATGCCGCCGTCTTTAGCCTTCTCCAGCTCCGGTACCGGGTCCCGTAACTTCGGCGCAGTACCATTCTCCGCTGGAGAGAGAACACTGTGCATGCTCAGACTAGCCGCGACAAGTTACAGGACCCAGTACCGGAGCTGGAGAAGTTTGAGGATGGTGGTGTGGGAGCAATCCATGCGGATGGGACTGGAGGAAGCCTCAAGTATGTAGAAAACTTTAACTATTATTCGTCTCTGGTACACTTTAACTTTTCGCGCGCAGAAAAAAACTGACATTCTACAGAATAAGGACTGGCTCACACGTATGCTTGGCGGGCGTTTAGCACCAGTGTCTGGGACTCGACGTTAAACGCTCATATTCAAGTGAATGGGAGCGTTTGTATCAGGTTTGTGCAAATGTGGTGTTCCGATCCCAATTTTCCCAGTCGTTTCAGGCGACTTTGGACGCTACCTGTCTATTAACTGCCGCGTCTAATGTCCTTTTGTGGGGGCGAAAAACACAGATCGCGACAGGAAGCTGCTGAAAGCCCGAACGCAACACCACCAAACAAGAGGCTTCTGGAAGCGGGGGGGGGGGGGGGGCGACTGTGTGATCCAGCCCTTATTTTGCACATTTTTGTCAGTTTTTTTTATCAATTACATTAGCTGCTGTGAAAAAAGTCCGTGTTTTTGTACATACAAACACACAGGGTGTGCAGAAAACGCATTTAAAAAAGGCGCACAAAAAACTGAAACACAAGTGTGTCCCCTGCCTAAGGTTATTTGGCCCGAGCCTGTTAAGGGTTTTTTTTTCTTTGCCTTCCCCTGATTGTACCTAATGCTTGCTTATTTATTTAATTAACTTATTTTCTGGTTTGACTTGATGGACAAATTAAACCGAACTAACTATGTAACAATGTCAATGGGAAGAGTGTTCTCATTTTCTCAATTCAAGTCTAGCTTTACTTTGAGGAGTTGGATAGAGTATAGCCTTGTTACAACAGTTGTTCTTATGGGAGGTTTGATATTTTATATTTATTCATAAATATCACTGTTCTAGAGAGGTGTACGTATTATTTGGTAGCGGGTGAGGTGGGCGCAGGGAGAGCCAAATGACTGCTCACCCTGCTGCCACTCAAATCCCCAGTGGCGCTAAGTACTATTCCCCCTCCGAACTGTAGCAACTTCTAGAGAGGAGTAATTTGAGGTCTGGCAATCCCCAGAGCCCTGCATTTCCCTTCCGCAGGGTGCGCTGCATAGCACTAGTACTATGTTTGCACCCAGCTTCAGCGCCGGGCTCCAAAATGACCTAATCTGCTGGAGAGTCACTGATTTAAAGGGGAATTTCAATGATCCAAGTTGGGACGGTGAACGGTGGTCCGAGACGGGACGGTGGTGCCATTGGTGGCAACCAGGGTTTGCGAGTATGCCTTCTATTCTTACATTGCTCCATATATTTCTAGATTACTATATATACTACATTGGGCTCTCACTGTTCCCTGTGTTTTTTTTCCTCTCTCTGGAAGGTTCCTGGAATCTTCTTGCAGCTCACATACAGTTATTTTCCTCTTTGTATGTCTGCATTATTTGCATGCATTTTTGCCTCGCTTTACATGTATGCTGTTAACTGGCAAACCCCTTATTAGTTATACCGCACTGTAAGTTAGCAGGAAGTTGAGCCTTAAAACTACATCCTCCTTTGTGTGACCTTGAACATTTTAATAACCCTCATGGAATGCTTGAATAAATCGCCAGGTTCCTTGTTAAGGGAATTAAAGAGACACTGAAGCGAAAAAAAATATGATATAATGAATTGGTTGTGTACTATGAATAATCACTAGAAGATTAGCAGCAAAGAAAAAATTCTCATATTTTTATTTTCAGGTATATGGTGTATTTTCTAATATGTGCAGATTAAACAACACTCAGCATTCAAAATGATTCTTTCAGAGCAGTATGTGAACTAATGACCTCTCCTCTGGCAGAGAAAAAGAAAACAGTTGAGATAATAAAAGTCAGATAACAGCCCTCTCCAGGGCTTTGAAAGTCGTAGAGCTTAATGGCTTTTTTGCATAGAGATAACAACTGGAGTTTCTTAACTCTTCCTGTACTAAAAACAATTACACTGATGTGTCTGATCTTAATGTTTTATTTCTTAGCTGTACTACACATACAAATCATAATATCATAATTTTTTTTCCCGCTTCAGTGTCTCTTTAAGCCTTGTACACACGCCTGACTTAAAGAGAAACTCTGACCAAGAATTGAACTTTATCCCAATCAGTAGCTGTTACCCCCTTTTACATGAGAAATCTATTCCTTTTCACAAACAGACCATCAGGGGGCGCTGTATGGCTGATATTGTGGTGAAACCCCCCCACAAGAAACTCTGAGGACCGTGGTACTCCTGGCAGTTTCCTGAATGTGAACCCTGTTGCATTGTGGGAAATGGCTGTTTACAGCTGGGTCCTACTGCCAAAACCGCAAGCAGCAGCTACATCACTTGCCAGCAGTAAAAATTTCACCATGTGATAAATGTCAGAATATAAATCAGGGATTTAAAATATTTTACAATGGGCAAACACTGACTAAATCATTTATACATAATTATTGTAAAAACTTTTTTCATTACATTATTTTCACTGGAGTTCCTCTTTAAGTTTGCTGAGGCGGCCGATCATAACCGCCTCAGCTGATAATGAGGCATGTACGGAACCAGACGGATCTACTCAACCCCAGCGACACCATTCCCATTGTTTGCGCCGCTCCGCCATGTGACACGCATGCGCCACTTGTCGTGCATCGTCAGCTACACAGCTAATACATGTGTGCAGCCTGGCCCATCAATGTCACCAAGGGGATTAGCTCTTGTTCCCCGAAGGGCAACATCAACTGGGTATGTTAAAGCAACCCTTAAGTGGTGTCTAAACTTTGAAACTTTCCCTACTAGCTCTTAAAGGACACGGAGTTGAAAATAACCTGATGGGATAAACAATTGCATCTATCTTCCTCCTTCTAGAAATTACCTTTTTAGGTAGCCCACATACCTGGGGCTTCCTCCAGCCTGATCGCTCCCTTGTCATCCTCAGTCACCGCGTGGATCCTCCGCAAATTGCCCTGGAAAGTCCTTTGGTCCAGGGGAAATACTGCACATGCCCGGCCGTGCTCCTGTGGCCAGGAGCGTTCTGTGCCTGTGCAGTAGTACTTCACCATTTAAGAAAAAGAGAAAGCCATCCAAGGCAAAGTATAGCTATACCAAAAATAAATACTGAATCAGATCTCCAATGAAAAAAAATGTCATATCTTTATTTGAACAAGCTAGGTACATTAAAAACGGTTAAAAAGTAAAAAACAAACAAACCCCAGAGGCTGCCATTTATAATGGTTATTAAACCCCCCACCATGAATAATAGATAAATAGAAAATATAATACAGATGAAATTAATACCTTCCTGGTCACTACAGGCGCTCAACGTGACCAATAAAGGTGCTTAGAGTGCTAGTATCAAAAGTGCCAGTGCTTTAAATTAATCCATACAGGAGGTGCAACACACATGCGTGCATGCCCACGTCCCCACAAAACCATGCGGGCGTGTGCATACACGTGAATCAATGTCTACACTACCATACCACCAGTGGATATACAAAAAAAATACAAATATTATAACAAATAGTAGAGGGGCACATGTGCACATGCCCATACCCAGTGCAGTGCAGTAGTACTTGACGACTTACCGGCACCAGTTGCGGACAAACCAGGCATCAACTGAGGACGACGAGGGAGCAATTAGGCCGGAGGGGGCTTGAGGAAGCCCCAGGTATGTATACATTTTTTTTCTTCAGCCCCATCTCAGGTACGCTTTAAAACACTGAACCAACCTTTCTTAGTTAAAATTTAAAGAGGAACTGTAGTGAAAATAACATAATAAAAAAAATGCCAATTTTTTTTCAGTGTTTGCCCATTGCCAAATCTTTCTAGACAAATCTTATTTAATAGGGCCAGGGTAAATAATTACTCGTGACAGAAATTGTCATGAGTTATTTTTCCCCGCACAGAGGAAGCTGTAGTGACCGCAGTTCCATTAAGATGGGGAATATTGAATGATGTCATTCAGTTGTACAGAAACATGGTTTAAACCATTAAGCAATGTTTAGTTGAAAAAATACCCAGAAAACTGGCTGTACACAGCTATCGCCCTTGCTGAGTAGCTTGCTTCATTTCCTGTTGAAAGTTCTCGTGTGCTTTACACTGTATCTACCAGTTAAAACCTGTACTGTTAGAATCTCTCATTAGTAGTTTTTACTTATAACATTCAATTGAATAAGTACCCAACCAAATCTTATATATTTTGCAGTCATCTTTAACAGCAATAACAAGTAAAATTGTGTCACCATCTTTTTTTTTTTTTAAACAGATACATTTATTTTGGGAAAAGGCACATAGAAACCATACAAGGTCACAGACTAGAGCATATTGAACTATCGCCAACCCCCCCATTCACCCCCCCCCCCCTACGCATATGGTCTATCTTCATCAGTAAATAGGATATAAAAACATAAAGCAACATACCTGGCTATACCTTGATTTTCTAAATAGGCCACATCTTATTGATTCTTGATTGGTAGGGATTTCAGTTCTGACTTTCAGTAAATTTTGTGCTCAGTAGGTTCATTTGCTGAAATGGTTCACAAAGCAGATCAGATTCATAAAGTTACCAATTACCTGTAGATTACTTATCAATGATAAGAAGTATAAGAACCTCTACTTCTGTCTCTGAATTTGGTCTGCTGGAGTTTTTTTTTTCCTTCATCTTCTTTTTGAGAAATGTAAGCATGAACTGCTCATGGCTATCTATATCTTCCCCCTCCCCCTATCTTCCTTCTCCTAAAAATGATATTCCACAGTTTTATTTTATGTTTTAAAATGTACTTTTTAAGTTTTAACTGTTTTATTGTTTTTGCTCAATGACACATTCATTGAAGTATGCCAGAGCTAAAATCTATGAACTATTGACCCTTTTTATTTCTTTCCTGCTCTCAGAGGCCATTTTCTGCTAGGAAAGTGTTTTATAGTTGTAATTTCTTATCAGTGAGGGTCACACTGTAGTCACTTCCTGTCTGAGTCAGGACTGAGTGAGCCACTTACATACCAGATATTTAACGGTTTCAGGCAGAGAAAGAAAAAAGGAGCACAGCATAGTTATTTGTGTGCTAGGCACTGTACATACCCATGTCTATCTCATCATGTCACATGTCACCTCGGGTATCCTTTAAGCACATGAGCACAATATTAATTCTATGCAGTGATTTCCAGGTATATCCTTTATCTGGCTAGGTGACTTCAATGTACTTTGCAACCCTGGCATAGACAGGTCTCCTTCCCAAGCGAATATAAAAAAGCATTGGTCCAGCTCATGTCGGTTATTGATCTGTCATGCTAGGTACACACCATACAATTTTCTGTTAGATTCTTCTGTTAGCTTTTTTCCATGTTGTAGGTAAATCTATCTGGCAGGTAAATCTAAGAAAAAATCTAACAGAAAATTGTATGGTGTGTACCTAGCATCAGATGTCTGGAGAAGCTGCAGCCCACAAACCGCTGGATTCACCTGCGCCTCCAGTAGACATAATACATTTTTTCAGAATTGATATGATCCAGGTACTTACAGTCCCAAGTCATTGATATTACAATCTTGCCACACATGGTATCAGACCACTCCCCACTGCGATTTACCATACATGGGGGTATGTAACCACCCCCCTTTCAAATTTTGGAAGTTAAACCCCTTCTGGCTAGACCTGCTCAAAGGAGATAAGGCTATTACAAAACAAATTGAGCTGTTCTTCTTTGCGCATAGAGACGATAAGGATTGTGTGCTGATCTGGAACACCTTCAAGGCATTTCTGCATTGGGTTTTGATCCAGACTGTTGCTAACTGAAAAGGTGACACTAGAGAGCGTATGCAAAACCTGGCTGATCAGATTAGGCTTGGCGAAACCCAATAGATTAATGAGCGCACCCCTGATTTGCAGCAGACGTGGAGAAAGGCCCAGCGCGAACACAGGGACCTAGCAGAGGAACTTGCTCTTAATAAGCTGTTTTCTTTAAGCAAGCAGTTATACTACAAACAAGGAGAAAAAGCAGACACTTTACTAGCACACCTTGTGAAGGCATATTCATCTCCCTCGTTATATATCTAAAATAACATCAGCAGATGGCTCCATAGTCACCACCCCACAAGGAGTCAGCTCTGCTTTGGTGGACTAAACCACTAAATACAAGTAAGATGGAGGCAACTCATCTAGACTCAGGAATGTATTTAACGGAAGTGACACTCCCACGACTGACTAAACCAAGAGAACTCCATTAGATAACCCCATCGTACTTGAGGAGATAGTGTGCCCTAGCCAGTTTCCTGGATAAAAAAATCCCCTGGCCTAGATGGAATACCTATAGACCTATACAAGAAATTCTTGCTCCCCACCTGTTAGATGTTCTATGTAAATAATTTGAAAAGTAACAACTCGCCCCCCCCCCCCCCCCCACCATGACTGAGGCCCTAATAGTGGTGCTCTCCAAACCTGGCAAGGACCCCATACTGTGCTAATTCTACTGACCCATATACTGTACCTCCTCCCCACAGATGTCCTTGCTATGATACTAAACAAAGCAATTTTGTCCCTAATTCATGACGATCAAACTGGCTTTATGCCAGGGAAAAACACGGCAATAAATCTACACAGACTGTTCGCTAATATACAGCGTAAACACAAAAATGTTGGGTCCGCTTATTATCCCATTCCTTGATATGGCCAAGGCATTTGACGCTGTTGAATGGTCTTTTCTGGCAGCGGTCCTTGACAGGTTTGGGATTGGGACAATTCTGTGAAATGGGTGCTTATTCTCTACACTAACCCCACAGCTAGAGTGAGTACCAGTGCCTGGACATCTGATTCATTCCCCTTAGGCAGAGGCACAATGGAAGGGGTGCCCCTTTCTCTTCTGTTATACGCTTTCATGGCAGAGCCATTAGCCTGTACCATTAGTAGCAGTGTCTGATATTGTTGGGTTCTAAACGGCCCATACCCAAGAATATATCAGTGTATGCTGAGGATACTATACCTTGCGCATGGTGGGAAGTCCTTGTCGTGCAGATCAGTTCATTTCGGCGCCAAAGCTGGGAGCTGTCATAGCACAAATGCTATGTTGTGCGCCACACGTAACAGTAATTTGGGGCTCTGGCGGTTGCTACAACTCGGAGGGGGAAAAGTATTTCATGCCAATGGGGAGTTTAGCGGAAGTGGAGAGCTGTCATTTGGCTCTCCCTTTGCATCACTGCCCGGCATCATAGCAATATGTTCCCCCTTGTCGTGTGCATCCAGATTAATCCAGTTAGAACTTTGGGCTGTGTGGGAATGGTTACAAATCCGTTCTATTACACCTTGACCCTGCAGCTCATCTGCACAGACAAGCACCCCTGCTGTCTGTGTATGTATATACTGGGGAAGGCACACTTCCACAGACACCAGAAAAAAATTGTCCCTGCAGCCATGTTAAATTTTATTTTGTTAAGGTGGCCATACATGGTACAATTTTTCAATTAGATAATTTAGTTCGATTATTCCATTAGATCGAATATAAAGATTTTTCCAGCATGTCCGATCATTTTTCCCGAAAAAACGGGATAATCGTTCGAATTTCTTGATCGAAAAAAAAAATATTTTCAACTTTCATTAAATTCGATCATTTAGATCGAATAAACGGGAAAATCGAACGTTTTTATTGTACCGTGTATGGCCACCATTAAAGAGACTCTGTAACAATTTTTTCAGCCTTAGTTCTTCTATCCTATAAGTTCCTATGCCTGTTCTAATCTGCTCTGGCTTACTGCAGTCTTTCCTAACTGCACTGTCTCTGTAATAAATCAATGTATCTTTCCTCTGTCCTGTTTGTCGGGCTAAAGCTTGATTGTGTGGAATGTGCAGGGCTGCTTGTGATTGGTAGAAGCGATACACACCCTCTGCAGGCCCCCTGCATACTCTGAATGACTCATACACTAGGCTTAGCTGAGCCTATTAGAAGCTGGTTAGTTTGTTTGTAAACACTGCCTAAAACTGTTAATAACAAGCCAGGATTGCAGCAGAGAGTGGCAGAAACAGCACAGAGGGGCACAGGAGAAAATAATGAATAGAATGGTATGCTTTTTATTGTAAGAATATTAGAGTACAGATTCTCTTTAAAGAATGCTATCTATATTTTGCATTCTTTAACATAAAGTAAAATTTAACGTGGCTGCAGGGACACATTTTTTCTGTTGCCGGGGAAGTGTGCCTTCCCCAGCCTGGCAGGCTATGCAGAGCGGCGCAGGGAGCTTCTCTAGTTACTGTAAATGTTTTGATCGCTGGACCACCTTGCTCTCTTCACCCATTCATAGCACTGCACTCCCGGCATCCTCTTCTGACTTCCAATCCCGTTATTACATTATAATGTCTGGGGGCTAGTCTACAGACAGTAGGCCTTCTCTAGGTGCTCTGGCCTGTTATCTGCAGACTACATTTTTAAGCCCAAGGCTGCCTTTACTGCAATCCAAAGAAACATTTATCTGCGGTGTCAGTTCTGCCAAACCTCCAGCACAATAATGCTAAATCGATTGTGTGGTTTTGTTGAAAGAGGGATTGTTCATGAATGGACCACTTCCTCTCTACTTCTGTGCAAGGCTAGAAGGACTAGTATATAGGAGCTACTCTAGTCAGTGAGTCTGCTGGTCAGAATGAGCAAAGTTGTTGACGTTCAGATGTAATTCAAGTCAGTGTAAATGTGTACAGTTGCACACCTGCCAAAATTTACTATAGCAACGTTTTTTTTTTTGGTTTTTTTTTAATATGGTGCACAAAATGTAATAGTAGTCATGGTTCCCCTGCCCAGTTAGCAGGAGCCCAACAATGGTTTGTTTAGAAAGTGTTAACTGCAGTTCTGACTCCACTAATGTTTTTTTTCTAGCAGAGGATGTAGAAGCTTGATGGCTGCTCGAGTAATTGATCTTAATTATTTAATGCTTATATCCATCTTGCTGGGAATGAATCCCGCACACATTAATGTTGCTGGTGATCGGCACAACTGTGACTGAATGTAGCAGGGCTTCTCTGATTATTTCAGTCCATTAGATCAGAGGCATAGCTATGTATGGGCAAGTGGAGACTGGGTGCTGCACTGTGAGGGCACTCAGCACTGCTGCTGCACCCCCATGCGCATGAGAGGTGGCTCACTGGCTGTCCAAAGTGCCCCTGCAGAGGAGTGCAGAAGCGTTAACAGCAGCAGAAAAAGCAGGGCACATCTGGCTAAAGGGGAGTGCATCTAGCTATTAACCACCCTGGCGTTCTATTTAAATTGCCAGGGTGGCGGCAGCAGGGTCTTTTGCATGTCATTTTTTTTTTCCATGCTGCCAACTAAAAGTTGGCAGAATGATAGCCCACTAGAGGGCGCACATGGTGCACCCTTCTGATCGCTTTCGGCGATCACAATTAAGAAATCCCGCGGAGAGCGGGATTTCTTGTTGGGCTTACCCCGTCGCCATGGCGACGATCGGGATGATGTCCTGACGTCAGACGCCTAAGATCCAGCCCTTTGCGCTGCCTGAAAGTGTTTGGTCCAGGTAGCGCAGGGCTCTAGCGGGGGGGGGCCTTCCGCCTCTGCGTGTGGGCAAAGTGCTAGCTGCGTGTGGCACAGTTTATTTCAAGTAAATCGG
The DNA here is from genome assembly GCF_040937935.1 of Hyperolius riggenbachi. NCBI lineage: Eukaryota > Metazoa > Chordata > Amphibia > Anura > Hyperoliidae > Hyperolius > Hyperolius riggenbachi. The sequence goes on along the minus strand of NC_090654.1, from coordinate 197,512,027 downwards.
CCCAGCAGGGCCAGAGATATCAGCCTCGGCGGCTATGGATGAGCTGAGCTCGTCCATACCGCCAAGAAGGTTAATAGGGGGCACATTTGGCTATTTAAAAGGGGGGCACATCAGGCTATCTGAATGGGGAAGGGGGCACATTTGGCTATCTAAACGGAGGGAGGGGGAGGGGCAGATATAGCCATCTTAACAGAATTTGTACATTTGACTCCACCCATGACCACAGTCACATTATGATGCATGGCCACACCCATAGGGGGGGGGGGGTGGCGCAAAAACTGTCATTGTTCCCGGGTGCTGAAAACCCAAGCTACGCCTCTGCATTAGATTAGGAAAAAGTAAAGGCATGTATGACTGTACCTATAAACAATCATACCATAGACCTCCTCACTGACCAGTGCAACCAGTCCTGCTGATTTTGGCCAATGACTCGCTTATATGGACACCAACAGACAGTAAGGCACTTATTCATGCAATTTCTTGCGATTTTCCAAGTTTTTACAATTTCGCATTTTGAAATATTTCGGTTTTGTCTTTTGAATTACTTCCTCTGCAATCCCACATTTTTGTTCGTGCTAGTTATGCAATTTTTTTTCCCCCCGATTGTGATTTTGTTTTTTTATGCATACCAATGAAGTTAATTTACATGAGAATGTACGGTATCTACTTAACTTCAAAATCTGATATGATTTTTCTGCATTTTCATTGATTTACATTAAATGCTAATCACACATCGGACCCAGTAAAAAGCAACACTGCAGCATGATTTAAAAATGCAGTAAAATATAACGCACACAAATAAACCCGCAGGTCAAATGCAATGCTGCCTTTAAAATAATGTGCAATGAACGTGAAATCGCAATTCCATACAACACAAGCAAAATTAAATAAGTGTATGAACGGGGCCTAACTTATTTTCTTGAGCCACAACTCTTGGTTTAAACACAAGTGAGCAGAGGTGTTTCAGATAAGAAGCTAGGCAGGGAATTAAATGGAAGAGGTGGAATATATTATAGATAAAAAGAACTCCCACTGTTTGGCACTGACTACTAAAGGGCCAGTGCTCCTAAGGTATGTGATAACTCCAAATCATAACAGCAGAAAAAGTTTTGCAAGTTTTGAATGCAGGATTAGCATCTTTATCACTTAACCATTTAGGGACAATGTAACGCATTAAAACGTCATGTTCGCCGCTATTAATGGCAACAGGACGTTTTAATAAGTTACATTGTAACTCTGCTGCTGTGTGCGAGCGGGCGCGCTCCCGCTGCGCGCGCACGTCGGGTCCCGCGGCTTGGTGATTGGACCAGGGAATCACATGGTCCCTGGGCCAATCAAGTGCCAGTAACAAGGCAGATCATTGTTACAAGCCAGTAACAATGATCTGTCCTGTAGTGTCTGTAAACAAAGTTGCTTTCTCCCTCCCAGCTCATCTGTCACCTCAGACTGCTGTCAATCAGCATTCAGAGGTGACAGGAGCTGTGAGGGAGAAAGACTGTGATTGTGGTAGGATTTTTATATTTTTAAATAAAATTTTATCCCCATACTTTTTTATTAACCCCTTATCCTCCCCCTCCTTTGCCATTTACTGATTTTCTGTTTTATTTTAGTACTTTTTAGTACTTCTTAGTACTTTTCTGTACTTCTTCACCCCTCTTTTACCCTTTCTCTGATATTTCTATCTATACTTTCTTTCTATCTATATCCTTTTTTTCATCTTCATAAAAAAAAATAAAAAAAAAAATAAAAAAAAAATCTTTCTGTTATTGATCAATTGCTCGGTTGATCGATCGATCTGTCTGTCTATCCCATCCATCCATCCCATCCATCCATCCCATCCATCCATCCCATCCATCCATCCATCCATCCCTCCCTCCCATCCATCCATCCATCTATCTATCTATCTATCTATCTATCCCCTTTGCTTACTATGGCGAGGAGACTGTATTCTGTTGAGGAGGCAGCCGCCTTCCTCCAGCAGAGCAGCAGCAGTGGGGACGATTCAGGGAGCGAATGGCACCCAACGAGCAGCAGCTCTGAGTCAGATTCTGACAGTTCAGAGAGCGTTGGGCAGCCATCTCGCCGCTTCAGGAGGGATGATGAGTCCACTGGTGAGGGCCCTTCAGAATCCACCGCAGGGGGCTCGGTGGGTAGCACAGCTGCAGCTAGCAGCACAGGCCAGAGGGGAACCACTGTCCAGGGCCCTTCAGATGCCACCGCAGGGGGCTCAGTGGGTAGCACTGCTGCAGCTAGCAGCAGAGGCCGAAGGGGAGCCAGGCAAAGGCAGGTACGCCCACCGGTACCTGAGGACATAATTCGGGGCACCTGGTCACCCGCTAACCTTGTAGCACCCAACATCCCGCCTTTTACAGGGGCAAGCGAAATATTAGTGCCCACTGACAACTTCGGGCCTGCTGACTTCTTCCAGCTCTTTGTGGGTGATGATTTGCTGCAGCACATTGTGGAGCAAACTAATTTGTTTGCGCAGCAGTATATTGCGCAGAAGCCCACCTGCTATTTGGCTGAGAAATGGGAGCCCACCACCATACCTGAGCTAAAGGTGTTTCTGGCCCTAACACTACACATGGGCATACTCCAACAGCCAGAAATAAGACTGTACTGGTCTAAGGACTTTATGCACGCAACACCCCTGTTTCCAGCTTCCATGAGCAGGCAGCGCTATGAGGCTCTTATGAAGTGCCTGCACTTTGCCGACAATTCGGACAATGTCCCCAAAGGTGATCCTGGACATGACAAGCTTTTTAAGCTGAGGCCCATCCTCACCCACCTCAGTACAAAATTTAGCGAGGTGTACACCCCAGAGAGAGAGGTTGCAGTGGATGAATCCCTCCTACCCTTCCATGGCAGATTAGGGATAAAACAATACATTCCAAGTAAGGCTGCCAAGTATGGGATAAAATTTTATAAACTATGTGAGAGCAGCACTGGCTACACCTATTCTTTTTTCCTGTATGAGGGCAAAGATAGCCATTTGCAACCAGCTGGGTGCCCACCATACATGCCAACCAGTGGGAAAATTGTGGTGGAACTAGCCAACCCACTCCTCCACCAAGGCTATCATTTGTACGTGGATAACTTCTACACCAGCATTCCCCTTTTCAAATTTTTATATTCTGCAGAGACTGGTGCCTGTGGGACAGTGAGGCCAAACCGCAAAGGCCTCCCACCACAGGTGGTTAATAAAAAATTATCGAAAGGGGAAACACACAGTCTCAGAAGTGGTGAGCTCCTGGCTATAAAATTCAGGGACAAGAGAGACGTCATGGTCCTGACTTCAATTCATAATGAAGAAGTGGTTCCTGTCACAACCTCCAGAGAGCGGATCGAGAAGCCAATGGCATTGGTCGACTACACAAAAAATATGGGTGCGGTGGATCTTGCGGACCAAATGCTCTCCTACTACTTTTTAAAAAAAAAAAAGAGGGCCTGGTACAAAAAAGTTTTTTTTTACCTCCTGCAGATGGCCATGCACAACGCATTTGTGCTTTATAAAAAGAAATGCCACGGTGACAGCTACCTCCCGTTTATGCGACAAGCTTTAAGATCGCTGATCAATGAAAGCGTACACCTTATGGAGGAATTCAATCCAATGCAACTGGATGGAGCAGTTCGCCTAAGGGGAAAACATTTTCCTGCCCTGATCCCCCCGAACCCAATTAAGGCGAAGCCACAGAAGCGATGCCGGGTGTGCACCAAGCACAAGAGGCGGAAAGACAGCAGATACCACTGCCCAAAGTGCCCCTCACAGCCGGGACTCTGCGTTGCCGGCTGCTTTGAGGCATACCATACCCTCAGCAGCTATTAGACTTTTTTTTTTTTTTTTTTCCTTCTTCATTACCCTAAATTTTCACTGGACTTTTTCCTCTCTACTTTTATTTGCCACTTACTGTCCCTCAAAGGAGCTCACAATTACCACTAGTTAACATTACCACCTTTTTTGGGGATGTGGGAGGAAACCCAGAAGCTTAGAGGAAACCCAAGACTCCTACAACCTGCAAATAGTTTTTTTCCCATTTGGACTTGCTGCTGCAAGGCGAGAGTGTTTGCCACAGGACTTTACTCTGCAGACCACCCCCCATCTTCTGACCACTGGCTTGCCTTGGCGTATGACCTCTGGCCTTTCTCCATCCTGCTAGACCTGCAATGGTGAGTTCCAATGTATCTGTCATTCATGTTATGTATAGTGATTTAGGCCTCACTTAAATTATTCTATTTGCAACGGAGTAGGCCTGAGTCTCTAGTTTTCAGAATGGTAACATTTGTGTCTTTTATTGAATGGTCTTACACTCCTGGGGCTTTGAGAAGAAAGAATTACATTGTTGCATTTGGTAAAAAAGGGCCTTAAAAAGTACATTGGCGCTGCTCATGATTAACAGTGTATTATGTGGCCAAAACACTATCTGATGATGTGTGTAGGGTATCATTTTAACCGTGACAAGCAAGAGAAGAGAATTTGGGGTGTTTGAGAGATTATGCATATGTCATTTGAATTGTTGTTGTGTGCCAAAGTAAAAAAAACTGTCAAAAAATACAATTTTCTAAGTTGCGGTGCAATTTCAGCAAAACCGTACAAGTGCAAATGTTACAAAATATGTATATTTGGGTAGGTCTGGTTCTCTAGTTTTCAGAATGGTATCATTTATGACCTATATCAAATGTTCTGAGACACCAGGGGTTTTTCTAGGAAAGTATGACTGTATTGTTTCTGGTGCAAAAAATGGCCTTGAAAAATACATTGGCGCTGCTCATGATTAACAGTGTATTATGTGGCCAAAACATTATCTGATGATGTGTATAGGGTATCATTTTAACCGTGACAAGCAAGAGAAGAGAATTTGGGGTGTTTGAGAGATCATGCATATGTCATTTGAATTGTTTTTTCATGCCAAAGTAAAGAAAACTGTAAAAAAAAAAACATTTTCAAAGTTACGGTGCAATTTCATCAAAACCGCAAAAGTGCAAATGTTACAAAATATGTATATTTGGGTAGGTCTGGTTCTCTAGTTTTCAGAATGGTATCATTTATGACCTATATCAAATGTTCTGAGACACCAGGGGTTTTTCTAGGAAAGTATGACTGTATTGTTTCTGGTGCAAAAAATGGCCTTGAAAAATACATTGGCGCTGCTCATGATTAACAGTGTATTATGTGGCCAAAACATTATCTGATGATGTGTATAGGGTATCATTTTAACCGTGACAAGCAAGAGAAGATAATTTGGGGTGTTTGAGAGATCATGCATATGTCATTTGAATTGTTTTTTCATGCCAAAGTAAAGAAAACTGTAAAAAAAAAACATTTTCAAAGTTACGGTGCAATTTCATCAAAACCGCAAAAGTGCAAATGTTACAAAATATGTATATTTGGGTAGGTCTGGTTCTCTAGTTTTCAGAATGGTATCATTTATGACCTATATCAAATGTTCTGAGACACCAGGGGTTTTTCTAGGAAAGTATGACTGTATTGTTTCTGGTGCAAAAATTGGCCTTGAAAAATACATTGGCGCTGCTCATGATTAACAGTGTATTATGTGGCCAAAACACTATCTGATGATGTGTATAGGGTATCATTTTAACCGTGACAAGCAAGAGAAGATAATTTGGGGTGTTTGAGAGATTATGCATATGTCATTTGATTTTTGTTTTTTGGCAAACTGAATGAGAAGCAATAAAACTGTTATTTCCATATACTCTGTACCAAAATAAAACACTTGTAAAAAACACCAAAAGTGACAGAATTGAAAACCGAATGCATAAATAGTTACCTTAGGGACTCAGCTTTTAAAATATATATGCTATGAGGGTGAACTACTGTTATATTTGCAAATAAGGGCTTGAATTCATTGGTAGTATGCAATGAGAAAACAAAAAACACAACATAGGAAAAATACACCTTTATTTCCAAATAATATATTGTCACCATACTTTGCACTAGGGACATAATTTATATATTGTGACAACCAGGACAAATAGGCAGATAAAATGTGTGTGTTTTATGCACATTAGCAGTGTTTATTTTAAAACTATAGGGGATGAAAATGGAGAAATTGTGTATTTTTTCATTTTTTTCCTTGTTTTTCCCTTTAAAATGCATAAAAAGAAAAGGTATTACTGAAAATAAATATCGCCTCCAAAAAGCCTATTTAGCGGCAATAAAAACAAGGTATTGATCAATTTGCTGTGATACGTAGTGAAAAAGTTATTGGTGAATGAAAGGGAGGAGCGCTGAAAGGTGAAAATTGCTCTGGTCCGTTAGGGTAAAAACCCTTGGGGGTGAACTGGTTAATACACTCAGACCAGTTGCTGTTGAAATTGAAATTACACACTCCTAGGAGTTCTGGTTCACTATGATCCTGCCGGGCAATCTGCAACTCTTATTAACTTACCTAATCAATGGAATAAAATACAGTAACATATTTTTTTTTAAAAAAGAACACATCAAAAAAGCATGTAAAAACATGTGTCTATTGAGTTACATTATGTGTGTTTTACTTGCATTTTTGAAAAGAATGCAGCAAGTTGTGCGTTTTCAAAAGAGCACAATGTAAAATGCACATATAGCAATTCTACTTGCGGCCCATAGACTTGTATTACAGTAGTACATAGACTAGCGTTTCTGCCTATGTTCCCTGCCTCAGGGATGTGGCCGACACGAGGGCTATGTGCTGGGGCTGTGTGCTCACACTAGTCTTTTCTCTTAGATCTCACACACATGAAATGCAGGACTGCATGTTTGTTTCTATTTTTCAAGTCATGCTCACTCATCTGACTGCTATAATTTGCATATTACAGGGCTTTGTTTACATAGCTACATGAGATGTGCTTTTTGAGAGGAGAAGTCTAGGAAGAAAAACACTGTAATTAAATACTGTATCCAGAGACATTAAGAAAACAGATAACATGATGCAATCCTGTCACATGGTTTTAAAGGTCGCAGTGACAGATTTCCCTGCGCGTACTGCCACTACCTGCCAAGTCGGCCAACCAACCAGGGATAAATGTCTGCACAGGCTTGTCAACAAATTAAAACTAACACAACTTTTTTTTTTCCTGAGAATTTGGTTTGGGGTTGGGGTTTAGTCCCACTAAACCTGCATGGAAAGATATAAAAAATACATGCATTTTCCTTGAAATTTTGTGCATTTGTCATGTAGTTGAGGTACAGTGCAAATGACGGTGATTGAACTGCATGCTTTTTTCCTTTTAAAAAAGTGTGCAGCAGTATGTTTGTGTTGCGGCAAGGGGTTGAATGTGTTTCAGTGAAGAACTGTGTGCACTAGCGATTCTCTCTGGATCAGCAAATGCCTACAATTATTAATTACATTTTTGATTGGACTGAGAGCCTGAAAAGTAGTTAAAGCAAGTGTCATAACAAGCTATTATGATACCAGCACTATTTTTGTGTGTACTATAGACCCGAGGAAGCGGGTAAAGCCTGCGATACGCATTGTCACCTACTTTTGTGCAATAACATTTTTGAACTCCTACAAAGTAATTTGGCTATTGTTCTTCAGGAGAGGTAAGCTAACTACTACTACTCTCCTTTTTAAAGTAATTTTAGTTTTATATATTTTGGGAGCCTTCATTGTTTTCTTTTTAAAGTGAATCTGAAGCCACAAAAAAACAGATACTTACCGAAGGAGAGGGAAGGCTCTGGGTCCTGTATTGCCTTCCTGTTCCTCTCCTCATCCTCTCTTTCCCCCCGCAGGCTCCTCCATTCAAATCTCCTGCTACGGGATGCTTCAGAAGCCCAAGTGCTCCCAAACACAGGCAGTATTGCGCATGCGTGAGTGCGCAGTATGGAGTGGCCTGTCTTTGGGAGCTCGAGTGCTCCTGAAGACTTACAAAGCCCGATTGGAGACTACCAACGGGGGGGGGGGGGGGGGGGTAAGTATCTGGTTTTTTGGCTTCAGACTCCCTTTAAGTATGTATTTTTGTGTACAAATGCACTATTAAGTGTGAAGAATATAGTAAGTGAATGTAAGACCCCCGGAAGGGAAATTCTTAATGCCTCACTTAAGGCACTAATGTTTCCCTGTGTTACACTCCATTACAGTAGATTATAGATTTTCACCAGCACACAGGCTGTCATAAAGTTACATTAGTTATGTTAATTAGAATAGATAGGTAATATAATTTTTTACCCACCCTGTTTTAAAAGAACAGGCAAATGTTTGTGATTCATGGGGGCTTCCATCTTTGTCATGGGGCAGCCATCTTTTTGGTTGAAAGGAGGTGACAAGGAGCAGGAGACACAGTTCCAACTGTCCTGTGTCCTGATATCCCCTCCCAGCTGCACACGCTAGGCTTCAAATGTCAAATTTAAAATGTAAAAAAAAAAAATGTGCACCAAAACAGCAGAACTAGAGCAACAACATCAGAAATCCCATCATGCTTTGCACAGCCTCAGGGGAAAAAAGCCCGGGCAGTTTTCTTCTGTGCAGCTAAAAATGAGGCTTGGATAAGAGAAATAAAGTTCTGATGCTGTGAAACTGTTAAAGAAACACCAAGCCTTTTCAGTGCTGCTGAGTCGATTTTTAGTCTGGAGGTTCACTTTAACTATTAGTCAAAGATAACATAATTGAACACAAAATGCAGTTTTAAATAATGTTTTTTTAATATTTAGTGAGGAAAAAAAACTGCAAATCTACATGGCCATGTGTGAAAAAGTGATTGCCCCCCTTGTTAAATAACTTAACTGTGGTTTATCACACCTGAGTTCAATTTCTGTAGTCACCCCCATGCCTGATTACTGCCACACCTGTTTCAATCAAGAAATCACTTAAATAGGAGCTGACACACAGAAGTAGACCAAAAGCACCTCAAAAGCTAGACATCATGCCAAGATCCAAAGAAATTCAGGAACAAATGAGAACAAAAGTACTGTAATTGAGATCTATCAGTCTGGTAAAGGTTATAAAGCCATTTCTAAAGGGTTGGGACTCCAGTGAACCACAGTGAGAGCCATTATCCACAAATGGCATAAACATGGAACAGTGATGAACCTTCCCAGGAGTGGCCGGTCGACCAATATTACCCCAAGAGCGCAGAGAAAACTCATCCGAGAGGCCACAAAAGACCCCAGGACAACATCTAAAGAACTGCAGGCCTCACTTGCCTCAATTAAGGTCAATGTTCACGACTCTACCATAAGAAAGAGACTGGGCAAAAACGGCCTGCATGGCAGATATCCAAGGCGCAAACCACTTTTAAGCAAAAAGAACATTAAAGAGAACCCGAGGTGTGTTTAAAGAATATTATCTGCATACAGAGGCTGGATCTACCTATACAGCCCAGCCTCTGTTGCTATCCCAAACCCCACTAAGGTCCCCCTGCACTCTGCAATCCCTCATAAATCACAGCCGTGCTGTGAGGCTGTGTTTACATCTGTAGTGTCAGTCTCAGCTGCTCCCCCGCCTCCTGCATAGCTGCGGTCCCTGCCCCCGTCGCTTCCCTCCAATCAGCAGGGAGGGAAGGGATGCAGGCGGGGACTGGAGTTCTGCAGGAGGCGGGGAGAGCAGCAGACTGACACTATAGAGATAAACACAGCCAGCTCTGACAAGCTGTTTGTCAGCAGCATGGCTGTGATTTATGAGGGATTGCAGAGTGCAGGGGGACCTTAGGGGGGTTTGGGATAGCAACAGAGGCTGGGCTGTATAGGCAGATCCAGCCTCTGTATGCAGATAAAATTCTTCAAACCCACCTCGGGTTCTCTTTAAGGCTCGTCTCAATTTTGCTAAAAAAAACATCTCAATGATTGCCAAGACTTTTGGGAAAATACCTTGTGGACTGACGAGACAAAAGTTGAACTTTTTGGAAGCTGCGTGTCCAGTTACATCTGGCATAGAAGTAACACAGCATTTCAGCAAAAGAACATCATACCAAGAGTAAAATATGGTGGTGGTAGTGTGATGGTCTGGGGTTGTTTTGCTGCTTCAGGACCTGGAAGGCTTGCTGTGATAGATGGAACCATGAATTCTACTGTCTACCAAAAAATCCTGAAGGAGAATGTCCGGCCATCTGTTCGTCAACTCAAGCTGAAGCGATCTTGGGTGCTGCAGCAGGTCAATGACCCAAAACAAACCAGCAAATCCATCTCTGAATGGCTGAAGAAAAACAAAATGAAGACTTTGGAGTGGCCTAGTCAAAGTCCTGACCTGAATCCTATTGAGATGTTGTGGCATGACCTTAAAAAGGTGGTTCATGCTGGAAAAGCCTCAAATAAAGCTGAATTACAACAATTCTGCAAACATGAGTGGACCAAAATTCCTCCAGAGCGCTGTAAAAGACTTGTTGCAAGTTATCGCAAACGCTTGATTGCAGTTGTTGCTGCTAAGGGTGGCCCAACCCCTTATTAGGTTCAGGGGGCAATTTCTTTTTCACACAGCTCCATGTAGGTTTTGAGTTTTTTTTCTTGCTAAATAATAAAAAACCATCATTTAAAACTGCATTTTGTGTTCAATTATGTTATCTTTGAGTAATAGTTAACGGTTTTTGATGAGCAGAAACATTTAAGTGTGACAAACATGCAAAAGAATAAGAAATCAGGAAGGGGGCAAATAGTTTTTCACACCACTGTATGTGCAAGTTAGTCCATAGCAATTAATGTCAGCCTCCATAGCTTTTTCATTTAACATACTGTACCCTAAAACACAATGGAACATGCACTCAATGCTGTATAGAATGCATAATAACGATACAAGTAGTTTTCAGTTTTCTTGTGCTATAAAATAAATCTTGTTTTTAATCTAAGATTTTTGTTTTCTTCTTCCTTTTAGTCAAAGTTAACCTGGGGTCCATATCTGTGGTTTTATATGCTGAGAGTGGCAACATCAACATTGTCAGGTATTGTTGTGTCATCATCATTCCCATCATACAGTTCCAGTAATGAAAGTGATGCAGATTGGGAATTCAGTCTGCCATGATAAAGGTGCTTCATGCAACATGGCACCTGAACCAAAACATTAGGCTAGAGCTCCGCTTTTTGAAAAGTCTACAGAATATCAAATTGCATGTGATCCTGCAAATAAGGAAATTTTTATTTGGACTAATGATTTCCATTTCTCATGCCCTCTGTGTAGTAGGATTTCTGGTTAAATTATCACCCCACTGTGACTATTTTTAAAAGAAACATGAACTTAGAGGAAAATTAACATGAACCTGAGTCACACTGCAGGCATACCACCCTCACCATTTCTTGTTAAAACAGAGAGTGGTCACATGGGTCCTGTCTACACAAGCAGCAGACATAGCCACACCCCCTGCCTGTCTACCTGACCTTACAGCAGTCTCAACATTCATGTTTGATAGGCTTAAAGAGAATCTGTACTGTCCGATTTGTAAAATAAAAACATACCAATCGAGTCACTGTGATTCACTGGATCCCTCTTTGCTGTTTCTGCCGCTCCCCGCCGCGATCCTGGCTTTTAATCGTCCAGTTTAGGCAGTGTGCACAGACAAAAAACACGGCTGCTAACCAGGAACTGATGTTTGTTTGCGTGCGTGCGTGCGCGTACGTACGTACGCAGTACATACATACATACATTTTAGAAGAAGAGCGGGGGAGAGGGGGGATAATAATAATAAAGATGCACCCAGAGGTACTGTATATAAAATTAGATTAAAAACGACTAAAAGAAGAGAAAGGAGGTGGCTTTTGTGAGTGTGAGCCCACTTCCTCAGGCCAAATAATAGTGCCAAACACTAAACATAGCCGAGCAGGGAGCTTAGCAGTCGGAAACAGACGTTATTTCCCACAATGCAATGAGGTTTACAGTCAGGAATCTGTCAGGACCATGGACCTGACATCACGCTATGGGAGCGGTTTCACCTTAATGTCAGCCACACATACCCACCGATATCTGTAAAAAAAAAAAAAAAAAAAAAGGAAAGATTTCTTGTAGGAAAGGGGTTGTCAGCTACTGAATGAAGTTCAGATCATGGTTAAATTGCTGCTTTAAAATAAAAATAAGGCATTTTCAGGGCTATATACTATAAGTCTATGTAGCAGCACGGTGGTGTAGTGGTTAGCGCTCTTGCCTTGCAGTGCTGGGTCCCCCGTTTGAATCCCTGCGAGGTCAAAATCTGCAAGGAGTTTGTATGTTCTCCCCGTGTCTGTGTGGGTTTCCTCCAGGTACTCCGGTTTCCTCCCACATCCCAAAAACATACAGATAAGTTAATTGGTTGCCCCCATAGACTACAATACATACACTACACAATATAGACATATGACTATGGTAGGGACTAGATTGTGAGCCCCTCTGAGGGACAGTTAGTAAAAAGACTATATATACTCTGTACAGCGCTGCAGAAGATGTCGGCGCTATATAAATACTAAATAATAATATCAGCTTCTGTCTCCTGGTGCTAACTGAACCTCTGCTGTGCACGGAATTAGTTGCAATTTGGGTGAATACAGTGCAGTGACGTATACAGCATCTTCCAGAGAGTTGATAGCTGATTGATTGGTGTACAGGTAGGTAAGGGGGCAGTTTGGCATAAGAAGCTGTGCCCCAGGTTGATTCTCATATGGAGCCTTTGAAGATGAGTTTGTGTACATAAATTACCAGGCATACCCAGAATGTCTTTGTGTTACAATCTATCTTGCTATCTACTGAAGCCTGCTTTGATACTTGTTCTTTATAAACTATTACTCCTGTTGCTCTGTTAATGCAGAGGCACATTGGTTAGCAACCACCACTAAGTCCATTACCTGTTACTATGCTTTGTGCCGAAGTATTTATCTAATTTTTGACTGTACATTTTTTTTAAATCTCAGTTTGTGACTTCCTGGGGGAGAAAATTGCTTCAGTGCTGGGGGTCAGTACCCCGAAGTACCAGTATGCAATTGATGAATATTACAGAATGCAGAAAGAGGTATGTATGTGTATAAGTCATCAAATGAGTTCTGCTGATTTGTAACATGGCCCTTTGCATCCACATCCTGTTATTTTAAAGTGGCTACCCTGAAGATAAACACACACCAATCCACCCACCACTATACACCTCAGAAGCAGTTTTTGTGATTCTTTGACTCAAAGGGGTTTTGTGGATCTTTAAAAAAAAAGCAAACACTGACACTTACCTGGGGCTTTTATTGGCCCACTGCAGCTGTCGTGTCCTGTGCCGTCCTCCTATGATTCTCCGTCCGTTCCATGCTGCCGGTCCTGGTCCATTTATTTGTCTAACTAGACAAATAGTGCTCACTCGCGTCTCTGGGAGCTCACTACGCAGGCGCAGTACAAGGTTTTCTCATACTGCGCCTGTGCAGTAAGCTCCCAGAGACGCGCGCGGCAGTGAGCATGCTCATGGCCACGCAGCCGCAGTAGCATCAGCTGAATAATTGGACCGACGGCGGGGAACAGAGGATCGTAGGAGGACGGCACGGGACAGGACAGCTGCAGGGGGCAGATAGAAGCCCCAGGTAAGTGTCGTTTTTTTTTTTTTTTTTTAAATCCACAGAACCCAAGAGTACCTTAGATGGAGTCATATGGTGTGCTTTACCTGGGCCTTCCTCCAGCCCCATGAGGTGCGGATGTCCCTTGCCGTCCTCTTGGGCCCCTCCGTTCACTTACAATAGCTCCCAGTAATCTGGCCAGTCTGCACATGCATGGTCGCACTCCCGCCGAGTTCCCGTGCAAGGGTAGCATCCTGCGTTTTAAGCTGCAGGTGTGCTCGGCCAGGCAGATGGATTACCAGGAGCTATTACAAGTTAATGGAGGGGCCCGTCACACCTCATGGGGCTTGAGGGAGCCCCAGGTAAGTATAAATACACCTTATGACTCTCTCAGGTTCTTTTTAAAATCACAAAATCTTGCTACAGCAGTTCAGCATACATAAAACCTATTTTCACTTTTGGATTCTAGAGATGCTATTTTCACATTGCAGATTTTTTTGCCAAATCTGGAGTTGAAGCAACCAAATGCAATAGCTGATTTTTAGTATATGTTCCAGCTCCAAGCTGGATAGAGTTGCATAAAATGTTTGTCAAACTGAAATTATTAGCATTGATGTCATTTGTGGCTTCATCCAGGTCCAGTTACTGAAGATTCCCAAACACTTTGTTCAAAATAAACACTATATTTGTGATATTATGATAGGTGACCTGCTTGCTTTCCTAAGGATGTCAAGTCACGTCATTGGACAAATACCCTTTTTACCAAATGTGTTTTGCTGACTGCAGCCGACTATCTCAGGTGATCTTTTTAAAGAGGCACCACAACGACGGATAGTAGAATGTAATACATTATTCAGGATACCCAATTTTATGTTACGGTAATTATCCTAGTTTTAGCATCAGAAACACATCCTGTATGTATATATTATGTTACCCTGCCTTCCCATTGATGTTTAGCCTAGGCTATTTCGTTATGCAGAATACTCCTCCCAGTGCACTCTGGGAGACCAGATGTTGTTTCTGCTCACTTCGGAACACAAACATTCTGCAGTGATGCTTCTTGCCAGCAGTAAAGATGTCGCCACCTGTGATAAATGTAACACTGTAAATCAGGTTGAGGAAAGATCTTACAATGGGCACACCATGACCACATAATGTGTAAATGAATATTGTAAAGTGTGAGCAATTTTAATCATTAACTTACATTCAGTAAAGTTCCTCAAGTAAAAATAATCTGTCGAAATGTGTTGTGTGAATAATGGCCGCATCATACTGTTGAAGTGTGATGCATTTTTTTCTGGAACATTGCAGTGCAGTTGAAGAATAATCACATCACAACTTACTGTTAAGTGTGTAACTCAGAACTCCTGAGTTAAATGATTAAAATGGTCTTATTAGTAGCTGTAAGAAATGCATTCCCCAGCAGAAGCATCACTGAGAATCCTTAAAATACAGCTGACCTTATAACAATGACCCATGTCTTTCTGGAGTGTAGGTGGAAGAGGAGGAGGAAGAGAATGAAATGTCAGAGCAAGCTGAGAAGCAGTACCAGGAGCAGTGCAGTCAGCAGCAGCCACCCAATGAGAGCAATGCTCAAACACAGCAGCCTGAGGCCGCCACCTCCTTTGTGAACATTAGCTTTGTGATGGAAGAAGAGGCCTCTGGGAATCTGGCACAGAAGCAGGAACTGTCTGCTGTCCCCACCTAGCAGGAGGTGGGCCTGGACTGTTACTGGGAAAAGCTACACCTGCCAAATTCAAAATGGTGCCTTTGGTAAAATAACTTGTCCCGTTTCAACACACTTTACACTGTGTAATAATTAGAAATGGCCGATAAGATGCATGTAAGTCAGTTAATGCAAAAGTTGTGGTCATTTTATGCAGCATGGAAATGGACCAATCAAATGCAACCTCTGCTGCATTTGATTGCTCCATTTTCAACCTGCATGCATTGCCATAATATACGCATCAACTTCAATTATTTCCATCTCCTTGGCCATCTCTTGTCATATTAAAACCATAACACTGATTACCCAGGGAAATCTATGTTCACATGATTATAGAATCTGTAATGTCCGGACCTTTTTGAGCTACAGTGTGATGTCTCCATACGTGTAACATCTTATTGCCTGCATGTATATATGTGTGACTTTTTGCTTTCTTTTCAAAAGTGTGTCCATAAACTTGTCTGTTTATAATAAGTTAAGGGAATAATATTGCTATAAAGATACTTTGTGTATATTTTATTAAACTGTACTATAGACAGGGTTTATAAATATGTAATATCTGTATAAAGTATGCATATGTATGTACACACTGAGCCCTAAACAACTGCTTTCTAATGTATGAGAAAGACCTTTGAGGGTATCATTAATATCAATACAAAAAGCTGTCAATCGTTATTTAAGTTTGTTTTCTTGGGTTTTTACGACTTATTGAGCACTCCATTTTTATTTTTGCACTATTTTATGGGGTTTAATTGTTGAGAAATCTTTTCCTCTGGGTGTTTGAAGATATATGCCTGGGGCTTCCTCCAGGCTGATTGCTCCCCTGGCCCACTCCTGCGCAGCTTGGATCCTCCGCTGTTTGGCCCGAAAAGTCCTTCAGTTGGGGCCAGTGGGAGCATGCGCAGTTTTGCAGCGTCTCCCCTCCATCACGTTCCCGGTGATGGAAGTGCACGTGTGGCCAGGCCACAAAAGTGCAGTATGCCCCTGACTGAAGGACTTTATGGGCCGAATAGATGATCTAGGCGGCCTGGGAGGGACGGTGAGGGAGCGATCTGCCTGAAGGGGGCTAGAGGAAGCTCCAGGTATGTATCTTTTTATATTGACCCATCTCAGGTTTCCTTTAATGCATAGGTGAATTAACATAGGTTTGACCTCTTTATTTTCACCCATAAACCCAGCAAAATCGAAATAGCAGGCCTAGTCTGGGAACGCTACTTGGCTACAACCTAGCAACTAAGGAATAGCTTACAAACACGAATCTCTATTCTGAATGTGTTGGAACAGAAACTGAGGCTTTATACATGTGAGTTGTGGCAGAGGGAGGTTAACCCACTGTAGTTGCCACCTCGCTCAACTCTGTATTCCATCCTTCCTCCTTCACAGCCGGAAGCAGTAATGAGAAAGGTGCCAGAGGTGCATGGCCTAATGACCGCTTTGCATGGAAAACCTAGCTTATTCTGAAGCTGAGTGTGCACAGCCGCATGTATCTTAAATGGTGGAACGCAGCCACAGAGTTAACACCATTAGCCCCCACACGTATGAAGGCTGTGTTTCTGTTCCAACACATTCAGAAGCTCATCCTTACTATAGCAACTAAGGATGGTCAATGAGATACAAATTTCTCCTTACATTAAAATTTTCATGTACACTATATGCAGCTTGACATTGGACCCATTAGAATAACTACCTTTTAACTCTTATTGGTCCAAGGTCAAGCTGCATAACCTCTACATGAAATGTAAATGCAAGGATAAATTATTTGTATCTCATTCATCATCCCTAACTTGTAGCCATATCCTCCTTATGTCTAAGTATATGGGTAGAGGTGGGACTTGACAGCTATGCCTCAGTTAGAGGCTATGCAGAACTCTGAAGGTATCTTCACTTTTATCTATCTGTTACTGTAAGTGACCATTCTGGGTAACAGTTCTGGAACATTTGTTGAACAGACACATTCTTGTCAAAGGGAGAAAATGCTACACTGATCCTGTTAATGGTATAGGGAAGAATATAGTTAGCATTATACATCTGTACACAACACATTTTATTAAATAGTCATACATGGTTTGGTAATGGCTTGATCGGGCAAGCTATCCGTGGTTGAACAGCAGACCACGGGAGGACAGCGTGGGACTTAGAATTGTTTATAGAGTAGAGGAAGCCCTGGGTAAGTATCAAATAGTTAGTTGTTAAGATCTCTGGTTTACTTTAAGCATCTTTAAACACTCTTTCATCATTGCATTGACTCTGCTGCTACAACTGATCATTCTTTATTTGGCAAAGCAACACAATTACCCAAATGAAGCAAACTAAAGCATAAAAAGTGATGCTGTGAAAAAGTGTGTGCATTTTCTTTCCCATCCATAACAGTAACACCAAATGAATGTTGTTTTCCATGTGTGCTATTCTCAGTGGTCTCACTAATTCCTCTGGCCAGACTTCCAGTGCAAGCAGCAGTATCTTTATAGGAAAACAAGCTCCAAGCATTTTATGTGCCTGCATATTAATAAGCTATGATTGAGTGGAAAATGAAACAGTCCCTGCAGCCAGAGCTTTATAGAAGAAACTAAAGCAAACAGTCCTGCTCATCAGAAATCTGCTGTATGCTTCCTGGTTGCTGCAATTCTGTGTTGTGTAAACAGGAATGAAGAAAGCTGTCCTTTCCTGGTCAGAGATCTGCTATATATGTTCTGAGATTATATATATATATATATATTTATATTTATATTAATTATATGTTCTGAGACAAGAGGAGTGCTTGGTGTCAATGTGGGTTATGAGCAGTAGAGTATTGTAGTGTGGTAACCATACCCAGATTGTATTTAACAAGGATAATGGTACTTACTGCCTAACTAAATATTAAGAACAAACTTTCAATATGTTTTGTCTTCGACTCCGAACTTGTTTACTGAGCTGCCTCTGAAAGGGTGTCTTATACATATCTAAGCATCAGTAGGCAGAGAGATTATATTTCTAATACAGATCAATTGCCAAAATGTTGTAACATTAATTTACAAAAGTCTGATTTAGGATTACATATTTATAGATTAGATGGTCTGGGCAATGAGAGGAGAAAGGACTTATGCTGGGTACACACTGAGATTTTCTGGCCAATTTACTGTTAGATCGATTATTTCCAACATGTCAGATTTGCTTCCTGATCGATTTCCGGGTATTTTCCGATAGTTTTCCATTAACTTTAATAGGAAATCGATCAGAAAGCAAATCGGACATGTTGGAAATAATCGATCTGACAGTAAATCGGCCAAAAATCTCAGTTTTTATCCAGCAGAAGGCTATTGTGCGTAACAATCTTTCAGGGGCAAGACCAGTAGCTAGCATGGAGCCTGGAGTTTTCTCCAGGCTAGTTACAGGGCTTGCCTCTAATTATAAACTCACTCTTATTCTTTTGAGTTAGCCAGTAAATGGTTTCTTACTCTAAGGCTGCTTCCACACAGAAGTTACAGGCGCACGTTAGTGCAGCCTGTAACGCTCCCCAACTCACAGCAATACAAAGTCAATGGGGCTGTTCACACTGCCCACGTTGCGTTACATGTAACGCTGCACGTTCTTCAGAACGTGCAGCATACTATAGCGTTCCAGCGGCTTAAGCCGCGTTAGACTGTTTGCACATGCTCAGTATTGGCCGCATCACGTGGTCCCGCTGGCCAATCAGCGCCACTCTCACTGCCTTAATGCGGAAAGAGCCGCTTAACGCGGCTTACTCAACGTCATCTACCAACACCGGCAGGCGTTGCGTTAAGGGACGTTATGCGACCATAATGTCCACTATAACGCAACGTCCCGGTGTGTAACTAGCCTAAAATGTTCTATTTGTCTGGACTTGGGAAACACAGTATCACATCTCAGCAATGCCCTCACACTCTGATTTAGTAATACTCTTTTGAGCTATGACCTCAGTGGTCCAGCAAATCTGGTCTATTACATGGCAACCTTCACCTAAGTAATATTACAACCTAGAAAGATTACTAAAGCGTTGTAAATGGGCAGTTTGGGGAATGCCATTGCATGGACACACCCACACTGAGACCTCCATCCTATTTATCCTGTGTTTTATTACAAAATATACCTTTTTGTGAGAAATGTCTCACTATAATAGATGTATTCACAAACTTCTCTGCAGCATTTACAATGTTCTGATATGACGCAGGCAAAGGTTGCACACTCCTCCTCAAAGTCCAGTTTAGGACAGATCGCTTGTGCCTCCTGGCTTAGTAGAACCTTCATGAATCTACTCAAAGGCCTGGTGCACACCAAAAACCGCTAGCAGATCCGCAAAATGCTAGCAGATTTTGAAACGCTTTTTCTTTTAATGCAGCGTTTCAGCTAGCATTTTGCGGTTTTGTGAAGCGTTTTTGGTGTAGTAGATTTCATGTATTGTTACAGTTAAGCTGTTACTGAACAGCTACTGTAACAAAAACCGCCTGGCAAACCGCTCTGAAGTGCCGTTTTTCAGAGCGGTTTGCGTTTTTCCTATACTTAACATTGAGGCAGAAACGCATCCGCAATCCAAAATCTGCAGCAGCCCGGGAGTATGCGTTTCTGCAAAACGCCTCCCGCTCTGGTGTGCACCAGCCCATTGAAATACATTACCCTAGCGGATCCGCACTCGCAAGCAGATCGCAAACCGCAGCCGAACCGCTCTGGTGTGCACTAGGCCATAGAAGCCTAAGTGGAAATTATCATCCACATGAAGAACACCATTATGTCAGGTGAAAACTGGCACTTTCAGATCGCCATGGTAATAAAAGTGGTGATCTTGTCAGCAAATTGACATTTATGAGTGCAAATCTCTCTCTCTCAAAAAAAAAACTACCCTCATATTCCACAATTGCCATATTTACTCACAGCATTTGCCACTTTCATTCTGGTGCTTGCCATATTCTGCAATGGAGAAGAGATTTCAAACACCTGGTTCACAACCTCTGCCACAAATTGTCACTTTAATAGGAAATAAATATGGCAGCCTCCATATTCTACTCATTTCAGCTGTCCTTTAAACAATACCAGTTGCCTGGCATCCTGCTGATTTCTTTGGCTGCAGTGGTGTTCAAATCGCACACCTAAAACAAGCATGCAGCTAATCTTGTCAGATCTGACAATGTCAAACACCTGATCTGCTGCATGCTTGTTCAGGTTCTATGGCTAAATGCATCAGAGGCAGATGAGCAGCAGGATAGCCAGGCAACTGGTATTGCGTAAAATGAAAAAATATGGCAGCCTCCATATCCCTCTTGTTACTGTTGAATACTGCCATTTTTTCTAGGCTAGCAAGAAGTAATGGTCATAGCCAACCATGTACGCCTCTAGTCAAGTGAATGGAATTGCAAGTCACTTCTTACAATACTCATGATTAAAACACTCACCAGTGATCAAAATGACATTCTTTTAATAAATACAGCATTATAAAGATGGATATTTCTTAATATGTCAATTTCATAATAAACAAAACAGATGCTGCAATTCAACTAATAGAAAGGTAGCTGGCGCCAGTTATCACACAGATGATTCCAAACTGCATCAAATAAGGCAGTTCTCTATGACTCAGAGTTCCTCAACCCTGTCCTCAAGGCCCACCAACAGTACATGTTTTGCATAGGTAGAAAAAAAAGTTTTGTAAAAAATAATACCTTTTAATACTGAAGATACATGTTTTGCAGAAAACCACAAGCATGCACAGGTGAGGTAATTAGTGTCTCAGCAGAGCTTATTAACTACCTCTGTGGATTTCCACAAAACATGCACTGTTGCTGGGCCTTGAGGACAGGGTTGGGGAACGCTGCGTCTATGTGACAATTCTAATCTGTCATGTATACTGCAGCTCACCTTTATCAAGCCTAGTACAAACTTACAAGGACAATGGTGTAGCCAGGAAAATGGCAAGCAAAATCTGATTGGTTGTTTGTACCAGTTTCCATAAATATTTAGAATTTCTGCAGTAGGATTATACTTTTCTGTTACCAATGATACATTTTGATAATCCTGTATACTGAAGTTTGTAACATTTATGCCAAAATAAAAGAATTTCAACTGAAAATATGATTATTTATAAATGACATACTGTGTAGGTTTATATAAGACACTGGGTGGTAATTAATTCTACCTTCCTTATCCTCAGCTGCATTAAAGCTCAACTAAATACACAAATAAACAAGGCAAATTCTAACAGGAATCGAGAAGTATAAGTAGAGGCAACATAGTGAATGAAGTATGTGTGTACGATGTGTACGATACAGGTTTGCCACTCTGGTACAACTCACTTCCTCTTTAGATTCAGCAGATTGGCAGGCTAGTCATATGTATAAAGCCAGAATCGTGCCCAATTAGGACTCAACCCTCCACGGATGTATATCCAATATTTATTGCATGGCAATGGCAGTAGTACAACAGTATAACAAACAGCATGGCGTTTCGAGTCCTAATTGGGCACGGTTCTGGCTTTGGACTTAGGGAGGAGTGAGGGACCTCTAGCCAAGCCATAGACTACATTTCCCAGCATTCCTGTAGAAACCATGTTTGTACATATGCAGGTGGGACTTGTAGTATAAAGAGAAACCGTGACTAAGAATTGAACTTCATCCCAATCAGTAGCTGATACCCCCTTTTACATGAAAAATCTATTCCTTTTCACAAATGGATCATCAGGGGGCTCTGTGTGGCTGATATAGTGGTATAACCCCTCCCACAGGAAACTGTGAGGACCATGGTCCTGGCAGTTTCCGGTCTGAACCTCGTTCCATAGTGGGAAATAGCTGTTTACTGCTGTTTCCAACTGTAAAAAAAAATTAAAAAAAAATAGCATCTCCTTCCACTGACCTCACCTGCCAGCAGTAAAAATGTCACCATGTGATAAATGTCAGGATGTAAATCGGAGATCATTTATACATAATGATTGTAAAAACATAGCACTTTTTTATTACATTCATTTCACTGGAGTTCCTCTTTAAAAGAAATGGGGGAGATCAATCATAAGGCCTCTTTTCCACACGTGGCTGAACACGCTTGTTAACCACAAGCGCCATTTGGCTGTAATTACATGCAGCTGAATGGCAGCGTTTAGTTGCCTGGCAGCTAGTGCCCGGGAATGAAACTGCCATGCTCAGATGCAACTTCATGCCAGTCTACTGCCTGTGCAGAGCGCTAGCAAACTCCTGGCTGGCAGACAAGAGCAGCTGACAGCTGGTGAATTCACCCCAGACCTTAAATTGCTAAATGGAAACCAGCCAAGCCGGAGAGGTACCCTGTATGGATAGGTACACCATGGCAGACAAGCAGAGACACACAACTTTTTGTTCAAGACATTCATTGTCTAAGGTAGTACTTACAATATTCAACATGATTGCTATAATCAATTGCCTTGTTCAATTTAGAGTTTAATTGGCCATTAGTTTAAAGTGGAATAAAACTCTGACATAACATTTAATTAAAATGTGTTTTCCTACTTTTTATTACCCATTTAGTTAACATATTTGCTTTTGTGCACACTTAATATGATCTGTTCACAAATTACAAGTTCCAAAAATCGTTTATCTGCTCTGAAAGCTGCCATTGCATTTTATCCATAGATTTGAATATATAAATACAGCAGCTATCTAGTTATAATTTCTCATATGTCTCTGCTTGTAAGCTCAGTACAGTTCCATTTCAGCACGTCTGTCTGTAGCTAATTGTAGGAAGAACGGAATGTAAACAAAAAATAATGTCATCACCTCTTCTACTGCAGGGAGCTTTCCATTAAAGAACAACATGCTGTGTTTAACTGCTTGAATGCTGTTCTGCAACATTTTTTTTGTGGTAGTAGGTTTAAAATGCACCTAAACCGAGCGGAATATAGAGGTTTCCTTTTTAACAATACCAGTTGCCTGGCATCCTGCTGATCTCTTTGGCTGCAGTAGTGGCTGAAACACACCTAAAACAAGCATGCAGCTAATCCAGTCTGATTTCAGTCAGAGCACTTGATCTGCATGCTTGTTCAGGGGCTGTGGCTAAAAGTATTAGAGACACAGGATAAGCAGGAGAGTCAGGCAATTGGCATTATTTTAAAAGGAAGAAAAAAAAATCTATATCCATTGAAGGCTGTACATAATCTGAGTTTCAGACCACTTTAAGTATTGGGGACACTGTGTGGGCTACATTACCTGCTGCTGATCAATCCCTTTCCCTGTTCTTTACATTTGACTGGCCCTTTCAGTTGAAGGATCCAGAAGAAGTACCCATGCATGAGCGATTATGAACTGCAAATGTGCAAGTTGCAAACCGCGCATGGCCAGCAAAAAAGAAGAAATTGTGCATGAGCGTTTTCTTTAAGGGCCCTTTTCCACAGTGGCTGAATTGCGTGCTCAGTGAGCAGTTACAAGCAGCAGCAAACAGTTACCAAGCAGCAGTGAGCAGGTGCGAGCTATCTGCGCCTGCGCAGTAGAGAAGACCCAAACAGGCTCCGCTATTTCCACCGAAGCCCAAGCGGCAAGGAACATCTGCAGGCAAAGGAATATATGTTCGTCTGCGAGAGCTCTCCTACCTGCCTGAGAGGAGAGTCCAGACTGGAGCCTTTTCTACCTGTTGGCACTGATATTCCTATCTAACAGAGCGGCTTTGATCATCTGTTTTCTGGCCTCGGCATTATTTCCAGTATAGTGCACAGGTGGTGTTACATGCCTGCCATGCAGCTAGCACAAGTCCCTTGAGATGGTTAATCACAGCTTTCAGCACTGGATAGGCGAAATGGATGAAACAGAGACAAAAGTTGACAGATTCCCTTTACAGTTTATATAGAAACCATGCATTCAATAACACTGTTGTGTTTTTCCACCGTCTGTGCTCACATTTCTGTTCCTGTATTAAACGTTTTCCTGCCACATAAGAGACTTATGACTGGGGAGCACTGAAATAAGTATCAGTCCATCAGTACGTTATGTATCGTCAATATCTGCAGGGCTTTCTCCATCAGTAGCCACCAGCACTTCTCGATTTTCATAAGTCCAGAAACCATTGAGGTCAATGAGAATACTGCAGACTGTATCTCCTTGGCTGCTCTGGATCAGATCCTGTAAAGTGATACACAAAGGGTCCTTTGGTTTCACCATGTCAAAGATTTCATCCTGGAACAGAAAGAAAACATGTCAGGCCATAGACATAATTTACTAACGACCTCATTTGCCTTTGGCATTACATTATCTTGTTATTACACATCATAAGCCATTTAGTAATCTAAATCAATTTTGATTTGAAACCAGGTATACATTTTCTAGATTGCGCAAAAGGTGGATCAGCGCATCACCAGGCCGCCTCCGTATGGCCTCCAATCAAAGGTGCGCTGAGCCCCCCTAGAAACTGCAAACGCACCTTGAGCCCAAACAGAAGCTCTGCATATACAGGGGGTGCAGAATTATTAGGCAAGTTGTATTTTTGAGAAATAATTTTATTATTGAACAACAACCATGTTCTCAATGAACCCAAAAAACTCATTAATATCAAAGCTGAATATTTTTGAAAGTAGCTTTTAGTTTGTTTTTAGTTTTAGCTATTTTAGGGGGATATCTGTGTGTGCAGGTGACTATTACTGTGCATAATTATTAGGCAACTTAACAAAAAACAAATATATACCCATTTCAATTATTTATTTTTACCAGTGAAACCAATATAACATCTCAACATACACAAATATACATTTCTGACATTCAAAAACAAAACAAAAACAAATCAGTGACCAATATAGCCACCTTTCTTTGCAAGGACACTCAAAAGCCTGCCATGCAGGGATTCTGTCAGTGTTTTGATCTGTTCACCATCAACATTGCGTGCAGCAGCAACCACAGCCTCCCAGACACTGTTCAGAGAGGTGTACTGTTTTCCCTCCTTGTAAATCTCAAATTTTATGATGGACCACAGGTTCTCAATGGTGTTCAGATCAGGTGAACAAGGAGGCCATGTCATTAGTTTTTCTTCTTTTATACCCTTTCTTTCCAGCCACGCTGTAAAGTACTTGGACGCGTGTGATGGAGCATTGTCCTGCATGAAAATCATGTTTTTCTTGAAGGATGCTGACTTCTTCCTGTGCTTGAAGAAGGTGTCTTCCAGAAACTGGTAGTAGGACTGGGAGTTGAGCTTGACTCCATCCTCAACCCGAAAAGGCCCCACAAGCTCATCTTTGATGATACCAGCCCAAACCAGTACTCCACCTCCACCTTGCTGGCGTCTGAGTCGGACTGGAGCTCTCTACCCTTTACCAATCCAGCCACGGGCCCATCCATCTGGCCCATCAAGACTCACTCTCATTTCATCAGTCCATAAAACCTTAGAAAAATCATTCTTGAGATATTTCTTGACCCAGTCTTGACGTTTCAGCTTGTGTGTCTTGTTCAGTGGTGGTCGTCTTTCAGCCTTTTTTTACCTTGGCCAGGTCTCTGAGTATTTCACACCTTGTGCTTTTGGGCACTCCAGTGATGTTGCAGCTCTGAAATATGGCCAAACTGGTGGCAAGTGGCATCTTGGCAGCTGCACGCTTGACTTTTCTCAGTTCATGGGCAGTTATTTTGTGCCTTGGTTTTTCCACACGCTTCTTGCGACCCTGTTGACTATTTTGAATGAAACGCTTGATTGTTCGATGATCACGCTTCAGAAGCTTTGCAATTTTAAGAGTGCTGCATCCCTCTGCAAGATATCTCACTATTTTTGACTTTTCTGAGCCTGTCAAGTCCTTCTTTTGACCCATTTTGCCAAAGGAAAGGAAGTTGCCTAATAATTATGCACACCTGATATAGGGTGTTGATGTCATTAGACCACACCCCTTCTCATTACAGAGATGCACATCCCCTAATATGCTTAATTGGTAGTAGGCTTTCGAGCCTATACAGCTTGGAGTAAGACAACATGCATAAAGAGGATGATGTGGTCAAAATACTCATTTGCCTAATAATTCTGCACTCCCTGTACACCAAAAGCAAGGCTGTTAAGTGGGAGCAGCTGACCAAAAAAAAAAAAAAAAAAAAATTAAATTAGTACACGGCAAGGAAATGAGCAGCGCTACTTAAAAACAGATAAGTGCCTACCTGCAAGAGAGTGCAAGCCCCACTTGTGGGGTAAAATACACACCTAGCATACACATGACCTGTCTACCACTGGAGGATGTTGGTTTCCTGTAACAGCTTGCATGCAACTTGTTAAGTACTTACCCCTCCCACTGCGGAGAAGTCATCCTCGATGGGAGGGGACCTAACACTAGCTAATTCCTAACCTATGCATATGCATAGCCTGGGTGCGCCACTAAGTAAAATTGAAAATTGCGCAAAAGGTGAATCAGCGCATCACCAGGCCACCTCCCTTTGGTGTATATGCAGAGCTTCTGTCTGGGTTCAAGGTGCGTTTGCAGTTTCTGGGGAGGCTCAGCGCACCTCTGATTGGAGGCCATTCGGAGGCGGCCTGGTGATGCGCTGATCCACCTTTTGCGCAATTTTCAATTTTACTTGGTGGCGCACCCAGGCTATGCATAGGTTAGGATTTAGTTAGTGTTAGGTCCCCTCCCATCGAGGATGACTTCTCCGCAGTGGGAGGGGTAAGTACTTAACAAGTTGCATGCAAGCTGTTACAGGAAACCAACATCCTCCAGTGGTAGACAGGTTATGTGTATGCTAGGTGTGTATTTTATCCCACAAGTGGGGCTTGCACTCTCTTGCAGGTAGGCACTTATCTGTTTTTAAAGTAGCGCTGCTCATTTCCTTTCCATGTACTAATATAGTTTTCTAGATATTCAATAAATAAAGATATTATTGTACAGAGTTAATTAACAGAAATACATAGGAAGACAAAAATATTAGTGGTTAATTTGCAAACGTTTTATAAGACTAGTTTTCAGGTACGTAGTCTCCTTCAGGTATATTACAAATGAAAGCTTAGTCAACAGAATATATACACACTGTTCAGACTGTTGATTGATAAAGTGCAACTATATGGATTCCAAATGTCCTGGCTACAAAACAATTAATGGTTATTAAAGCGGATCAGAGATGAAAAGCTAACTATAACAAGTAACGTGTCTATAGATCTTAAAGTTTAGATAGTTTACACAGCAAATCTAGCTGCACACAGCTTTAATAGAATATGATTATTTCTTCCTGTGATACAATGACAGCAGCCATGTTGTTTGTAAACATTACACAGAGGCAGGCTTATCTGCATCTTGAGCAAAAAAAAAAAAAATCTAATCCCCCCCCTCCTCCCCTCTGCCTCTGAAATCTCTGGCTAATAATACCTCCCCCTCCTCCTGCCCAGACTGAGCTCCCATGAGCCCTTGCTACTGTCTGAAAGTGCCTTGGCTCTCTGAAAACCTGTGGGCGTGGCTTGTTTCGTTTATAGGGAATTAGAGTATTAAAACAAAAACAAAAAAGTATTTGGCTTGAGGAATGCCCTATAAACAATAGGAAAGGACCACAATTATGCAATGAGTAAAAGTTCATCTTGGATCCACTTTAACAAGGTGTAAGGCTTGGAACCCACTAGGAATCGCTGCAGCACTTTCAAATCGACGCAGCTCTGTGTGCAGCAATTCCTAGAGCGTTTGCGATTTCCTGATGCTGTCCGTAGCCCCACCCCCTAAAGGAAGAGGTCGCAGGTGCTTCTCTAGGACCAATCAGAGAAGTGCCTGTAACCTCTTCCTTTAGGTGGCGGAGCTACTGACAGAAGAAGGAAATCAAGACACTGGATGAGTATTTAAAGTTTTATTTAAAACGTGATTGCTCCCCCCCTCAAAGCACTGCATAATCGCTTTGATAAGCGATTTATGCAGCACTTATAGACTCAATCGGACTAATGGATCCCCCCTCCTACTCACATTGGCAAAGCGTCTTGGAATCGCTGGCGATTGTTGGCAATCCCAAAATGCTGCCCAAAACGCCCTAGTGGGTTCATAGCCTAAAGGGGCCCATACACTCAGCCGATATTCTGGCTGATTGATCGATCAAAATTGACCGATCGATTGGTCGATTGCAAATTGGTCGGCCGATTTCGATTGATTTCAATCGATCTTGCAGGGTGGAAAATCTAGGTCGATCTGTTGAGATTGCTTAGCATTTTGCATTGGCCCTAATGGAAATCTGATGGCAAAAAAATGCCATCAGATCGATTTTCAATAGATTTCAAACTGAAATCTATTGGAATTATAATCCTAGTTAAAAAATGTTCCTAAACACATCAGATAGATAAGAAATCTATCTGCTGCTAATCTGATGAGTGTATGGCCACCTTAAAGAGGAACTCCAGTGAAAATAATGTAGTAAAAAAAGTGCTTCATTTTTTACCATAATTATGTATAAATGATTTAGTCAGTGTTTGCTCATTGTAAAATCTTTCCTCTCCCAGATTCACATTCTGACATTTATTACATGGAGACATTGTTACTGTGGGCAGGTTATTTAGCTGTTTCTAGCTGCTCTGGCTGTTAGACAGCTAATAACAGCTGTTTCCTGTCTCTGAACATTGTTACATTGTGGCTGTTTGCCAGGAGTACCGCGGTCTTCAGAGGTTCT
Source organism: Hyperolius riggenbachi (assembly GCF_040937935.1). Taxonomy (NCBI): domain Eukaryota; kingdom Metazoa; phylum Chordata; class Amphibia; order Anura; family Hyperoliidae; genus Hyperolius; species Hyperolius riggenbachi. The sequence goes on along the minus strand of NC_090654.1, from coordinate 197,483,343 downwards.
TGTGGGAGGGATTTCAGCACAAAATCAGTCACACAGCGCCCCCTGATGGTCTGTTTGTGAAAATCATTGTCTTTCTCATGTAAAATGGGGTATCAGCTACTGATTGGGAAAAAGTTCAATTCTTGGTTGGAGTTTCTCTTTAAGAAGTACTGATTAGGTTTTGCCTGTTCCATATGGGCCCTGATTTCTAAAACTGGCCATACACTGTTTGATTTGTGGTAAATCAGGTGAACAATGGTATGCAATAAAAAAAACACAAACAAAAAAAATGTCATTGTCTCGCGGTTCTGCTGGCTATGGTGTCCCACAACAATCCTTCACATAAAAGGAATAAAGGTGCTCATACATTACTCGATTTTCCTGTTGGATGGACCATTGGTTTATTAAATAGGATTGTGGGAGAATCGATTATGTTCCAATCTGAAAGATGGAAATTGTCTAATCTACAAAATTATTCATTTGGGCAGGATGGAAGATCTTGGCTACTGTTCACATGATTTAGACTGACACTGAATCTATTTCTGTTTTCAGAGTATGTAGCCACAAAATTGTTCAGCTGGATTAATGAAGGAGCATCGCATAGGATCTCGCTTGCAGTGTGTGGGCCACTAGACAATCAACTTTATTTACTACACTGTTGATGACTGATAAAGCCAATCAAATCACAGTAAAGCTGGCCACTAACGGTCCAATTTCTAGAGAAAAATCGTTAGAGCGATCAGAAATTCTGATCGGACGAAAAATCGTTCACTACACCATCAACTAACCAATCATTGCTTCCTATCTATCACGACCACCAAGAAAATCCAAATTTTCGTTCGACGAAAATTCATTCGGGCGACATTTTTTTTCACTCATTCATAATCGATTGTGTCCACCAATGGAGATTATTTACAACCAATCCGATCAGAATTTCTGATCGCTCAAACGATTTTTCGCTAGAAATTGGACCGTTAGTGGCCAGCTTAAAGCAAGGGCATCCTCAGTGTAACTTTTTAAGCATGTGTATTTTTAATTACAAGGCGCATTTTATTTGTGTTTTTCAAACAATGCGTGTGACAGGAGCAATAGCAACAGAAAGCCAGCAGCCCACATAAGATCAGATCTCTGCTCGAATCTGGTGGTCATCAATAATTTACCAGATCTAACAATGCCTCCATTAACGCCAAGCACTCCTCTCTGAGCAGAGGGATTTACCGACAAGCACCGAGTGAAAGCAGGAATAAGAGGTTTGCTGTGGAAACACTTCACCAATCAACTTCAGGAAATCAACAACCTCACGGGACTCCTCAGCAGTAAAACATTAACCTGACATTTCATGTATAACAGCAAATAACAGAAAGAGAAGAACGCATACACCTTCTTGTACAATGCGTTCTTGCTTGGCCACTTCCTTGTAATGTGTTTAAAGGACCACTGTCGCGAAAATCTTAAAATATATGTAGACACGTACAAATAAGTAGTATGCTACTCCCCGAGTAGTATAATGAGCCATAGATTACTTCTCCTATTTTGCTGTCACTTACAGTAGGTAGTAGAAATTGGACATTTCCCAAGGGTTTTGGGCTAGTCCATCTCTCCATAGGGGAATCTCAGCATGGCTTTTATTCTTTATAAAGACACTACCTAAAAAGGATTTATACAAAGATGCTGGCCAGCCTGCCTGCTCAACATACACTTATTTTGGGCAGTTAGACAGAGAAACTGCCATTCACTGAGTGCTTTTGAAAATAAAGAAATCCCTGAGAATCCCCCATGAGGAGATGGGCTAGTCCAAAACCTGTTGGTTTTGTCAGATTTCTACTACCTACTGTAAGTGACAGCAACATAGGAGAAAAGTAATTTATGGCTCATTTTACTCTGGAAGAAAAAAGTACTTTTTATATGTTTATATAAATTTTAAATGTTATGATTTTTCAGTGGTCCTTTAAAGTGAAGCTCTAGCCAACATTTTATTATACACTAGGAAAAAAAATGTAGGAAATTGTTCTACTTTGTTTTTATAAAGAGTATTTTCAATTTTGCATAAGGTTAAAAATGTTATATTAACAATTACTTCCTGGTAAGTAAAGGATTAAATGGAGCCTGAAGTAAATCTCAGCAATATTACGGTAACTGAGCACAAGATGAGAACATACAAAGTTAGCACATGATTTTTTTTTATTTTGTTACCAGAGTTATGGGAGGAGTCCTACTGCTGATACAGGATCTGGAGGTAGGCTCCAGTGCCGGGAAAACGTCCCTAACTTTAACCCTCCAAGCCCCTGTACTGGTCGACAGCTTCACTGATCCAACAAGGAAGCTCAGCTCATGTTCCTTTCAGTTCTATTTACATCTGCTTCAAGTTTCCAGCAGGGCTGCACAGTTTTCATCAGAGCCCAGTGTAAAACATACAGTGCAATCTATCTAAAAACGCACACCCAATGTCACACTGTAAACCATGAAATAACAGTGTTCTGCAGGGCTGACATGAGTTCTGCTACTACACCTGTCATATCAATTGGATCAAACATTCTTTACATTAAAATTAGATTGGTAATAGATGCCTGGGTGGGAACTGGTATAAGTACCATATATCATCTCGGATAGGATCACAGCTGACTTTTTGAAAAGTTGGGGGTGTCAGCCTATCCGTGGGGATAAAGTGCGGGTGACGTGTGTGGGCCCCCATAAGCTTAGTCCACTGCGGAATGTGCTGCAGCATGTACAGCTACCTGTCCTCCCTCCGGTGTGCTTACTCTAGTGTTCCTGGCAGCTTTCCAAACTGGACACTAAAGCTCCAGACTCGCTGCGGTCACATGACAGTAAGCCTGGAACTCTAGCTACACGGGACTCCAGGGGAAGCAAGCTGGAGCAAGGACAGGTGGCTATATATGCTAAAGCATTCTTGTATGCGCACTCTGCACCTAAAAATCAGCATTCTGCATGGAAAGGAGGGGGGGGGACCACAGCATAACCTTGGGGGGAGGGAAGGGTCGGCCAATTGGCGGGAAATAGCTTTGGGCCTTTTTTTTTTTTAGGATAAAACTATTGGGGCAGCTTATGCGTGGGTGAGGGGTGTGTGTGTGTGTGTGTGTGTGTACGGTATGTAATTTTCTTTTTGTTTACTTTTGCATCATGCAGTTACAATGTTTATGATGTATTACAGAAAGGCTAGTGATGTTGTTATGAAATCAGGGGATGCGGTGTGTGTATTGATTGTGTGCAAAGCAATAAATGTAGCACAAATTGCTGAAAACCTTAATGTTGGGCATGAGAGAAAGGCATCAGAAAGCACAGTGTATTACATTTTACCGTATACGGAACTGCGTAGCCACAGATCAGTCAGAGTGACATGGAACAATGACGGAAGGTAGCCTGGTCTGGTGAATGACATTCCCCTTTGCACCATGTAGATGGCTGGGTGGATATGTGCCTGTATCTGTGAGATAATTCAATCCATGGATCCATAGGAGACCTCAGCTCTTCCTATTCAGTAAGCAGTTACCTAGTCAGTGAGGAGTCCTTGGGCAAGACTGCATAACAATGCAAGGTGGCCTATTGAGTGCGCCATTAGTGGATGCATCTCTGAAGCGCTTTGATTCCAGCAGGAGAAAAGCTCTATACAAATGTCAGGATAATAGTTATTACTACTAATGTCAGGGTAGGTTAGGGAGCGAATGTAGGTCAATTGGTGGAGAGGGGGTTGTAAGGTATCAGAGTTAATTTTCAGCACCAAACCACCTGGATGTTGTATCCTTTACCTCACTTCTCCTTCCACATTTCATTAGAGGGAGAGCTGTCTAGAGCAGGCTTTCTCAACCAGGGTTCCCAGGAACCCCAGGGTTCCTTGAGCACTCTGCAGGGGTTCCTTGGCATTTTCCCCTATCGTGGGGGAAGTATAATAGAGCACATTATAATAGGTGGTACTGTAACAAGAAGCACTAAATTGGTGGCTCAGGAGACAGTATAATGAGTGGCACTGTAATAGGGAGTAGTGAAATAAACAGCCACACCTACTTTTAAAGACCATGCCTCCTGCAAAATAAATGCGGGGGTTCCTCGAGATCAAAAAATTGTTTGCAGGGGTTCCTTGCGATCCAAAAGTTATTTGCAGGGTTCCTCCAGGGTAAAAAGAGGTTGAGAAAGGCTGGTCTAGAGGCAGAATTAGGATGAAGTTTGTTAGAAATACTTGGATTCTCACCTTTACATCCTGGAAAGAGACCTGATCTTGTCCATGTATCTTCATTTGCTCTTGAATTGCCTAATATGGAGAAAATAGCAGAACATAATAAAATATGGACACTGCAATTTAAGGCTTCACAGAAGAAAACAGGTAATTTCCCAAGAACAGACTTGATTAATTCACATTTACTACTGAAGCCAGCAGAAAGAAATCTGTGGTGATACAAACCTACAGCTCAAATCACACAGACTGACTCACACAGGAGGAACACAACTTTCCCTCTTTAACTTGGTAAAGTAAACTAATAGTTGATCTATGTCGTCATACATGTCAAACTCCGGCCTGTGGGCCAAATCTGGCCCTCAGAGCCATTAAGTTTGGCCCCAAGTGGTTTCCACTTTGCATTAGGTTTGGCCCTCTCTAGACCACCAGGGAAGCTATTTTGGAGGCGAAGCACTAGATCACCAGGGAAGCCATATGGGGGAGGGAGTGGGAAAGCACTAGACACCAGAAAACATACAGGGGAGGGAGGAGGACCACTAAACACCGGTAAACTGTATAGGGGTTGGAGGGGAGTCACTACACACCAGGGAACTTTATAAGGGAGGAAGGTGGCCAGAAGACATTGAGGTTGGCCCACAACTAGGTCCCAGTGTTCAATTTTGGCCCACTTTGTATTTGAGTTTGACATCAGTGATCTATGTACGACATCAAGCTTTTGACATCAAGCTGACCGCTGGAGGAGTGTTGCCTGATCTGACCATGGGGGGACAGTGGTACCCGTTCAGATAAGCTTGTACACTTTTTCTACATTGTATTAAAGTGTAACTGTCAGGCATAAAATAAAAAATAAATTATTTTTATCTGGTAAACAAGTAATAACGATGCTAACCAGGCAATCCAAAAGTTAAAATCACTATTACTTTTCTTGTTCATAAATGATCAGTCCCCAGTTTACCTGACTCTTTATTTTGTACATTGCCGCACAAAGGAAGTTGCAGGGCATGCTGGGTTGTGTTTATTTGCTTCTTTGCTTTCCTCTCAGACTTAACCAATGCAGCCTGATTGGCTGAAGCCTCTTTCCCTCCTGTTTTCCACTCCCATACCTCTGTTCCTCTCCGATTGGCCAATATTTCTCATGCTGAGACAATGCACTTTCTACTGCAGAGCTGGGTGGGAGTACCGGAAGACTGGGAGGAGGGTAGGCAATACATACACAATAAAGCAGAGAAAAGTAAGGGAGGAAATGACATCAGGATTGGCTTCAAGACAGTTAAAATGTAGAATCCTAAGAAGGATTTTCTCTTTTTTTTATTTTTATTTTTTTTACTATAGAAAAATCACTAAAATCAAAAAATTGACAGTGCAATACATATGTTATGCAAGTAGAGCAAGTATTTATCTACTTATATATGTGTTTTTTTTCTTGAGATATATGGCTGACAGCTCCTCTCTAAAGAAGTCCCTTGCCCAGATCATAGAAGGGCTGATGAGCATTGTGACAAGTGGCTATATGGTGAGTGCAACCCATGTGGGGGAGGAGTTTACATACCCTAAAGCATGTTTTTCCCAGAGTGGGCATGACCCTGTTTGCAGTGCGGTGGCCACACTGATATTATTATTGGCAGATTGAGGCACAATGTGCAGTACCTTCCCTTTATAGGGTGACCTCTTTGTCCCTGTGGATATAAATCAGTATCGATTGGATGACATTTAGATCTGAGCGGTGCTTTTGTTGGAACTGTAATGTTTACCATTAGCCCTACAGTGTAAATTCTGTATTAGAGTATGCAGCATTTTGAAAGTGATAGAGTTGAATCTAACTAATGAAGGTCAAGTAGATGCAAATAACTTCGAGTTGATGCAAATTTATGCAGCTTAAAAATGAACCAATCAAATCCTACTGAGGTAAAATTTGATTAGTTCATTTTCAAGGTACATAAAATTTGCATAAAATGTGCATCAACTATTTGCATCTACTTGACCATCACCAAATGTAATTACTGCTAAAAATGCTCTGATCACAAAAGGTATGAGAAAACGCCAGGCTTGCAATGATCTTATTGACATGCTATATCTACAAAACATTAAAAACAGTTTTGCGTGATACGTATCTGCATATTTTGATTAGCCCGTTAATATGCAAGATATATGCAATTTGCTTAGCCAATACACTTAATCCATCTTTCTGTTTAAAGTGGACCAGAACTCTTACACAGGACAAGGAAAACAGAGAAATGCACCCTGTGCGTTTTTAGAGAGAAGAGCCTATCTAATTCCTCCTCGTCTGTAAGTAATCACAAGTGTAATTAGATCTCTCAGCTGTGTCAGCACAGAAATGTGGCTGTCTCGGCAGACACAGATATTCTGTAAACACAGGATGGTAAAGTAACCCTGTCTCTGCTTCCATGAAGCCAGGAACAAGACACACTGCAGATTTATTGCAGCAGTTCTGTAATCTGTAGAAAAGAAATGTTTTTCTTTAAGGGCTGATTCACACTACAAGAGCTTTTTAAGAGCTAGAGATTGTAAAAGTTCTTGCTAATGCAATGCTATGGGGGATTTTTACAAAGTCACATCGCTCCAGTGTGAACACATACATAGGATAACATTAGCAAGAGCTTTCAAAAATCACAAAAGTGCTTAGAAAAGCTCTTGTAGTGTGAACAAGTCCTAAAGGTTATTATGCTGTTGCTTATCTTTTAGAGCAGAGAGCAAGTTTTTAAGGTCTGCTTTAAACTTCCTTATGGGGGACCTCTGCCCAGTAATTCACTATTGGAAGATGTGTGCTTCTGTTACCACTGAGATGTACTTTTCTCCAGGTTTCTTCCTTATGTGTACATTAAAACATCTTCCTTATTAGTTTACAATAACATACCCTGAAGAAGTAATTAAGAGAGAACACATTCAGGTATCCTTTGTTTTCAATGTCAAGGAGTTTGAATATGTATTGCAGGGCTGCTGGCTCCTTCCTGTTCTCCAGTGCCAAGACAAAGTCCAGGTACGTCTTGTAATCCTGAAAGCAAAACCAAGATCAGTAATGCTGCCGCTATGCTTTATAAAAAAGTCCCAATGACAAAACCAGTGCAGTTTCTAGATGAAATTGCTCCCAGGGCGAGTATAAAAAAATACGCCCCCCCCCCCCAAAAAAAACCCCAAACCCACTGCCAGCTACACTTGGTGCGCCTCTGTCCGCTTTTTATCAGCACATCAATGTTACAGATTGTTACGTGTTGCTGAAAAGCGGACAGAAGTGTACTAGTATGTACAGGTGCTAAAGAGTTTGGGCCGCTGACACTGTTCCCACCTCTTCAGTGATGTGTTGTGGGCAAGCACAGCATTGCGTGAGGGTAGAAATCAACACACGTGGTGATTGGCTCCTGCTTGCAAGCGGAGGGGTGTTGGACCAGGGATGCTAGAAGCTGCAGCCATACCTCCCAACTTTTTGAGATGAGAAAGAGGGACACTTTAAAGGGAACATAAACTGAGAAGGATATGGATTTTTCCTTTTAAAATAATACCAGTTGCCAGACTCTCCTGCTGATCCTGTCTCTCTAGATTAATACTTTTAGCCACAGCCCCTCAACAAGCATGCAGATTAGGTGTTCTGACTGAAGTCAGACTGGGTTAACTGCATGCTTGTTTCAGGTGTGTGATTCAGACACTACTGCAGCCAAAGAGATCAGCATGACTGCCAGGCAACTGGTATTGCTTAAAAGGAAACATCTATGTCCCTCTCAGTTTAGTTTCCCTTTAAGACATGGGAGGGGGGGGGGGCTTGCTGGGAGCAGTGGTACCTTTATAGAAAGGGGAGGGGGGCTTGCTGGGAGCAGTGGTACCTTTATAGAAAGGGGAGGGGGCTTGCTGGGAGCACTGGTACTTTTATAGAAAGGGGAGAGGGGCTTGCTGGGAGCAGTGGTACCTTTATAGAAAGGGGAGGGGGGCTTGCTGGGAGCAGTGGTACCTTTATAGAAAGGGGAGGGGGGCTTGCTGGGAGCAGTGGTACCTTTATAGAAAGGGGAGGGGGGGGGCTTGCTGGGAGCAGTGGTACCTGAATAGAAAGGGGAGGGGGGCTTGCTGGGAGCAGTGGTACCTTTATAGAAAGGGGAGGGGGGCTTGCTGGGAGCAGTGGTACCTTTATAGAAAGGGGAGGGGGGCTTGCTGGGAGCAGTGATATCTTCATAGAAAGGGGAGGGGGGCTTGCTGGGAGCACTGGTACCTTTATAGAAAGGGGAGGGGGGCTTGCTGGGAGCAGTGATACCTTCATAGAAAGGGGAGGGGGGCTTGCTGGGAGCACTGGTACCTTTATAGAAAGGGGAGGGGGGCTTACTGGGAGCAGTGGTACTGTGATGGAGGACAAAGGGAATAAATGAGCCCCCTAATGCTGTGGGATGGAGGAGGGGTTGTCAGGATAGAAGAGCAGGGCAAGTACTCACAGCATGCAGGCCAGGGGGACACAGGCAGCAGAGACACAGATACAGCCTGCCCGTTCAGCTGAGCACTCTCCCCTTCCCCAGACACCATGCTTTGCTGTTTCGACTCTGACTTTCAGGGGGGAGGGGAGAAGCAGCCTGTGACCCTCTCTGCAGGAAGTTATCCCGGGCCAGGCTGTGTGAGCTGCAGGCAAGTGTCATGCCTGCAGCTGTGTTTGCTCTATTCACTGCTTGCCACCATGTGAGTTTTAACTGGCCACCTATTTTCCCTGCACTTTGAAAGAGGCGCTACCCGACCACACTAGCATTCATTCCTGCTGGAACCTGCGCCTCCCCCCTTCCCACTGAGAGCAGCCATATCGGGGAAGAGCTGGATAACTACTGACCAGGAGAGAAGAAGCAGCAGGAAACCACACGTACTCTGCAGCAAATCCTATCTTCCTCCTAGGGCACCCCGACAGCTGCAGTACCGCTGCTGTACGTCAGTGTCACCGCACGCTGGTCATGTGGTGTTCACTTGACGTAGGACACGATCACAGCAGCCAAGGCAACAGGACGCCAGGGAGAAGTCTTACTTCTGCCTGCGCCCTCCTTCTCCTCACTGCCACACTGCGCCCCGTGCGATTGCACGCCCCGCACGTAGCTAAAAACAGCCATGGACAAAACAATGCATAGCGCTTTACAGGCCTTCTCAGTAACTACAAAAAAATAACACTTTACAGATTAGCAATGAAAGAATCAGAAGCTGCTTTGTTGCCTTTGCACACCTGAAGTGTGCTAAAACAGTTTACAAGCATGGTGGCCTAGAGTGCCCACTACTCACCATCCTGCTGCTTGTCTTCGGGGTCCCTCCCATTCCCGGTTTCAGGACCTTCTTCCCTCACAGACGCCACCATAGACCGTAATAGGATTTACAGCTATAGAAGCATTCAGTGACTGATTTGGCCGCCGTCAGAAGACAGAGCACAAATCACTACAAGAACACTGCTATTCGGCCGCCAGCAATAGATGGAAGCCGAATTACATCTTTCCCCCACTATCCATGGTAGCCTGGAATGGGAATAGACTTGTGCAGGAGCAGGGTACCATTTATCTTTCACCTGCGCCGAAATCTCCTGGCGGCTGTGTTATAGGTACTCCTCCCAGATGTTCATTTAGCGGATGAACAAGCGATTCTGAATTGGCCATTCACTAGTTCTGACCATGCATGCCCAGTGAAAGAAAATGCTCATGTACTATTTTGTTTGAGCATGAGCACTTTCTGTTACTGGGCATGCAGTTAGTAAATTTACGCATGCCCAGTTCAGATTCACTCATGCATGGCCACTTCCTCAGGATTGATAAACTGACAAGCCAGTCAAATATTCAAAAACAAACAAAAACCGGGGAACAAGAGGGACCCTGAAGACAACAAGCAGGGGGAGTGTCAGCAACAGATAATCTAGCTCACCATGGATTTAATACACAATTTTTTTTTCACTTTAGGGCTACTTTAAGGTAGATAAACAATGTCCGGGGTACCAGTACTCACTTTAGGGTCTAAGCCAAGAGAATCATTTAATCTAGCATGTACAGTACATAGTTTAAGCCTTATGGGGCAGGGTCTAATTTCCTCTTGTGTTACGTTTTTGTATACTGAACTCATTACTAATTATAGATAGAATGTGCAATAACAATAAACCAAAAATGTGCAACATGCAAATTTCCACCGACTTAAGAGAAAAAAACAAGCCAATAAGAGCCAATCAAATAGCAACTGGTTTAAAGAGGCTCTGAAGTCTCCCAAAATTCCACTTTTTATTTAACAATTCTCTTAAGCAGTCCAACCCAAGCTAAAACGCTGCATCCCAGCGGCAGAACGAGGGTCTTATACCCCCAAATCCCCGGGGCTAAAATCAGGGAGCGCTTCCTGATAGAGGCAGAGCTTTGGGCTGCAGATCTGCTTCCATGCGCGTCAATCCCCGCCTCTCAGTTTTCTTTCATTGAGAGAGGAGGGGGAGAGGTGGAGATACACGCGGATTGATGCGCATGGAGGCAGAGCTGCAGCTCAAAGCTCTGCCTCCCCGGGAAGCAAAATCCATGACTTTGAAAGTCGTGGATTTTTGCCCCGGGTATTTGGGAGGTTAAATACTGCGATCTGACGCAGGGATGTGGCGTTTTAGCTTGGGTTATACTGCTTAAAGTGAACCTCCAGACTAAAAATCTACTCAGCAGAACTGAAAAGGCTTGGTGTTTCTTTAAGTTCATTAGAACTTTGATTTTCTTACCAAAGCATCATTTTTAGCTGCTTTTTTACCCAAGCTCCACCCATCAAAGAAAAAAAGCCTGTGCTTTTTCCCTGATGCTGTGCAAAGCATGATGGGATTTCCTATGTTGTTGTTCACGTTGCCTAGCAACTGGGACGGGTGATCAGCACACAGGACAGTTGGAACTGTGCTTCTGGCTCCCTGTCACCTCCTTTCAACCAAAAAGATAGCTGCCATCATGAAATCAAACATTTGCCCGTTCTTTTAAAACAGGGTGGGTAAGAGATTATATTACCTATCTATTTTAATTAACATAACTAATGTAACTTAATGACAGTATGTTTGTTTAGGCTGGATTTCCTCTTTAAGAGAATTGTTAAATAAAAAGTGCAATTTTGGGAGACTTCAGAGTCTCCAAGTCCAACCAAGGGCCAAAGGTTCATACACATTTTAAACTATTGTCCCCCTGACAAGGATTGGGATTCGAACCCTCAGGGGAAAATTTGTGACCAATGCCATATAGATGCTTCCCTAAGCTTGCAGGCTAGTGACTCATTCTGTTGCTATGGAAGTGGGTGAAGAGATAACATGCAGTGTACAACAGATCATCACAAAACAAGAGGGAGACAGTACTCTAGTTGGGATACAACTCTAGTGTGTGCACGGCCCTTAAAAAAAAGGGGGGGGGGGGTGAACAGACTGCAGGGCCAATCTCTATTTTCAACATTTCGGAAAGCATGTGGAAAAATTGAATGATGGTGGTATGAGGTATATGATCCTGTACGATTAGCTGATAAAACCACTCCTAAATGTGTCAGAAAAATTTATGCAAGCTTTGCAAACAAGCTAGATGGCTCTCCGACAAGGCGGTCAGCTGCCTCAGCCAAGAATCTAGCATGTGTACAGTGGCCCAAAAGTGTTGGCTACAGAACAGGCCTGCCGGCTCATCCTAGCATAGGCCGAGACTATAGTTCTACTCATTAGTCCTCCCAATCCACACCATGATGTCATCCCTCTGTCCCCCTACATTGCAACAGAATGTGTGGCTAGTAACATTTTTGTTCAGTGTGAAAGAGGCATAAATCAGTAAATAGGCTAATGCTATCATGCCAAACAGCAAGGCTGGGTAACACAAACTAAGGAATAAAGCTTACCATCTCCCCGTCATAAGTCAGACATTCCTGGAAGACTCGATCTAAGAATACACTGGTCAAGGTTCCAGTACCGTAACGGGACAGTTCTTCCTTGCTCAGCATCCCATTATGATCCTTATCCAGATTTAGGTACTGACCTAAGTGTAAATCACATGCCAATTAAAGTAAAGTCAACTACAAGATTCCCATCACCCCAATACAGACAGCATTTATTTTTACACAAGAATGTAAAGTCTATCTACAGTTTAGACAAGACAAATAACATATCGCATGTGTGAAAACCTTAGTGAATTTGTGGAAATAAAAAGTCTAAAATACAGAATGCAGTATTTTACTGATCTATTATTTTTTTTACCGAACAAGTCTTAGTCAATACAGTACGGTGGGATAGTAGATTGCACTCACCTTGCAGCGCTTGGTCCCCGGTTTGAATCCCAGCCAGAGCACTATCTGCACCGAGTTAGTATGTTCTCCCCGTGTCTGTGTGGGTTTCCTCTGGGCTCTCCAATTTGCTCCCAAATCCCCAAAACATACAGATAAGTTAACTGGCTTACCCCTAAATTGGCCCTAGACTACAATGGACATTTGACTGTGGTAGGATTAGATTGTGAGCTCCTTTGAGGGACAGTCGGTGAAATGAATATGTACTCTGAAGCGCTGTGGAAGAGGTCAGTGCTAATTAAATAATATTTATAATAATTTAGCCCTTAGTTGGAAGCAGATGCCAGGTTGTGATCCCTGCACAATGACTCTTCATATGCTACATTAGAGGCTAGATGACATGACAAACGCAGTGCTATAGAGGAGTCCTCTTAGTACATCGGTGTCTACATCTGGTACAGATAAACAGCGCAGCTGCATTCAGCTGATACATAAACACCTCAGCCAAGAACATATGAAATAGAGCTCACCATAAACTCTTAATGCAGAAGGAGCAGAAAACCAGTTGGATTCTTGACTTTCTTTAGAAAGCTCTTCATCCCGCAGCTGGAAAAAGAAAGCAACAGTAAATGGAATTCTCAAGGAATATTTAAGTTCTAAAACACACCACAACATCTCTAACACTATTCATGATAAGCAGTGGATGCCTGAAGTGGAGTCAAAAGTATTTGACCAAGCCAGCATGGAAATGGACCATTCAACCGACAAACCCCCTTATCTTCCCATCCTTCTACAAGCCCATAACATACTTAGTATGTTGCTGTATTCTCCAGATGAAGGGTTCATCCAGACCCCACTGTCCCTGCAAGTCACATGGAGAATGACCCAACTGGCATCCCACACCAGCCTCACATATTCCTAGTATCCGACATCAATAGTCCCCAGTGTTTCCCCACAACATTTTCTGCCCAATGGAGTGGCTGCAGGGTGTCATAGCAGTAAAGTAGCTGCAGGGGGTTATGCGCCATGTGGCTGCAGGGGGTCATGTTCAGTGGAGTAGCTGCAAGGAGTTCTGTGCTGTACAGTTGCTGGGGGTCATACCAAGTGGAGTAGCTGTGGGGGGCAGTCATGCCCGGTGGAGTAGCTGCAAGGGGTCACATGGTCAGTGGAGTGGCCGCAGGGGGGTCATGGTCAGTGGAGTGGCCGCAGGAGGGTCATGGTCAGTGGAGTGGCCGCAGGAGGGTCATGGTCAGTGGAGTGGCCGCAGAGGGTCTATGGTCAGTGGAGTGGCCACAGGGGGATTATGGTCAGTGGAGTGGCCGCAGAGGGTCATGGTCAGTGGAGTGGCAGCAGGGGAATTATGGTCAGTGGAGTGGCCGCAGGGGGATTATGGTCAGTGGAGTGGCCGCAGGGGGATTATGGTCAGTGGAGTGGCCGCAGGGGGATTATGGTCAGTGGAATGGTCAGTGGAGTGGCCGCAGGGGGATTATGGTCAGTGGAGTGGCCGAAGGGGGAATATGGTCAGTGGAGTGGCCGAAGGGGGATTATGGTCATTGGAGTGGCCGAAGAGGGTCATGGTCAGTGGAGTGGTCGCAGGGGGTCATGGTCAGTGGAGCGGCTGCAGGGACAGTCCACTCGGGAAGGCGTTTGCGTCCCTACAGCAATAGATCAAGAACGGGGGACATAAAGATAAGGTGGTTTGTAAGTAGAAAGACCTATTTGATTTTTTGCTAGCAAAAAATAAAAACGGTTTAGAATGTTGGCACAATCAGATACTTTTGACCCTGCTTCAAACCCTCATACATTAGCATCCACCTATTATCATGGAAACAAACAGTTGGTGCTGTTGTGGTGTATTTTGGATAATGATATGCTGGCAAGGCATATTATAGTCATACTCCTACCAGGGCTGTGGAGTCGGTACAAAAATCTTCCAACTCCTGAGTTTATGAAACCACGACTCCGACTCCAACTCCAGGTACCCAAAATGACTCAAATTCCTCGACTCCGACTCCTTAGTCTAATACTTAACAGCGCTGTGGATTTTGTACAAAAATCATCCGACTCCTGACTCCTCAGTTTATGAAATCAACGACTCCAACTCCAACTCCGGGTGCCCAAAATTGCCCCGACTCCTCGACTGACTCCAACTCCACAGCCCTGACTCCTACATCAGATTCTCTGCAGACTCCCTGGCATTAGAGATGGCCCGAACCTCCGATTTTCGGTTCACGAACTTCTGCAAAAGTTCGGTGTGCGCGAACCGCAATAGAGTTCAATGGGGAGGCGAACTTTGAAAACTATAAACACTTATGCTAGCCACAAAAGTGCATGGATGAGTGGGATAGACACCAAAAGTCCCGGGGAAAATTACAGATTTGACACAAAGCAGCGTTTTAAGGGCAGAAATCACATTGAATGCTAAATTGCAGGCCTAAAGTGCTTTAAAACATCTTGCATGTGTATATGTTACGGCCAGAACCCGAAGTTTGGCCACTTCTAGTTCTGGCCGGCCACTTCGGGTTCTGGCCGGCCAATGCGCGAAGTGGCCGCTGCGCTGCGGCCAATGTTAGAAATGGAATGATTCCTCTGACATTAATGTATCTTCTGGCCGCAGCGCAGCGGCCAAACGTAGAACAACTTAGTTCATTTAATGCAATTCAGCCGGGCGGCAATGTAACAATTCAAGCCGCCGGCTTTTTCTCTGCATCTCTCTCTCTCCTTCTCCCCCCCCTCCCGCCTCTCTCGCTCTCTCCTATGGGCAGCCGGGCGGGGACACGAGTGTCCCCCCGGAGTCGTTCGTCGCGGCAGGGGAATCCTGCCGTTCTTGCAGAGCGGGTGCTGGCAGAAGCGATGTCTGCAGCCTCCCCGCTCTGCTTTCCTGGTTGCGACGAACGACTCCCGGGGACAAGCGTGTCCCCGCCTGCTGCCCATAAGAGGAGGAGAGAGAGGCAGAGAAAAAGCCGGCGGCTTGAATTGTTACATTGCCGCCCGGCTGAATTGCATTAAATGAACTAAGTTGTTCTACGTTTGGCCGCTGCGCTGCGGCCAGAAGATACATTAACCTCAGAGGAATCATTCAATTTCTCACATTGGCCGCAGCGCAGCGGCCACTTCGCGCATTGGCCGGCCAGAACCCGAAGTGGCCGGCCAGAACTACAAGTGGCCAAACTTCGGGTTCTGGCCGTAACATATACATCAATCAGGGAGTGTAATTAGATTACTGCTTCACACTGACACACCAAACTCACTGTGTAACGCACTGCAAACAGCTGTTTGTGTAGTGACGGCCGTGCTGGACTGGTGCGCACCATGGCCAGAGTGTTCTTTCTCAGTGATATCAGGTAATGTCTGACTGCCTTAACTTTCGATGGTTCTTTCTCTACCATTGTTAAAGCTCACACCTTTTTTTTTCTTCTTTAAATTACATTTTCTGCTGACTGTTCAGTACCTGTAACGAGAATCTGTTATGGAGGCAAGTCTGCCATTGTGACCACGACTAATGGCCGGGGAATCAGGGTTCGATTCTGGTCCAGAGTGGGAGCCTGAGAACCGGCTACCACCACCACACATCCAAGTAAGGACCCATTTGCTGTATAATTAATGTACCTTCCCTGACTGTGCTTTGCAGACCAGGCATCTGTGGTCAGATGGACCCTTAACCCAGCGCAAGATGAACCAAATCGAAAGCATTTGCCAAGAATGTGTTATGGAGGACAAGTCTGCCATTCATTCAACTGTGTGAAACTTTTGATGGTACTTTCTCAGTAGCATGGTGACCACGGGTAATGGCCGGGGAATCCTGGTCCGATTCCGGTCCGGAGTTGGAGCCAAAGAAAAGGCTACCACCACCACACGTCCAAGGAAGGCAGCAGGCATGGCATGTAAGTCCCGAGGTAGTGACAAAAAATAACAATAGGCCTTGCTGTATATGAGACTAATCAACTTTAATACCTTTAACGAGAATCTGTTATGGAGGGCAAGTTTGCCATCCATTCAAGTGAAAGATATGCACTGACTGCCAGGTATAATGCAATGTGCAGTCACAGATGCAGTGAAAGGTATGCAGTGACTGCAAACAGCTGTTTGTGAAGTGCTGGACTGGTGCGCACCATGATGAGTACAGGCGATGGCGGCTTCCAGCCCATATGGTCGCCGGGCTGAGGTAGCTGAATGACAGAACAGTGACTGTCCAGCTGATCAAATTTGGTCTGTCTACACAATCAAGCAATGACACCCCCCCCCCCCCCCGACACACTTTTATAGCCGGCGGTCATTGCTTCATTGTGATATGCAAGCCCCTTCACTGCGGCAAGGTAATGATCACGAAGGGGAATTGGCACGTGTACATGCCTTTTACTATTGTTGTTGCAGTTGCAGTGCAGCCAGAAAAATTAGGCAGGTATGTACACGCACCAGAAAAAGTTATTATAGCTGCCAAATTCAGGAATCCGCCTGGAGTCCTGGACCCTGTTGGTGGTGGCGGAGAAGGCAGTCAACCGGCCTGGGGGCAGAAATGCTGTGTGGGGAGCGACTTAGTCTTGGGGCGCCCTGATGAGTCACGCGTGTGACGAAACGCGTCGGGTGGAGCCACAGGACAACCAGGAAGAGCACCCTGAAGCGAGACCAGTCGGCGGATAACGGGCGGATAACGAGCGGAGCGGACCACCTCGATAGGCCTTTACCCGGGGAGGCACGGGGGAGAGCCCGTTACAAACTCTAAAACGCCTGTTACCCACTTCACGTTTGTGAGTATGTTTTAGAAATAAATTGTTATATTTTTAAACGGAATCACGCTATGGTCCACTTTATTCCTCTGTGAGGTACCTTGAAGTATATTATCCTCTATGAGGAGCACGGAGGTCTAGGTGGAACTGAAGACATCTGACTACATTGGGGACCCCAACATCCTCATCGAGACAGAGAATAGAGGACCTCATCTACTTCCACCTGGATGACTGTTAAGACGCTAATGACCAATCTAGCAGTGGTCCACCTAAGAGGGTGAGTGCGGTCCCAAAGGGGGCTTATATCTCTTACTCATCATTTCTGTGGAGCGCTACCTATATAAATATATATATCATTGAATCATTAACAGGAGCCGTCACTAGGGGGAGCCGCGCAGCTTCCCCTAGAGACGGCTCCTGTGAATGATCCAAGGCTGTCTATGCAACACAAGTGACTGTGACACACACACACACACACACACACACACACACACACACACACACACACACACACACACACACACACACACACACACACAATAAATAAAATCACAAGAACAAGATTAGCTCTCAAAAGAGCTGTCGAGGGGTGCTTTTTTAGCAATAACAATCAGCGAGGAGCAAGCTAAGAAGCCTACGAGAGCCTAAGCTTTCCCTATAGGTCTCTGTACAGCAGCTCTCCCTTCTCTAATTACTGCAGGCACACAAGTGAGTCCAATGCCTGACGCTGCCTGCCTTTTATAAGGGGGGGTGGGGCTACAGGAGGGCGTGTAGACTGATTGGCTACAATGTGCCTGCTGACTGATGTAGAGGGTCAAAGTTAACCCTCATAATGCACTATGGGGGCGAACTGAACTTCTGGAAAAGTTTGCGGTTCTTCGCGAATCACGGAAGTTCTCCGGGAATCGTTCGCCGGCGAACCGTTCGGGCCATCTCTACCTGGCATTTAATTTCTGCTGGATTTCTGAGCAAAAAGTAGTTAAATTAAATGTTCATGAAATTTTTGCCTGTAACTTACTAAAATGTGTCAAGCAAGCGTCTAGTATACATTTTAAGTACAATAAGGCCTCATTTCAAGTGAAAACGCAAGTGTTTTGCGTTTTTGTGCACTTTTTTCCCCCCCTCCCTCCCGGCACTCCACTGCGCGCTGCGTTTCTGGTAAAATCGCTTTTCTAAGCGCTTTTCCAGAGCGGTTTTGTAATTCCCTCCCTGATGCAAGTCAGGAAGTGAACTCTTTGACCCTGAAAAAAATAAATACAGGGTGGGCCATTTATATGGATACTACTTGGTTGATGAACACATTTTCTCTCTGTTGTAATTAACATTGCATTTTCTTTTCTTTGGAGGCAAGTGGTGAATGGCTTGTTTTAGGAGGTGAGAGCCCCGGAGCAGGCTATTTGCGCCTGTCCTCCCCTTATGTGTCGCGCCCAGGTCATGCGCATATAGCAGAACGCAATGGACGTTAAGGTAAGTGCCTGTTTTTAATCTTGGGAGGTGTGTGCGGGCGGCTCTTCTCGGCGCTGGCCACGCTGGGGAGATCGCCTGCACCCCCAGCCTCCACCTCCGAGGTGCCGCTGTGTGGGTTCCAGGCGGTGAGAGAGCCTGGGACCCCCGCGGCCCCCCCGGTTGTATGGGGGCAATGGGAAGCCTCCTCGTGGCGCCCCTGGATAGTGCTATGTAGCATGAACTAATTCCCGCAGGGCGATTGCTTTGCGGTTTTGTTTTTTGACCCTGCATATTTAGGCATGCGAAAGCAAATGCATATTTGCATGAGCAATGTCTCGCGATTAGCCAATAGGCCAAATTTGCAAAGCCAGACTTGTCAGGTTCACTTGGTTGATGCACACATTTTCTCTCTGTTGTAATTAGCATTGCATTTTCTTTTCTTTGTAAGCAAGTGGTGAATGGCTTGTTTTAGGAGGTGAGAGCCCTGGAGCAGGCTATTTGCGCCTGTCCTCCCCTTATGTGTCGCGCCCAGTTCATGCGCATATAGCAGAACGCAATGGACGTTAAGGTAAGTGCCTGTTTTTAATCTTGGGAGGTGTGTGCGGGCGGCTCTTCCCGGCACTGGCCACGCTGGGGAGATCGCCTGCACCCCCCCCGGCCTCCACCTCCGAGGTGCCGCTGTGTGGGTTCCAGGCGGTGAGAGAGCCTGGGACCCCCGCGGCCCCCCCGGTTGTATGGGGGCAATGGGAAGCCTCCTTGTGGCGCCCCTGGATAGTGCTATGTAGCATGAACTAATTCCCGCAGGGCGATTGTTTTGCGGTTTTTGGTTTTTGACCCTGCATATTTAGGCATGCGAAAGCAAATGCATATTTGCATGAGCAATGTCTCGTGATTAGCCAATAGGCCAAATTTGCAAAGCCAGATTTGTCAGGTTCATTAGGTTGATGCACACATTTTCTCTCTGTTGTAATTAGCATTTATATGGATAAACCTTAATAAAATGGGAATTGTTGGTGATATTAACTTCCTGTTTGTGGCACATTAGTATATGTGAGGTGGGAAACTTTTCAAGATGGGTGGTGACCATGGTGGTCATTTTGAAGTCGGCCATTTTGAATCCAACTTTTGTTTTTTCAATAGGAAGAGGGTCATGTGACATCAAACTTATTGGGAATTTCACAAGAAAAACAATGGTGTGCTTGGTTTTAAAGTAACTTAATTCTTTCATGAGTTATTTACAAGTTTCTCTTTGTTTACAGACATTGACATGTCACCAAGATGAACACGTAAGGAGTTGATAGAAATTGTGTTGATGTCTGGTGAACACAGTAACCGGGTCATTGCAGCAGATTTTGATGCAAGACATCCTAGGAGACCACCCATCACCCATGCTACAGTTAGCAAACTGCTTGCCAAGTTTCGTGAAACTGGTTCAGTGTTGGATTTGCCAAAATGTGGATGCATGAAATCGGTCACTAATGAAGAAACATCAGTGGCTGTCCTAGCTTCATTCAGCAAGAGCCCACAGCGTAGCATTCACCGCATGTCACTGGAGAGTGGCATTAGTCGAACATCCCTTCGGTGGATGTTAGCTACTCACAAATGGCACCCTTACAAACTTCAGCTACTGCAGCATCTCAACGAGGATGATCCAGATCGGCGCACTGAATTTGCAGAATGGGCAAAACAAAAATTGGACCAGGACCCTCAGTTGGCACAGAAGATTTTGTTCAGTGATGAGGCAAACTTTTATGTGAATGGTGAAGTTAACAAACAAAACCACCGCTATTGGTCTGACACTTACCCACATTGGATAGATCCCAAGACTGTTGGAACAAAACAAAAAAAATTGATGGCATGGTGTGGTGTATGGGGTACAAAGATAGTGGGGCCATTCTTCATCAATGGAAATCTCAAGGCCACTGGATATGCAAAATTGCTACATGATGATGCGTTTCCCTCTTTATGCACTGAAGATGGCACGTTCCCTTAGTTTTACCCGCAAGATGGTGCACCATCACATTATAGGTGTCAGGTCCGAGGATTCCTAGATGAACAGTTTCCTGGAAAGTGGATTGGTCATCGTGGGCCAGTTGAATGGCCCCCAAAGTCTCCTGATCTGACCCCCTTATGCTACGTACACACATGCGACAACGATCGTTCGTTGAGAACGACGAACAAACTTTTAATTGATGAAAGAACGACCTAAGTAAAGTTAGTTTTAAAAGGTGTGTAACGATCTGATCGTTAGAACGAACGTTACATCACGTAAAGCAACTATTGCGCCTGCGCATAAAAATGAGAAGTTTCACAGAGAAATAGTGAAATGCGCATGTCAAGCCTAGTACAAACAACCGTTTCCAACAATGTACTACTTTTGCAAACGATCATCGTTGGTTAAAATCCGCCGAGACAGAACTTTCTTTTGTAGCGATTTGGCTCGTTCGTCGTTGGCCTTAATAGTCGGTGGTTCGTTTTTTGTAACGATGGTCGTTGGTAAAGATCGGGGAACGATCGTTACAAACGACTATAGTCGCATGTGTGTACGCACCTCTAGACCTTTATCTTTGGGGACATCTGAAGGCAATTGTCTATGCTGTGAAAATACGAGATGTGCAGCATCTGAAACTACAGATAAATACAAGCCTGAGCTAGCATTTCTCCTGCAGTGTTGTTATCAGTGTGTGAAGAGTGGGAGAAGAGGGTTGCATTGACAACCCAACACAATGGGCAGCACATTGAACACATTTTATAAGTGGTTAGAAACTTGTAAATAACTTATGAAAGAATAAAAAGTTATGTTAAAACCAAGCACACCATTGTTTTTCTTGTGAAATTCCCAATAAGTTTGATGTGTCACATGATCCACTTCCTATTGAAAAAACAAAAGTTGGATTCAAAATGGCCGACTTCAAAATGGCCACCATGGTCAACACCCATCTTGAAAAAAGTTTCCCCCCTTACATATACTAATGTGCCACAAACAGGAAGTTAATATCACCAACTATTCCCATTTTATTAAGGTGTATCCATATAAATGGCCCACCCTGTACAATGTATTTATTCTAAAAAACGTGAACGCAATCTCCGCATAAAGCGGATTTGTAAGCATTTAGCGCTCTTCCTATACCTTCCATTATAGCAAAAACGCCTCAAATATGGTACAGGCACAGCTTTGCTGAACGCACAGCGCACAAACCGTGCTTTCCCCTTCTAGCTTTTTGGCAGAAAATGTGCGTTTTTTCACATCAAAATTCCTGTTTGAGTCTGAATTTACACCTCCAGGTATCCAGAGCATGTAAAGCTTTGCAAACACAAATTTTAATGATAAAAAATGCATGCGGAATAAACAGAACCCTGCCTTAATGTGCTTACACACCACTTTTGATGGACGTTGCCCGTCAGGCAACATCACTGGGCCTGGCTGACAGACGCAAAGTCAGCTGTATAGTCAACAACACGCTTTGTTGCTATGCGGAGAAGTGGCACATGCGTGGCATCACATGGTGGGCGGAGCATCACTGTGATGAAAAGGATCGTCCACAGCTTGGGTGAATTGATCCGCTGGACGGATCGCCGGTCAGGAATTGGGGGATAGTATACACGCGCCTGATTATCGGCTGAGGCGGTCAATATCAGATGTGTGTATAATGCTTTAGAACTGCTGGATAAGCCTGACTCGTCCATACCAGTTTCAGCTATTATTCCCTGAACAAGTCAGGCTCATCCATACCCCTAGAGAGGTTAAAGCACATACTGCCTGCTTTTCTAGCCAAAGAGGTACAAACTGCTAGCTGGACTTCATTGCTCCCTGCTCTATGTACAAACTGCTGCTATTTTTACAATTATTAGCTTTGGTGCAAGATCTATTCCTGTACTGGGAAGCTAATTCAGGAGGACCTAGAACAACGTAAATATGAACTAGTCACTGTGTCTGGGCGTTTGTGCTACTACGCATGTGTGGCAGACGGGCAGAGGTTGGAGAGCAGGACGACGGGTGCAGGGGGAGCGCGGCTTGCGGCACGGGCAAGGTGGTGGTGAGGAGGGTCGCGGCTAAGCCTTAGCGCTCGTTTCAAACGGCGGGCTTATGCCTAGTATACTAATACTTATTCACTGGAGATGGTAAATAACATGCAAATAATTGCGAATTAATGCAACATTCCAAACATTTTGTATTAAAAATGTTTACAACTTGAAAATGGACCAATCAAATTCCACCTTCGAGGGATTTGGTTGGTCCATTTTGTAAATGCATACAATTGTATACAAAATTTGCCTAGTCCTGCATCAACTGGGATTTATTTGCATCTCACTGACCATCCCCATTTTTTCACAGAATAAGAACTTCTACAAGGAAATGCATCAATGTTTTTAAGAGGGGTTTCCATTTGCACAATCAGTAGTTCTTTAACCTTCCTGGCGGTAAGCCGCGCAGGTTTTCTCAGGCCCTGCTGGGCCAATTTGCGCAATTTTTTTTTTTGCTGCACGCAGCTAGCACTTTGATACCTGCGTGAGCACACCGATCGCCGCCGCCCCGCGCCGATTCGCCGCTATCCGCCACGCCGCAGAGGACCCCGTGCACTGCCTGGCCTATCAGCGCCAGGCAGCGCTGAGGGCTGGATCGGGACTCCCTTAGACGTCACGCCATGACGACGGGGGAAGCCCTCCAGGAAATCCCGTTCTTTGAACGGGATTTCATGATCGCCGATTGTCGGGGGCGATCGAAGAGGGTAGGGGGATGCCGCTGCACAGCGGCTATCATGTAGCGAGCCCTAGGCTAGCTACATGATTTAAAAAAAAATACCAAAAAAAAAAAAAACCTGGCGGTTTTTAATAGACCGCCAGGAGGGTTAAAAAGGACAAACTGTAAAGAGAAGCTATATGGAGTCAGCCATATTAATTTCCTTTTAACCACTTAAGGACCGGGCTAATTTTGGCTGATCTGTGCTGCGTGGGCTCTTCAGTCCCCAGCACAGATCACCGGGCAGGCAGGGCGATCAGACTCCCCCCCCCCCCTTTTTTTCCCCCACTAGGGGGATGTCCTGCTGGGGGGGTCTGATCGCTGCCGGCTTGCTGTGCCTAGCGGGGCGGGCTCTCCTCAAAGCCCACCTCCGCAGCGCTATTCCCCCCTCCCTCTCCTTCCCTCCCTCTGCTCCTCTCTATGGGCAGTACAGGACGGCGATCCATCCTGTACCGCCTCAGATGCCAGCGATGGGATCGCCGATGCCGTACGATGTAAACACGGGATTATTTTCCCGCGTGTTTACATTTAGCCTGCGAGCCGCGATCGGAGGCTCGCAGGCTGTTCACGGAGACACCCTCCGTGAACTGACATGGAACAACGGCCGCTCGAACGGCCATTTCCATAGAAACCCACTTACGACCAGCCGCCACCTATCGGCGTTAGGTGGTCGTTAAGTGGTTAAGCAATACCAGTTGCCTGGCTATCCTGCTGACACTCTGCCTCTAATACTGCTAGCCATAGACCCTGAACAAGCATGCAGCAGATCAGGTGTTTCTGACATTATCGTCAGAGCTGAAAAAAATTAGCTGCATGCTTGTCTCTGGTGTGATTCAGACAGTCAAATAAGCCAGCAGGGCTGCCAGGCAACTGGTTTTGTTTAAAAGGAAATAAAAACAGCAGCCGCCATATACCTTTCATTTCAGTTGTCCTTTAAGCTCTTTAGCGGTAATCCCAAGTCAGGCTCGGGATAGAAAGCTGCAGAACAGGGTGGTAATCCTGTGTCGGAGTGAGTTTCATACAGGAACTGCTGCAGACCTCTCTGTAGTATGTTTTTTCTTCTTGTTTTTAGGGTCTAAAAGCTTGTGAAAAAAAAGTTATGGCTTTTAGACCTTAAATCTGGAAATAATAACGCCAGGGAGGTTAAAATATGATGACCCTTGTTAAGGAATCTCTATCCTCTTTGCTCAGATTCATATTTTGCTGCGTTCAGAGATCATGCAGTCCATGTTAGGGTGTTTTGCTATGTGATCCGGCTACTTCACAGTGTTGCGGCTTCCCAATTTATATAAATGATTTCCTGCCACGTGACCAAACTTACCTCAAGTAAATCATCCAAAAAGCTGCAAGCTAATATATCTTGTATTTTAATCTTTCCTAAAAGAAAAAATATAAAAAAGGCTTAACAACTGAGCAGCATTTCTCTGTGCAAATCAATATGTCTGCATGTATATTTATAAAGAAACAATGTTGTAATTCTCATAACTCAACCACAAATGCAGTTTAACCTCCTTGGCGGTAACCCCGAACTTAGTTCGGGGTAAGCCGCGCAGGAGGTTTTCTCCGGCCCTGCTGGGCCGATTTGTTTAATTTTTTTTTTGCTGCACGCAGCTAGCACTTTGCTAGCTGCGTCAGCACACCGATCGCCGCCGCCCCGCGCTCGATCGCCGGTATCAGTCGCGCCGCGCTCCCCCCCCCCCCAGACCCCATGCGCTGCCTGGCCAATCAGTGCCAGGCAGCGCTGAGGGGTGGTTCGGGACTCCCAATCCCTTTGAACGGGATTTCCTGATCGGAGATCGCCGAAGGCGATCGAAGCGGGCGGGGGGATGCCGCTGAGCAGCGGCTATCATGTAGTGAGCCCTGGGCTCGCTACATGATATAAGAAAAAAACAAAACTGCTGCGCTGCCTCCTGGTGGAATTTTTTATACCGCTGGGGGGTTAATCTAAATCCCAAATTTATACATGTAATGAGATTCGTATATTGGCACACTTTAATGGCCTCTCCAGTATCATCAATGATTGACTCCATGCCTCACTTCCTCTCCTAATAGTGTGCCAATATATGAATTAGAAGTGTAGACAGCTGGAAATTGGGCACAGGAAGAAGCCAAGAGACGGCTCTCCCTGCACTAAGTAATCTAGGGGAATACAGCAAATATATTCTTCTACTAATTACCTAATTAGTTCTTTTGGAAATGTAATTCTGGGACTGGCTGTTACAGGAACTCGAATTATTGTAATTTTACAGAAATTCCCCTATTGGCCAGCTGACTCCAAACCAGAGGTTATACTGGGCATTATAAGATGGAAGTGTTGCTGCGCTGAACTTATGCAGTGGTGAACTACCATCCCTACTTGAAGAAAACTCAAATTGCTCTTTATCTTAACATCCTCAATTGATATTTTCCAATGTTGGGCTTGTGTCCTAAATATTTATATCAAACAGCCTCGAATTCAATCCCCCCCCCCAAAAGGTTACAAAAAATCCTTAATGAGCTTTAATAAATGTATCAAAGTTGCATATGATTATGGAAACTATTAGGGCTCGTTTCCACTAGTGCGGAATCGCCTG
This sequence comes from Hyperolius riggenbachi, assembly GCF_040937935.1. NCBI lineage: Eukaryota > Metazoa > Chordata > Amphibia > Anura > Hyperoliidae > Hyperolius > Hyperolius riggenbachi. The sequence goes on along the minus strand of NC_090654.1, from coordinate 197,457,477 downwards.
CATTCCACCGCGGACGAAATCGCATGCGGGTGCGATTCCGCATGCGTTTTTGCCGCAATTTCGCATGCGATTCCGCATAGGTAAGGTATATGCGAATTTAACCATGTCACTGCCTGTGTAAATTAACATTAATACCTATGCGAAATTGCATGCGATTTCGCGGCAAAAAACGCATGGTCACCCCACATGCGATTTCCCTATTAGATACATTAGCGGCGATTCGCGCACATTCCTTCTGCACGCGAAATCTGACGGCTCTGCCGTGCAGATTTCTGCCGCACCAAAAAACGCTCCCGCAGCCGCACAAGTGGAAACGGCCCCATCCACTTACATTGCCTATGCGAATCCGCGTGCAGTGCCCGCATGCGGATTCACTATAGTGGAAACGAGCCCTTAATCATGCAATCATCACTCCCCCAATAGAGGAGTGTGCTATAGTACCCTCTATTGATCTGAAATTACTTTACAAATGTAAAATAACCTGTTGAATTGAAATGATATTACACCTACAGATAGAAAGTATTGTAGTGCCACCTGTTGGTTTGAGGTGGTACTGCAGCCTCCTGGTCTGAATATCAGCACAGAGGCTGCCCCCTAGTGGCAGTCTTATTTTAGGTTTGCATGCAATCCTTTTTATAGCCTAAAGCCCCATCTACACGATACGATTCTTTGTACGATTCGATTACGATTCTATTTACGATCCGATTAAATCCGACATGTCCGATCGGGATTCGATTCAATCCAATTCGATTTGCCATTGTTTTGCAATGGCAAATTGAATTTAATTGAATCGAATCCCGATCGGACATGTCGGACTTAATCGGATCGTAAATAGAATCGTAATCGAATCGTACAAAGAATCGTATCGTGTAGATTGGGCTTAAAGGTGGCCATACATGGTACAATTTTTCATTTTTTTCGATTAGATAATTTCGTTCGATTATTCCGTTTTATATTCGAATATAAAGATTTTTCCAGCATGTCCGATATCTTTTCTCGGAGAAAAAACGGGATAATCGTTCGCATTTCTTGATGGAAAAAAACAAAAAAGTTTCAACTTTCATTCGATTATTTAGATTGAATAAACAGGATAGTCGAACGTTTTTATTGTACCATGTATGGCCACCATAACACTAACTTTCTAAACTCACTTAGGGAGAGAAAACCCTTACCTACAGCAGAGGCTCATGGTCTCTGATTACATTTACATACACACACTGATTGGGTCGCCTTTAACTAACTGATTTTTAAATTTCAATTAAATTGGATCACCAAAATGTAGCAACTGTTTGCCTGAGGAAAGGAGGAATGGCCCCCTGAAACTAGTTGTATTTGTATTAAAGAATCAGTTACTTCCAGCACGGGTCTCCTGTGCTTTCTTTCAGCCACTTCTGTGCTACTGCTCACCACCCTGCCACCGCTGTGGTGTATCTGAACAGAGCAGTGTGTGGATTGCTAACTTTTCAGGAAAGACACTCTCCCTGCTAAGGGATTGAGTCTCATACAGCCCACAGGTGCCTGCAGCTCTGGTGTTACAGCCAGTGCTGGGACACCAACGGCTACAAACCAGACAGCTGCTCCTGATATCCTGCCTCAAGCCACAGGATCCCTTTGGACAAAGAGCCTACTTCTGACCTGGTCCCTGGTCTGAGAGGGACAAAAGCCTGTAAGCTGATAATACCCATAAGGGCATATCAGCCACCACATCAGGTGAGATCTGTCTATGACCGGCTGGTCTCCCTTAGGGCCCTTTTCCACCTGCAATCGCTAGCGTTCAGGCTGAACGCTAGCGATTGCTGAATCGCAAAACCGGCGATTCCCCCGACGTTTGCGGCCGCGATTTTGCTATGCTATGCACTGCATAGCAAAATCGCGGCAATTATCGCTCCGCCGCGCGTTCGCGTTCCCGACAAAAGCGAATCGCGGTAGTGGAAATGACCTACCGCGATTCCTATGTTAAAAAGCAAACCGTAGCGATTGTAAAATCGCTAGCGGTTTGCGGTTTTGCGATTCAGCCAGCGCAAACGCGCTGGTGGAAAAGGGCCCTTAGGGCTCATTTCCACTATTGCGGTGCGTAATCGCCGCATATCACCACTGACGAAATCGAAAACTGACAAGTAGAAGCAGGGCCATCCACTTGTATTGGTTATGCGAATCCGCATGCGGACAACGCATGCGGATTCGCTCTAGTGGAAACGGGCCCTTAATCATCAGTCTTCTAAGTGCGCTCTTTTTGTGTTTTTTTCCCCTCCTACCCCATGTCCTTTATAGATCCCTACTAGACCGGCCTAAGTAACACCCTCCGGCTGTTGAGTGAGTGAGAGTGAGTGAGTGTGTGTGTGATAGTTCCCACTAGAACGCTGATTGAAACTAGCATTTTTGCCTGGTTAGAGTAGGACTCACCAGATTGGGGACACTTTGGCGCAGTTGGTGAGCTTAAACGTGTTGAAGTGTAACCAAGAGCCCTTGTCACCGTTTTCCTGTTATGTGCTGCAGCCCCTCTGTATTTATACATTTCTTATAGAGATTGGGGTTCTCCAGTGCTGCGTGCATGCTTTGCATAGTATTGCATAAAATTTGGTTTGTGCTGCTCATCCCCTGACACACACACACAGTCTGTTAGAAATATTAACACACTAGTAACATCTTGTTCAACCTTCTTCAAAAGAAGCCAACGAAAAAACTGATCTTTAAAGGACCTCTGTTGCGAAAATCGTAAAATTTAAAATACATGTTTCTTCCAGAGTAAAATGAACCATAAATTACTCTAGGTTGCTGTCACTTACAGTAGGTAGTAGAAATCTGACAGAACCAACAGATTTTGGACTAGCCCATCTCATGAGGGATTCTCAGGGTTTTCTTTATTTTTAAAAGCACTTAGTAAATGGCAGCTGCTCCATCCAACTGCCAAAAAAAAAAAAAAAAAAAAAAAGTGTACAGCGAGCAGGCATGCTGGCCAGCATCTTTGTGTAAGTCTTTTTCAGGGAATGTCTTTATAAAGAATAATGGCAATGCTGAGAATCCCCCATGAAGAGATGGACTAACCCAAAACCTTCTACTACCTACTGTAAGTGACAGCAACATAGGGGGAAAAGTAATGTATGGCTCATTTTACTCTGGAAGAAATGTACTTCTTATTTGTATGTGTATAATTGTATTGTATGTGTATAATTTTAAGATTTTCATGACAATTCCTCTTTAATCAGGCAGACAATGGGGATGCATACAAAGTACAAGAACACATGGCAACCAGATGTCGCATGTTGGAGTCATACAATTAGAAGATTATTCCTGATTGTTTGCCGCTATCAACCCATCTGCATTACTCTGCACTGCCTTTATGGTGAAGGCTGATAACTATTTAGCTGTGTGCAAAACAACACGGTTGAAAGCATTAATACCTGTCCTTAGAGGATCAAGGAAAAAGAAGAATTTCCGGACAGCTGTGCAGACGTAGAAAGAATAAAAGGATTTCTCCAATCCATCCAACTGAGGCAGAGTTGGGATAAGCTCAAGAATGTAATTCTCCAAGTCCTGCCCAAGAAAAAGAATCATTTTGTTAAAGTGCACCACAGATCAAGCTATAAGAAGAACTGATACTTACCCGCTGCTTCCTCCTGCAGCATAAACACATGCGAGTCCCTCGCTGTCCTCCTGCGGTCTGCCACGATCAGCCCCGGCAATAGGCTCAGTAGGAATCAGTCTGGGTCTTCTGCGCTACTGTGCATGCGCAGTAGACCTGGACAGTCACGACTGAGCCAATTACCGGGGCTGATCGTGGCAGATTGGCAGACCGTGGGAGGACAGCGAGGGACCAACATGTGTTTATGCTGCAGGAGGAAACAGCGGGTAAGCATCGGTTCTTATCGCTAGAGCTCTGATTTCCTTGAAACCCACTACTGATATCAACATTGTGCAAGTTGCATCCAAAGAAGAAATCAGGTAGATTGTTCTGACACCTTTTATTGTTGCCATTTATCATCAACTTACATTGACAATATTCAACTTCTGCATAATGGATTTAAATTAGGTTAGACCAGGCATGGGCAAACTTGGCCCTCCAGCTGTTACGGAACTCCAAGTCCCACAATGCATTTGCCTTTATGAGTCATGGCTGTGGCTGTCAGACTCCTGCAATGCATTGTTGGACTTGTAGTTCCTTAACAGCTGGAGGGCCAAGTTTACACATGCCTGGGTTAGACTATTGCCTGGAGTAAATACATATATGTATCTGAGTTTCTATCATCTCATTTGAACTGAAGAATTCACTTGCACTAGTGATGAAACTGCCTCTACAACACAAAAAGGTGCAAAGCTACACTATTTGTTTATCTAGATATACCACGGTCTAGATCAGGGGTGTCGAACTCAAATACAAAAGTGGGATGAAACTTAGCTCAGGGACCAAGTCACAGGCTGACCTCAATGTCTAGTGGCCACCTCTCTGCCTTATAAAGTTCCCTGGTGACTTATAGCCACCCTCCCTCCCCTATACAGTTCCCTGATGTATAGATGGGGAAGGGAGGACCACTAAATTCCTTGAGGTTTAGTGGTCCTCCCTCCCCTATACAGTTCCCGGTTGTGTAGTGGTACCCCCCCCCCCCCCATTATACAGTTACCATGTCTAGTGCTGCTCCCCCCCTCCCCCTCTCCCCCCCCCCCATGGCTTCTATGGTCATCTAAGGCTTACCATGCAATATAGCTTCTCTGGTGGCCTAGAGTGGGCCAAACATAATGCAAAGTGGGGAAACCACCTGAGGGCCAAATCTGATGGCTCCGAGAGCCAGATCTTGCCCACGGCCCAGAGTTTGACATGTATGGTCTAGATAAAAAACAAAACAAAAAAACAACAAACTGGACCAATTTTAGATAGACTGCACAGTTCTTATATGCATTTAATAGAACTTTATTTTAAAATGAATGATGCATAAAATGTTCTTTGGTGAAAAAAGTGGTAGTTTGGCAACATGAACTACTACTTGTTGCACCAATGCAGACATTTTCATCTCTTACTCAGTGACCTTCTCTATACTCCTAATCCTTCCCACCACCTTTTCAGTCTGAACCACTCCGTCTTTAGTCACAAGTGCGATTGTTCCATCACCTGAAGCCATGCCTCTCCCAACTGACTGATAGCCAATCATGCATGTAAGTCTCTGGTAGAGACAGTCAATGAAGAGCAAATGATTCTTAAGGTCCATACACACGTCAGATTTCCGCGAACGACGGGTCATTGAACGTCCAGTCAAACTCGCCCTTATCAAGTGAACGACAGCATGTACACACGCCCGATTTAGCGGGCGAACGACGGAACAACGGGACGTTCAAACGACCGGTCGTTCGCGGAAATCCGACGTGTGTATGGGCCTTTAGCTGATGCAGATTTATGCAACTTTTTATGTAAATTTAAGATTTGGTCTATTTTCAAGCTGCATACATAGCAAAAAAAATTGCTTAATTCTTCTCATCTCTGGCAGAGGTATGACTAGACGCTGCTGGGAGAAGAATGGGAGGCACATGGACAACTGGAGGTCACACAGGGGAAGATCTATAAATTAATGCAACAGAGGTCTTCCTTTTATAGTTTGGGAAAACAGGATAATATATAAGTTTAAAATAAGGTTTCATGAAATGTACATCAAAAAAACAAAACTGTGCTCACACTTGAAAATGCACAAAATCATTTATGCTCCAAAAGTTTATTTGAAGAACCAGAGAAATAAATGAAATCAATACATACCGACTCTCTGAGGTAGCCTTGTCCAGCCACATCATACAGGCTTAAACCAATCCTGGTCTGGTGCAGCCACACTGAAAGACATCATCCAGGGTGTTAGCACTGGTTAAGTGTGTAAAAAGGACTGCCTGGCAAACTAGATAACTGCAATGCAACCATTAAAATACATCCTTTCAGGCTGGGAGCACACTAATTTGATTAACGGGTTATGTTGCACAGCAGAAAATGCATGCAAAATCACACATAATGTAAGTCTATGAGCCGCACAAACATTTCACTGGTGTGAGACTGCCAATGTGATTGTATACGTTTTCAAATCACACAGCAAGTTCCTGCTTCCTGCGATTTGCATGCAATGCTTTCCTATAGAAATCAAAACAGATTTGCAAGTGGTTTTGTAAAAAAATAGATCTGCTACTGTATTTTTCCTCCTGTTGAAAATAAAGATTATTGAAAATGCACCCGCAGAATTGTACGGGTCTTAAAAAACATGCTTTTCTGCGCAGAAAAAAAAAATTGCGCTCCCAGCCTTAAAAAGGACACCCGAGGTGATACAAAGGGTATTTGCATGTGCAGACACAAGGCCAGCAGCGGGACTCTGCAGAACAGCGGAACTGTGGCGAGGGACACAGACTTTTAGGCGCTGAAAGAAGCCTGAGATAAGTAACGCATAATACCTTTGCGTCACTTTGGAGCTGCCAGTGGAAGATCTGTTATAACGTACGGTAATAATCCTGTGGATCTGCATGGCCTGCAGAGGGCAGTGCTGTGTTGAGTAAATAAACTGTGCACTAGAGATGTCGGCGAATGGTTCGGGAACCGTTCGCCGGCGAACCCCTCACCCTGTACTACTTCCGGGTCGCTATGACCCAGAGTAGTACGGCTGCGCTGGGCCGGCAGTGCGCGTCCTTGATCGCGCGTCTTTTACCAGGCACTTTCTGAGCATGTGCGTGATGTCATGCTCATGCGCAGAGAGTGCCCGGCAACAGGAGCGCGATCAAAGACTCGCACCACCGGCCCAGCGCAGTTGTACTACTACGGGTCATATTGACTCGGAAGTATTAGCGGCCCATAGAGGTTCGCTGGCAAACGGTTCGCCAACATCTCTACTGTGCACCAGCTGCTGGAATTTTACTTCCTGCTTCCAAAGTCAATCAAGCAGAGACATTAGAATGTAGATGTGTTCTGCGCAATAAACAGTATACTAACTGAACACGGTTTTATAGTTCTAGGGAAATATAATTCGAATTAATTGGCAATTCTAGAAAATTGAAACTGGCTTTAAGTTAAAATGTAAAGTTTATAAAATGACATTAAAGCGGACCCAAACCAAACTTTTTTTTTCTTAATTCAAAATATTTAGTTGCACCACTCTGACACATACAAATAAGAATAAACACTCCTTCAAGCCTATGAGCATTTCAGTGTATGCTTTTCACCCTTCTCTTTTCATAACTAGGGTTATACAGGTGGCAGCCATTAGCAATTCCCCCTTTGCCAGACACCTCCTACTCCACCAGTTTCTGTCCCGGCAATAGGAAAAAAGGAAGGGAGGGGTTCCTCCAATAAGGCTGCTTTCACAGTGGGACGTTACAGGCGCACGTTAGAGCAGCCTGTAACGCACCCCCACCGCACAGCAATGAAAAATCAATGGGCTGTTCACAGTGCCCACGTTGCATTACACAGTAACGCTTCACGTCAAGACAACGTACTGCATGCAGTACTTTATACGCGGCTAAGCCGCGTTAGACTGTTTGCACATGCTCAGTACGGGTGTTTTTTTTATTTTAGGGGCGGAGAGGAGGCGGGGAGAGCCCGCTACGTAGCCAGGCACATAACTACTTGGCATTCACTGCCCTTGCAGTGTTTACTCTTTGGAGCGGCTGCTGATTGGCTGGTGGGACCACGTGATGCGGAGAGCTCCGCTCACGTGGTCTCCGCAGCGCCTCCGACAGAGCAGGCGCACCAAGAGCTGCTTGTAACTGCTTGTAACCACCAGGCGTTGAGTTAGGGGCACGTTATGTGCCCTATAACGTCCCCTAAACGCAACGTCCTGCTGTGTAAGTAGCCTAAATGTAAAATATTTTATATTTATCATCATGCAGCTGAAAAAAGTCTACCATTTATTATTATAATTAAATAAAATAGATTTTATTTCTGAAATATTGTATTTTTAATTTGGGTCCAATAGCTTGTGTATTAGTGATGTTACACCAATCTTATAGTGCCCATACATATAATTTTTTTCATTTTTTTCGATTAGATAATTTTGTTCGATTATTCCATTAAATCAAATATAAAGATTTTCCAACATGTCCAATCGGATTTTTAACAAAAACAAACAAACAAACAAACAAACAAACAACAACAACAAAGGGATAATAGTTTGCATTTCTTGATCAAAAAATGTAAAGATTCTTTACTATTTTTATTCGATTTGATCATTTTGGTTGAATACAACTGGAAAATCGAACATTTTTATAGTACAGTGTATGGGCACCATAAGGGTTCCCAACCTCCCTGGCGTTTAATTTCCCCAGGATTTCTGTGCAAAAGTGATCCAATTTATTTTATAACCATTTTTTTTCCTGTAACTTGCCAAAATGTGGCAAGCAAGGGTCTAGTATACAGTGAGAGGAGAGTATTCATGTGTATGCACGTCAATACTGTTCACAGCATGTTTTGTACGGACGTGTATAACCGTCAATACCACTAGGGAGGTTAATTATACCATTTTTGGAAAATAATTAGGAGTGCTCTATGGTCTCACTTCCCCACAAGTTTGTGGAGATTGCAGATTGGTGGCATTTTAAGGTATCTGAACCCAAGATTTCTATTCGGTGGAGCGATATCATACTTTTGGATATCAATATTTGTACAATGATACGATTTTAGCTGTGCAATCTTACCACTTCTATCTAATATGAAGGGCTACCTCAAAAGTATCCAATTCCCGTAAGTATGTTCAGTCAGTTTACCCTTCCACTACATAGGTTAGGCAAGATTGTACTTTCAAGACTGTATAATTAATTGATGAGCAGAAAATGGAGTTAGCGGAAAATTATCCTGTGCATGTAATTGGATGGATGACTCACTAATCTACACTGTCCCCCATCTGATCTCAATACAGCCATGAACTAGATTTCAGTCTAGACCGAAGTCACACATGAAACATTTATAGATGATATTTCACATGTGCCAGATTATTTAGCACTGAATATAAATACAGCAGTGGTATAGCTAGAGACTATGGGGCCCCATAGCAAAATTTTATGGGGCCATCAGATGTAGGCACTCTTGAGCAATGCCACCTGCCGCTACCCTATGGATATGAGTTGACTGGGCAATTTCCATTTCCATGCAATGTACTCTAGTCTGTGTATAGTCCATGGGCACCGAGAAAGTCAGAGGGTGGAGAAACATCAAGTACCACCCGGGCCCCCCTCCTCTCCAGGGCCCCATAGCAGCTGCTATGGCTACGCCCCTGATATACAGGCCCATTAAACGTACCTTTCCGCATGACATAGTTGAAGAATTGCATGATGGAAATTCTGCCATAAGGGTCCAAGTGTACAAGTTTGCTGAACACTTTCGCAGTAAAAAATGGCCTAGGAGTAAACAAGATGCAAAATGCTTAAGAGCTGTGACAGGTCTGAATAAACCTCTTCCTAACATATAAAAACTGCAAAAAAATGAAGGAAAAGAACAAACACACATACGACAAATAAAGGGAAACGACCTTTACAAAAGTTTATTACAGCATAGCTTTCACTCACTTGCATTTTGGCCCAGCCTTTTCACCTACAGTCTGGAAGCTGGTATAGTTGATCATGGCTTCCTCGCCAATCATAGGAGGGGATTGATGCTTGTCCAGAAGGAACCAGAGGTTCTTATACAATGGAATAAACAATAGAAATTACTATAAAAACCATGAACAGATGTCATTCTTATACTTGTTTGTAGAGAATATGTAAGTTGCTATTAGGGATGATCAATGATATACAAATACTTCTGAGTTTATGCAAATGTATGCACATTTTTATGCAAATATATATGCAACTTCTAAATGGACCAATCAATTTAAACCTGGGTTTAAACTGATTGGTCCATTTTCAAACTGCATATACTTGTATCAAAATTTGCATAAACTCAGAAGTATTTGCACCTCTTTGATCATCCCTAGTTGCTATTATCGCCAACAGAAGAGTGTAATGAAAGCTAACTACTGTGCCACAATAACATTTTCTTACAGGTGATGCAGTAAATACAAAAGCTACAGTGAAAACCATCTACTGAAGTGGAGGATTGTGTAGCTCAGTTCATCTGAGGGCTGTTTCATACTACAAAATGTCAATGCGCTTCCAAATATGCTACATGTTCCGAAGTGTTTTTATGTGCCTGTAATATGAATGTTTGCAGGCTTGACTGCCCATGTGGTAATTGCTGTCCCCACCCTCCTGCTGAGTCATGCTCTCCGTCCTCGTGCAATTTCTGAGTACAGGGTAGGGAGTAACCACATGGATAGTCTGAAGCTACAGCTGACTTAACCATTTACCGACATCCTAACGTATTAAAACGTCATGCTTACCGCTATTAACAGCAACATGACGTTTTAATACGTCGCGCATTCCCGCCGCTGCTACCGCCGTGTGTCCGCCGCTACCGCCGCCATTACCGTCGGGATCCCGTGCTGGGCGATTGGGGAAGAGGACTGAACAGTCCTCTACCCAATCGCAGTGCCTGGAGTGAATGGACGTGACCGCGAACAGCGGCTACGTCCATTCACATAAACAGGAAATGTAACAGTTTAATAAAGTGTGTAAAAAAAAAAAAAAAAAGTGAACACGTCCTATGAGTGTTCACCAGCGCCATCTTGTGGCCAAAAAGACAACTTTACTTACGGTAACGTCTTTTCCGGTAGTCAGGAGGACAGCACCCCTGGATGAGACTTGTCTCCCTCCCCACCGTGGACAGGAACTGCAAAAGAACAAATTTGCATAAGCAACAGGCAGCCTGCTATATAAGCCACTTACTTTGCTGCTATACCTCAGTTAATATAAAAGATAATACGGACACTAAAATGCTTATACAAACCTCTGATGCTCCACCCAAAAAGGGCGGGTTGTAGGGGTGCTGTCCTCCTGACTACCGGAAAAGACGTTACCGTAAGTAAAGTTGTCTTTCCCGGATCGTCACTCGGACAGCACCCCTGGATGAGACGATATACTAGAGATCAGGTTTAGGGCGGGACCACTGCTTGCAGAACCTTCCTTCCAAAGGATAAATCTGTGCTTGCAGATACATTGAGTCGATAATGTTTTACAAAGGTGTTATGACTCGACCATGTTGCAGCTCTGCATATCTGCTCAATGGAGGCCCCTGCCCTCTCTGCCCATGAAGTAGAAATGCCTCTCGTAGAATGAGCTCTGACCGAGGATGTTAATGTCTTCCCCTGCACCTGGTATGCTGCTACAATTGCCTGTTTGATCCAGCGCGCTAAGGTTGTCTTGGAAGCTCTATTTCCTTTTGTCTTCCCAGCAAATAGGACAAACATTGCGTCTGACTTTCTCCAAGAATTAGACCTTTCCAAATACTGTAATAGACTCCTTCTTACATCCAGTAGATGTAGTCTCTTCTCTTTATCATTTGTTGGATTTTCACAAAATGATGGGATATATATTTCTTGGTTCCTGTGGAAAGAAGAAACAACTTTCGGTAGAAATGCTGCGTCCGGACGTAATGTTACTCTATCCTCTGAAATAACACAGTACGGCTCTTTTATGGATAGCGCTTGTAGCTCTCCTATCCTTCTTGCTGTAGTAATAGCTATAAGAAATATGGTCTTTAATGTCAGGAATTTGTCCGATACCTGAGATAAAGGTTCAAATGGAGATTCACATAATCCCTGTAAAACCACATTAAGATCCCAAGCAGGTATTCTTGATCTTACAGATGGCTTTAGTCTCTTTAACGCCTGAAAAAAACGGATAATATAGTCTTCCTGTGCTAATTTCCTTTCCAGAAACACACTTAATGCTGAAACCTGAACCTTCAGAGTACTAATACTGAGGCCCTTCTTATAGCCACACTGTAAGAATTCTAAAACTGATCTAAGTGATCTATTGTTGAAAGATCTGTTAGTGCACCAGTCATTAAAGACTCTCCATGCCTTCTGGTAAATTACTCTAGTTACCTTCTTTCTACTATTGAGCAATGTCTCTGCAAGACCATCTGAGAACCCCTTGGATTTCAGTATTACCCACTCAGGTTCCAGGCTGATAGGTGAAGTAGACTCGGATCTGGATGCAACACTGGGCCCTGCGATAACAAGTCCTGCATCAGCGGTAGGACTATTGGTTCTGATATCGCTAGAGATTGAAGTAATGTGAACCAAGGACGTTTGGGCCACAATGGGGCAATCAATATGACCCTTGCTTTGTCCTGAATGATCTTCTTCAGTACTCTTGAAAGTAATGGAATTGGCGGAAAGGCATACATCATCATGTTGCCCCAACTTATCGAGAACGCATCCACTGCCCAAGGAGAATCCTCCTGATACAGGGCACAAAATCTTTGACATTTTGAGTTCTTTTTCCTGGCGAATAGATCCAGTTCTGGACATCCCCATTGAGAACTTATCATCTGAAAAGCCCTTGGGTTGAGTGACCATTCGTTCTGGTCTAACCTCTCCCTGCTTAGATAATCCGCCACCTGGTTTGATGTCCCCTTTAGATGACGTGCCTGTAACGATCTGACATTGTTCTCTGACCAAAACATAATTTTTGATGTTTGCTTCCATAACATCTGACTCTTCGTGCCTCCCTGTCTGTTTAAAAAGGCTACTACCGCTCTGTTGTCGGATTTTATCATCACATGCGTTCCTTTGATCTGATCCCTGAAGTGTAACAGTGCCCTCCATACTGCTTCTAGCTCTCTGCTGTTCGATGACCTTGAGCTCATCTGTACAGACCATTGTCCCTGAGCCGGAAGAGCATCCAAATGTGCTCCCCAACCCGATAAACTGGCATCTGTTGTGATTATGCTTTGATCTGGGTACTTCCATAAACGGCCTGTCGAAAGATGAACTTGATGCTGCCACCAAAGCAGGGATACTTTTATGTTGTGAGGGATAGGGATCCTCTTGTCCAATACCGTAAGGCTCCTGTTCCATGATCTGAGTATCCAT